>NC_133326.1:397311395-397638895 GCF_042186555.1 Aquarana catesbeiana | reverse complement strand
GATGCTATGAAGTCATTTAGTGTCTGAATGCCTGATGTTGTCCAAGCTTTAAAAGAATTTGGGTAGATCCATGCCGGATAAAAGGCCGGATTTCTGATAAAAGAAAGGAGAGGATTGTGTGGAGATTGTAACTGATATTTGGTTTTTAGTTTATCCCAGAGAGATAAGAAGTGTTTAGTTATGGGATTATGAATTTTAAAGCGGTCTTTAGGATCAAGCCATAATAAATTTGATATTAACAGAGGGTCATTTTCTGAAGCCTCTATAAATACCCATAATGGGATTTCCTGTTTTGCATGGTATTTGGACAGACTGGCCAAATGTGCTGCTCTGTAGTAGTTAGTAAAATTAGGGTATCCCAGGCCTCCTTTATGTTTGGGAAGATGTAGTGTGTGTATAGGTATACATGGTTTAGAAGAGCCCCATATAAACGAAGTTGCTCTTTTTTGTACTATTCTCAAAAAATAGGAAGGAATTGGAATAGGGAGGACTCTGAATAGATAAAGCAGTTTGGGTAGAATAGTCATTTTGATTGCATTAATCTTCCCCATCCAGGATAAAGGAAGTTGCGACCATTGTTTTATTAGATTTGTGATCTGTCTTAATACAGGAGGATAATTGGTTGAGAATAAGTCAGAATGAGATGCTGTTAAATGAATTCCAAGATATGGGATTGATTTTTCTGCCCATGTGAATGGGAGTGCAGCCCTAGCCGGGATCAATTCCATGTTTGTGAGTGAAATATTAAGCACTAGGCATTTCTTAGGATTAATCATAAGGCCGGATAGGGCTGCAAATCCATCAAGAGCTGGTATTAAGTTAGGACCAGAGACCTGTGGTGATGATAGAAAAAGTAATATATCATCTGCAAATATACATAATTTGTGTGTAATACCTCCTACTTCAATGCCAGTTATAGTTTGGTTTGTTCTGATGTATTGGGCCATGGGTTCGAGTATAAGGGCAAATAATAAGGGAGATAATGGGCAACCCTGTCGGGTACCTCTTTCGATATTAAAGGCTTCAGATTTGTATCCAGCATATTTTATATAGGCTTTGGGTTTATTATATAATGCTTTGATCCATGTTAAAAAGTGGGGTCCAAAACCCCATTTTTGTAATGAATATTGCATATATTGCCAGGATACTGTGTCAAATGCCCTCTTAATATCGAGAGATAGAAAACATAAAGGGATTTTCTGTTTTTTAGCAATATGTGCCAATAACACTGCCCTGCGTATATTATCGCCTGCCTGTCTATTTGGCATGAAGCCTACTTGATCTCTATGTATTAATTTTCCTATAATGCTATTGAGGCGTTTTGCTATTATTTTTGCTAATAATTTAATATCGAGGTTTAACAGAGAGATAGGCCGATAATTCACACAGGAAGTATCATCAGAAAGGGGTTTTGGGATCATACAAACAATTGCCATTAGTGTTTCTTGCCGAAAAGAATGTCCATCTAGAAGTTTGTTAAAAGTTTTAGTGAGAATGGGAGAAAGTATTTCTGAGAATGTTTTATAGTATAAAGCCGAGTAGCCGTCTGGGCCTGGTCTTTTGTTAAGTTTTAGGTCTTTTATGGCGTTAGCAACTTCATCTATAGTTATAGGCTCATCCAAACTGCTTTTTTGATTCTGAGATAACTCAGGTAAGGTTATTTTTGAGAAGAAGGATTCAGCCTCTGTAGGATTAAATTCATTGTTTGTCTTGTATAAAGTTGTGAGTGAAATTTATGGACTATTTTAACTGGATTACAAGTGTAAACATTTTTTGATAATTTCAAACGTATTGGTTTGAAAGATTTGTTAGTTGAATTTAATGCCCGAGCCAAATATGTACCTGGTTTGTTTGTATTCATGTAGAAATTGTGTTTGGAGCGTTTGAGGGATTTATCAACTGACTCAGTGAGAAATAGATCGTATTCCAATCTAGATTTTTCCAGATGAGATTTTGTACTCTGAGATGGATTATCTTGAAATGATATGTAGGCTGCATTAAAATTGAGTTCTAGTTTTTTTGCTAGATTTTTGCGTTCCCGTTTAAATAGTGCCATTTGTCTTTGTATTGTACCACGCAAGACAGGCTTATGAGCTTCCCACAGTGTTATTGGGGAGATGTCTGTTGTATTATTAATTGATATGTATTCCTTTAAAGCTTGTTCAATGGCCATCTGATGTAGTGGGTGTTTGAGCATTATGTCCGGTAAGTACCACGTTGGGTCATGCGCTTTTGGTATGGCTGAGGCTATAGTAGTGTATACTGCATTATGGTCAGACCACGGAATCGGAATTATATCTGATGCAATAATTTCTGGTATCATTCCTATTGTTAGAAAAATATGATCTATTCTGGTGAAGGTTTGATGAGGGTGCGAGAAATAAGTGAATTTCTTTTTCATTGGGTTACTTTCTCTCCACGAATCTACCAGATTGTATTTGGAAAGAAGTTGAGAAAAAAGGTAATCTAGAGGTTATTTTGGATGGTGTAAAAGGTGATTTATCTAGAAATGGGAGGAGGATCTGGTTCGAATCCCCACACATTATCACTGTTCCTATTTTGTGTGTATTAATCACTTGTAATATATGTGAGAGGAATGGTGTAGGTTGTTTGTTAGGAGCGTAGTAGGAAATCACCGTGATTGCTGTATCCATTATATAACCCATGAGTATCAGGTATCTACCTTCTGGGTCTTTAATTTCTGATGATAAGGTGAATGGTGTGGATCGGTGAAATGCAATTAGAGTTCCCCTTTGCTTGGTACAGGCAGAAGCCGTGTAAATTTGTTGATAAAAAGGAGAAATATATTTTGGAGTAGAATCTTTGGTGAAGTGTGTTTCTTGGAGGCATACTATGTGAGCCTTCTTGTTATGGAAAGTACGGAAGGCTTTGGTCCTTTTTTGAGGGACATTTATTCCCTGAACATTCAGGGAAAGTATATTCAGTGGTGCCATGGCAATAGATCAAATAGTTTTGACTTACTTTTTGTTATGCAGAGCTGACTGCGCAGATCAACCTGTGTGAACTGAAGAGATGAATAGATAGAAAAGAAACCAGTGAATTCTGGAGTAAAGAGTAAACAAAAAACATATGAGATTAGATGATACATTGTATAAATTATTTTTTGCAAGTAATCACAATTTACCCGTGAAAGAGAATAAATATCTCTCTCAGGGGAATAAGTGCCTTCGTCACACTCCCACATAATATGGTTGGGAGAATGAGGAGGGCTAATGGGGGTACACGGATCTTCCGCTTACAGGAGAGAAGTGCTATGTCAAAAGACATCAAAATGATGTTTCATTAATTGGAGTGCAGAATATAGTTTTTGTTGAAATTATTTATTCCAGGGTGGTTGTATATGGTTAGTCTTGCCCTAGGCTAAATAATTCAGTTAGAAAGGTACTGTTAATAACTTTGGTATTGATGAAGATAGTTTGAATTATTTTGGGATTTTAACCCTTTTAGAGTAAATAATTATATATTTTATTCATATGTAACTGTTTAGATATGTTAACTCATAAAATTGAGGTTGTATTGCTTCAGATTAGAATAAACAAAAACATAATTCTAGGAGCTAGTTAGGTAATAATATATTTGCTTTAAGAAAAGAAAGAAAAAGCTTCCATTACTTCTGGATTATTGAACATATTTGTCCTAAAAAGTAATAAATCTATTATTATTACCTGATAATATATAACTGAACAAGAATTTCCTTATTTCACTTATATATTCAAAGGCTATATGAATCAGAAGTAATAAGAAATATAACTGGAATGTAACATGATCCCACACAGTGTGTGACTATCAGAATGCAGTTACATTCAGTTATAAATACAGGTTTTTTATAGAGAACCATCTCTTAGTATAATAAATGAAGAGATATCAGGAATTAGGATGTCAGTCCATTGAATCTTCTTGGTCCATGGATGATGTGGCATAACGGCCTCTTTTGTGAGAATGATGATTCCTATTTTGTTCTGAAATTTTCTGAGTGCTGCCTGAAGGTGAAGATGATGCCATTTTTCTGCGTGTAGGAGTGTTGCTGCTTGTGGGTTCTGTCAGATTTAATTTTAAAAGGGTTTGTTGTAGTTCATCTGCTGATCTGCTTCTGTAAATTGTACCTTGGTAGTTAAATCTGACTGAAAAGGGGAAGCCCCATTGATACATAATGTTGTGGCGTTGCAGTTCCATTAGTTGGGGTTTCATGGATCGTCTTTTAGTAATAGTAAGTTGGGATAGGTCAGCAAAAATTTGATAATTGTGTCAATGAAAATTAAGTTCCTTTTTTTCTCTTGCAGCAATTAGTATTTGTTCTTTCGTTCTGTAATAATGAAATTTTGTGATTATATCACGTGGGGGTCCATCTTTCTTTTTGGCTGTGAGGGCTCTGTGTACTCTGTCCAGTTCTAAACGTTCAATAGGGATATCTGGCTTTAGTTCTTGTAATAGAGCAGTAATAGTAGATTGCAGGTCTGTCACAGTTTCAGGTATTCCCCTTATGCGCAAGTTTGAACGTCTGGCTCTATTTTCGTAATCTTCGAGCTTAGTTTGAAGTATAAATTCTCTTTTTTTAATTGTTCCAATTCTGTTATATTTTCTTGGGTTGTAATTTCAATTTCATCCATTTTTATTTCTAAGGCTGCGGTGCGGTTTCCCAGCTCTCTTATTTCTTTGGTTAGGCTTTTTGTTATTTGGTCTGAGGTTTGTTTTAAAGCCTTATGAAGCATCTTTTGAAATTGTAATAATATTACTGGGGATACTGAGGAGGCTTGTGGAGAAGTTTGTGAGAGGATTTGTTCTGTATCTGACTCAAATGGAGAGTCTTGCTGTGACATTTTCTGTCTGTGAGAGCGCCCTGATGCTGTATCTTGTGAGGTGACTGGAGCTGCTTCAGCTGCAGTGAGTGCCTGTGAGCTCTTTGTGAGGTGATTTTTATTTCTGCCACGGTTTCCTCCCAGTACCATATTTCCTGCCCAAACTTTCACAGTTTGTTCCCAGGGGCAAAAAGGTTCAAATGGATACCTTTTGAGTCTGCAGGCTCCGCTTTGTCCTTCTCTTCTCTCCTCAGCGGTGTGGAGCTCTAACAATGCATGTCTGCTCCGCTAGGCTCCGCCTCCTGCCCCCCGTCAAACAAATCTGATTTCTTTTAATGAGGAGGTAAGTAAAAATTTGGACAGAGGGGTGGCTGTGGATGTGGTATACTTGGATTTTGAAAAAGCGTTTGACACAGTTCCCCACACATGGCTAATGTTTAAGGCAAAGTCTACAGGGCTGTAAAAATCAGTTTGTGAATGGATAGAAAACTGGCAAAAAGACCATATTCAGAAAGTAGTGGTTAATGATTCTTATTCTGAATGGTCTAGTGTTATCAGCGATTATCTCAAGGTTCAATGTTGGGACCCTTGCTTTTTAATATATTTATAAATGATATAGAGTCTGGGATTAAAAGTACAATTTCAGTCTTTGCAGATGACACCAAGCTATGTAGTGGAATAACGTCCTTACAGGATGTCTCCAACTTACAAGCTGACTTCAATGCACTGTTTAACCGCATGCTGACCATCCGCCACAGTTGTACTGTGGCAGGTTGGCTCGGCTGCACGAATCGCCTTAGGTGTACATCGGGCTCGTACACAGTGATCTATGGGCACACGTGTGCCCATTGGCCAGCGGGTGAGCCAATCAGTGGGTCCGGCGGACTTTATGTCTGCCGGCCGCCCGCGATTGTTCCCCACAGAGACAGAACAGGGATCTGCCTGTGTAACCAAGGCAAATCTCCATTCTGACAGGGGATCACACAGAGATCCTGTCTTTCTGCTATGCAGGAAGATGAATCTGTGTGTTGTCCCAAGCAGCCCATCCCGCATACAGTTAGTAAACACACTGAGGGAACACAGTCAACCCTTTGATCGCCCCTGAAGTTAACCCCTTCCCTACCAGTGTCATTAGTACAGTGTCAGTGCATATTTTTAGCTCTGATCACTGTAATAATGTCACTGGTTCCCAAAAAACTACTGTCAAAAATGTCAGTTAAATGTCCGGTCTGTCCGCTGCAATGTTGCAGGCCCCCTAAAAATCGCTGATCACCGCCATTACTAGTAAAAAAAATATACGCTTCAATATATATGTCAATATCGTATATAAATCAGTATACGCTTATTGGGGTTCTTTCTTACTAAAAATATGTAGCAGAATACATATTGGCATAAATTGATGAGGAATTTTGATTTTTAAACTTTTTTTATTGGGTATGTTTTATAAATAATAAAAAAATAAAAATAATGTTTTTTTCAAAATTGTCGGTCTTTTTTGTTTATAACACAAAAAATAAAAATTGCAGAGGTGATCAAATACCACAAAAAGAAAACTCTATTTGTGGGGAAAAAAGAATATTTTATTTGGATACAGTGTTGCACGACTACGCAATTGTCAGCTAAAGTAACACAGTACCGTATCACAAAAAATGGCCTGGGCATTAAGGGTTATGCCGTGTACACACGATCGGAATTTCCGTCCGAAAAAAATTGGATGGTTTTTCAGATGGAATTCCACTCAAGCTTGCCTTGCATACACATGGTCACACCAAATTCCGACTGTCAAGAACGAGGTGATGTACAACACGTACGGCGGGACTAGAAAATGTAAGTTCAATACCCAGTCGCTACCCTTTGGGCTCCTTCTGATAATCTCGTGTTAGTAGAAGTTTGATGAGAGACGATTCCCGCTTTTCAGCTTTCGTGCTTTTCAGTCCATTACTGCTCTTCAGTCTGTGCTTGTGGGTTTGTATCTGTTTTTCAGTGCGTGTAGTCAGTTTGTATCTGTTCCTCAGTGCGTTCTTGTCCGCTTGTTTCTGATTTTCAGCTCGCTCTTCACAGGCCTTTCTGTTCTTCAGTGCGTTCTGTTAGTTCGTTCTGACCAGCCGACCATTTTGAAGCCATGTTGCGGGTATGTGCTCATTGTAGAGTTCACGCTGTGCGGGAGCTTGGTGTTGGGGTTCTTGCTTTGACTCAAGCCCAGTCCATGAACAGGGTGGGGAGGAGTTCATGGACCAAGAATTGGTTGCTCCAGCATGACCAATTCTCTCATATGCCTTTGCTGCATGAGATCCAGGAGACTAACCCTGATGATTTCAGGAATTTTCTCCGGATGAGGGACCCCCTTTTTCACAGTCTGTTGGCTTTGCTGTCCCCTTATATTACGAAGCAGGACACCTGCATGCGGCAAGCCATCACTCCGGAGCAGAGGCTAGTCGCCACATTGCGGTACTTGGCGACGGGGAGAAGTCTACAGGACCTCAAGTTCTCTACAGGCATCTCCCCAAGCTCTGGAGATAATTATCCCAGAGACCTATTCTGCCATCATACAGGTCCTGCATAAGGACTATATTAGGCTAAGTTTTCTCCTTTAACATCACGTTCTATGTATTTAATGTATGCTAATGTATTGTATTTCTTTCATCATTCCCTAATTACCATGATTGGAATATGCTGTGAATGTCCCCTTTGTCCTCATGCATGCTGTAAGCTTTTAATGCTCCTTTTTGTCCTTCATGCATATTTGCCTTCACTAACATCCCCAGCATGCTATCCTGAGCCCATATACACCTAACCTAGTCACTTAACAATGTATTTTGTCAGCTCCATTGTAGTGCTTTACCCTAAACACCCCCTAAAATGTGTACAAATGTTATTGTTGTCCTTAAATTCAGGCAGAGTGCCAGAGGTTTTTTTTTGGGTATAAAACTCATTTATAACCCTCCCCCCCAAAATGTTTCCAAAGGGCCATAAGATGGGGTGAGGAATCTGATAAGTGGACCTTATATTTTTGTCTTTAAATACTCCTAAAATAAATGTTATACTGATGTTGGCCAAGAATGTTTGTGTTTAATCTGCTTGCAATGTTATGTGCAAAAGTACTAATATTTTTTTTTTCTTTTTTGAATCCACAGTTTCCTTCAATGCCACAGGAATGGCAGACTGTGGCTTCCCAATTTGTTCATTGTTGGGACTTTCCCAACTGCGGAGGGGCAATTGATGGGAAGCACATCCACATCATCCCACCATCCCACTCAGGGTCATACTATTTTATCTATAAGGGGTTTCATATAGTGTTGATGGCGGTGGTGTTGGCGACATACGAGTTTCTCTATGTGGACGTGGGGAAGAATGGCCGGATGTCGGATGGTGGAGTCTTTGCCCAGTCCGAGTTCTACCAACGTCTCCAGATTCGTGGCTTGGGTTTGCCACCTGCGGAAGAGAACGTGGAAGGACTCCCATTTGTTTTTATTGCTGATGAAGCATTTTTTCTGGGTGATCACCTGATGAGGCCATTTCCCCAGAGGACCCTCACCCCGGAGAAGAGGGTTTTTAATTACCGGCTGGCCAGAGCCATAAGAGTCATGGAGAAAGCCTTTGGGATAATGACCAGCCGGTTCCATCTATTTCTTACGGCAATAAATATGGCAAAGTACAAACTTAGCCACATAGTTCTAGCATTCTGCATACTTCACAACTTTTTGAAGAGAAATGCTCCGAATTATGTTGCCTCATTTGGGCCTGAGGCCGGATTTTCAAATAATCCACTGACGGCCCTGGAAACTGGCCATCCTGGCTTGCCCCCCCAAAAGCCCGTGAAGTGCATCAAAAATATGTTGATTATTTTATGGGTAGGGGGGCCATTGCTATGCCAGCAAATTTGTAATTATTTTAGATATTAAAAAAAAATTTGATCTTGTGAAATCTTGATTTTTATTTACTGCTTGTGTTTCTTTTAGCTGTCTCCTAGGTTCTCCTAGTGCACTTGTAGTGCCAAGTGGTTTTTCCATTATTAAATAACACCCTATCAGGCTCCTACTTACCAGACCGGCGAGTCCTGTCGGGCAGAGAGGAGGCTCCCTTACCCTCCGACTATCGGCCCCCTGGTAGAGTAAACAGAGGGTACGAAAGTACGGAGTGGTATGAAGGCCTGTATTGTAGTCCCGGTATAGCAGTCCAGACAGTGCAGGGTTAACAGGTGAGTAGGCTGAAGGAGGCTGGAACACAGGCACAGAGCTGAGCAGGCTTTGCAAGGACAACAGGCTGGAAGTAAGCAGACCAGCAGATAGGATCCAAGGGAGCAGGCAGACGGATGGTCAGGAGACAGGCCGGGTTTGGTAACAGACGGTCAGCAAAGGTACAAAGGAACAGGCAAGCGGATGGTCAAACAAGCAGGGGTCGATGCAGGCAGAGTTCAGAGAGAGATCGGGGGACAAGGCCGGGTCAGTGGGTATTTCAGGAACAGGAGAGATACGAATCAGGCTCTAGGACGACTAGCTGTTGATTAGGCAGCACAGGACACAAGAACACACCGGCTTAAATGGGGCTCTTGGCGCCAAACGACGTGCACGCGCGCACCCCGGCACACACAGGCACGCGCGCCCGCCAACGCCCGCGCGCGCGCCCCCGCACACCGGCGCGCACAACGGAACGATCCTGAACACACGCGCCGGTGCCGCGAGGAACACGCACGGCGAGGTCCGCGGGAACGCGACGCGCCCAGACGCACACCACCGCGGACGCTCCGCCTGCCGAGGTAAGCTCCCTGACAGTGCCCCCTCCTCAAGGGCAGCCTCCGGATGCCCAGCTGGGCCAACCTGGGTGCATGGGAGCTCTTAAAGGCACGTAACAGTTCGTTAGCATGAAGGTTACTCTCGGGTTCCCAAGAGTTATCCTCGGGTCCATACCCCTTCCACTTAATGAGGTACTGGAGCTGATTCTGCCTCTTCCTACAGTCCAGGATTGCTTCAACTTCAAACTCCTCCTCATTGTTGACCAAAACAGACTCCGGTGGCTTGGCCTTACGGTCAGGAAAGGGATCAGGTACAACTGGTTTCAATAATGACACGTGAAAGACCGGGTGAATTCTAAGAGACTCTGGTAGACAAAGTTCAAAGGCAACATCATTCACCTTTCTTTTCACCCGAAACGGGCCCAGGAACTTAGGTCCCAACTTCCTGGAGGGACAGGCCAACTTTAGATTAGTTGTGGAGAGCCACACTTGGTTGCCAGGCTCAAGGACGAGTTCTCCTCGCCTTTTCTTGTCAAACATCCTTTTGAAGGATGCCTGAGATTGGGCCATGGTTTCCTGCAGGATTTTACAGTTACTAGAGAAGAACTCCATTGTTTCCGTTACTGCGGGTAGGGTACATTCCGGAATAGAACTGGGAAGGAAAGAAGGATTGAATCCGTAATTTGCAAAGAAAGGAGTCTGGTTAATGGCAGAATGCAGGGAGTTATTATATGAGAATTCAGCGACCGGTAACAAGGACACCCAGTCGTCCTGCGAAAATATAGAAAAACAACGGAGGTATTGCTCCAGCGTCTGCTTAGTTCTTTCAGTCTGGCCGTTCGTCTGAGGGTGGTAGGCCGAGGAAAACGCTAATTCAATTTCCAGGGCGGCACACAGTGCTCTCCAGAACCGGGAGGTGAATTGGACAGGTGAATTGGACACCCCGATCGGATACAACATGTAATCTCACTATTTCTTTGATTAATATTTTCGCCGTTTCTACGGCTGTGGGAGTGCCTTTCATAGGGAGGAAGTGTGCCATCTTGGATAGCCTATCGATCACCACAAAGATGGTTGAGAAACCTTCGGAAGGGGGCAACTCCACAATGAAGTCCATAGACAACATTCTCCAAGGTCTATCAGGAATCGGTAAGGGCCTCAATAAACCCCAAGCCCTTGAGCGGTTGCATTTATTCCGGGCACAGGTGTGGCAAGAACCCACATACCTTTTACAGTCCTCCAGGAGACAAGGCCACCAAAAGGTGCGTAACACCAATTCCGAAGTTTTCCGAGCTCCGAAGTGACCCGCCAGCTTGTGGTCATGGCATAGTTCCAGTATCAGCACTCTAAGTTTTTCAGGTACAAAAATCTTGCCTTCATGCCAGAGCAACCCGTCATTTAAACTGGTTCCGGTAGGTAGGGGAATTTCAGAGGAGGCCTGTTTAATCCTGGAAATTAAATCTTCCTGGAGGAGTAAGAAGTTTCCTGCTGGCAAAATAGTATCGGGAGGAGCAATTTCCTTGGAATCGTGAAACATTCGTGATAGGGCATCAGGTTTTCCATTCTTGGATCCGGGTCTGTACGTAATATGAAAGGAGAAGCGGGAAAAAAAAAGTGCCCATCTAGCCTGTCGTGGTTTAAGTCGCTTGGCTGCCCTTAGATATTCCAAGTTCTTATGATCGGTAAAGATGAGAACCGGATGTACAGCACCCTCCAACAGATAGCGCCATTCCTCCAGAGCCGCCTTGATGGCCAACAGTTCCCGATCTCCCACGTCATAATTCTTCTCAGACGATGAGAGTTTACGGGAAAAGAATGCTACGGGAAACAGGAGGGCTTTGGGACCCTGGCGTTGAGAAAGTACCGCCCCTACCGCGATCTCCGATGCATCCACTTCCAGCACAAACGGTAGTGCAGGGTCCGGGTGTTTGAGGATAGAAGCAGAAGTAAACAGTCCCTTTAATTTCTCGAAAGCTGCCTGTGCCCGGGGCGACCAGCAGAATCGTACCCCCTGTCTAGTAAGTTCAGTAATTGGTGAAATGATCTTAGAGAAG
This sequence comes from Aquarana catesbeiana, assembly GCF_042186555.1. Lineage (NCBI taxonomy): Eukaryota > Metazoa > Chordata > Amphibia > Anura > Ranidae > Aquarana > Aquarana catesbeiana. The sequence continues at coordinate 397,627,292 of NC_133326.1, read as the reverse complement.
TCTTTAATAAACTTCCTGTAGAAATTAGAAAATCCTACGAAGCGTTGGACCCCTTTCTTGTCTGTAGGAGCAGGCCAGTCCAGGATGGCCGACACTTTTTGTGGATCCATCTTAATTCCATCTACCGAAATAATGAGTCCCAAGAATTGAATACTCCGACGTTCAAACTCACACTTGTCCAGTTTAGCGTATAGGCCGTGCTGCCTGAGCCGGGCAAGAACATTCCTGACGTGCCTGCGGTGATCAATCAAAGAAGAGGAGAAGATGAGTATGTCGTCCAGATAGACAATGACGTAGAGGTCCAAGATTTCTCTAAAGATATCGTTTACAAAGTGCTGGAACATTGCTGGGGCATTACAGAGACCGAAGGGCATAACCTGGTACTCAAAATGTCCAAAGCGAGTGCGAAACGCTGTCTTCCACTCATCACCCTCTCGGATGCGGATTAGATTGTAAGCACCCCGAAGATCTAATTTAGTAAAGATTCTGGCAGTGCCCAGCCTTTGGAATAGTTCAGGTACCAGAGGGAGTGGATAACGATTTTTAATAGTTATCTTGTTTAGTTCATGGTAATCAATGCATGGCCGCAGAGAATGGTCTTTCTTTTCCACGAAGAATAAGCCCGCACCGGCCGGGGAGGTGGACGGGCGGATAAACTTTTTCTTCAGATTTTCATCTAGATACTGCTTCAGGGTGCCCAGCTCCTGCTCAGTCAGGGGGAAGATCCGGCCAAAGGGTACCTCGGTACCTGGAAGTAATTCAATTGGGCAGTCATAGGGCCTGTGTGGAGGTAGTACTTCTGCCCCCTTTTTACTAAACACGTCCGCAAAGTCTTGATAAGGCTCAGGGATAGCTTGAAGCAGATCAACATCCGGAAGTAGACCGAGGAGTTGGGTACCCTCACGGCCAATCCCCTGTAAACAGTGTTGAAGACAATATCCAGAGAGGAACTTGACATTACCAGAAGCCCAGTTGATTTGAGGGTTGTGCACCTGCAGCCAAGGCATTCCGAGAATGACAGGAAAAAGGGGGGACGAGATGGCGTCCAAACAAAGATATTCTCGGTGACGTTGGCCAATGATGGCTTCTAAAGGGATAGTTTCATGAGTGACCGGACCGGAGCAGAGAGCAGATCCGTCTGCAAGATGAACAGCTAGGCTTTGAGTTTTGGGTTGGAGTGGAATGGCATGTTGGGAGGCAAAGGTCCGGTCGATAAAACAGCTGCAGGCTCCGGAATCAATGATAGCTGGGACTTGGATGGCCTCTCCGGGAAGCTGTAAAGTGACAGAAATGGTTAGATGCGAGCCAACAGTGGGTACAACAGTAGCACAGATACGATCAGCAGAGCGACACTTACGTGTCTTGTTGGGGCAGCCGTTGGCGTAGTGCCCGGATTCCCCACAGTAGAGGCAGAGATTGTGTGCCCGTCTGCGTGTCTTCTCTTCAGGGGTTAAAGAAGGGTGGAATAGACCGAGTTGCATAGGTTCTGGCGCTTCATTGGTTGTGGCAGGTGGAGGAGCGAGAGATCTGCTGGGAGGACAGGGTACTTGTGGAATCATCCAGGTGGGGCGAAAGGTATTGGTGGTTTTTTCAGCACGTCGCTCTCGTAATCTTCGGTCTATTTGGATGGACAGGTTGATAAGCTCCTCCAGGGTCTGTGGTACCCCTACCCGTGCCAATTCATCCTTGAGGGGATCTGATAACCCCATCCTGAACTGATGGCGCAACGCGGCGTCATTCCACGCAGTGTCAGAACTCCATCGTCTGAACTCGACGGCATAGTCTTCTGCTGCTCGACGGCCCTGACGAAGGGCCTGCAGGGAGGCTTCTGCGGTGGCGGTAAGCTGAGGGTCTTCGTATAGTTGGGACATTGCACCAAAGAAGGCCTCCAGGCTATCCAAGATGACTGACTTTTGCTCCAAAAGTCGGTGAGCCCATGTTTGTGGTTCACCAGAAAGTAAAGAAATAACGAAGCCCACCTTAGTGGCTTCAAGGGAGAACGTGCGTGGCAATAGGGCAAAGTAGAGATTACAGGCATTCCGGAAGGCACGATACCTACTTCGGTCTCCGAGAAATCTTTCAGGTACTGGTACTTTTGGCTCAGGAGGTAACATGACCACGGAGGGTGCTGAGGTGGCTGCTGCGGACCCTGGTGGACCGGTAGGTGCGGACAAGGCCTGTACACGTTCTTCCAGGCTGGAGTATCCCTCTTGTAGGCTCTTCACTGCCTGGGTTAACCCCGCCAAATGTCGGCAAAGTTCGTCCATGGGGGAAGCCCCCTGCCCGGACTCGGTCATGGCTGCCTAATACTATCAGGCTCCTACTTACCAGACCGGCGAGTCCTGTCGGGCAGAGAGGAGGCTCCCTTACCCTCCGACTATCGGCCCCCTGGTAGAGTAAGTACGGGTACGAAAGTACGGAGTGGTATGAAGGCCTGTATTGTAGTCCCAGTATAGCAGTCCAGACAGTGCAGGGTTAACAGGTGAGTAGGCTGAAGGAGGCTGGAACACAGGCACAGAGCTGAGCAGGCTTTGCAAGGACAACAGGCTGGAAGTAAGCAGACCAGCAGATAGGATCCAAGGGAGCAGGCAGACGGATGGTCAGGAGACAGGCCGGGTTTGGTAACAGACGGTCAGCAAAGGTACAAAGGAACAGGCAAGCGGATGGTCAAACAAGCAGGGGTCGATGCAGGCAGAGTTCAGGGAGAGATCGGGGGACAAGGCCGGGTCAGTAGGTATTTCAGGAACAGGAGAGATACGAATCAGGCTCTAGGACGACTAGCTGTTGATTAGGCAGCACAGGACACAAGAACACACCGGGTTAAATGGGGCTCTTGGCGCCAAACGACGAGCTTTGGGGTGCACACCCTAATGCAATAGGCTGCGCACGCCTGTGTACCTACGCTATAACGTTCAACGCTTCCTCCACTCACAGATCGTACGTACGACACATGCGTGTTGGCTTTATATACACTGCGCATGCATGAAACTCCGCCCGCGTTGCCGGCCCCTGACCTTCTTTCTCGAATATTCCCCGCCCCTTCTCTTTCGTTGCAGTGGGAGAGGAACATGGCGGAGACACAGCAAGTGCATAATAGCAGTAACGAGGAGGAGGAAAGCCCGAAGCCCGAAACGTCCCGATCCCGCAGGAGATTTAAGGCCTCAAATATGGCCTTTGTAGAGATGGTGGACATCTTGAAGAGGGCGGGAAGTATGGACCGCACCTAAACCCAAATGTGAGAAAGGCCAAGATCATGACTAAAGTTGTGAAGAGTCTACACAGGAATTATGGGGTATGACGATCCAAGGAGCAATTGAGGAAACGCTGGTCAGACCTCAAATTGAGGGAGCATTATCAGTACAGAAGGATCAAGAAAGTGCTTCTAAAAAAGTAAGTAGTTGTTGTGTGTTTTGATTATTATTATTACTTGCATGCTGCCCCATGTTCTTTTCTTTACTGTTGTACAGTTTAAAATGGCTACTTTCATGTTCATGGGCACAGTAATCGGTCGTAGGAAACATTGTTCGTTTGCCAACTAAATATGATGGTTTGGGCAGATACAGGGTTAACTACATTTGGTCATGCTAATTTGTATTAAAAGAAGTTTAGGACATTGTCGTCTAGATGTGTTTGAAACTAGAAAGAATTGTAAACTTGATTCAGTGTAATGTAAGGAGAGGACACTCAGCAGCTGTTTACACATCTGGACTCAGAAGCACTAGTGTGGGACACAAGAACAAACTTTTTATGGTGTCCCACACAGGTACTCCAGTGGATACTAGGGGTGTCTCCATGTGTAAAACTTGTTCAAAAAAGGTAAGTATTCCAGCTTTGGTAAGTGAAAAAATCATGTCTTCAGCTTGGAACTCTGCCAAAACAGACAATTGTACCCCACTTCCAAACAATGTTTCATATTTCTATTTCTGGCCTCAAATATCTGTGTGCTAAGTATACCTTTTGTTTAATTCTCATAGGGGAGAAAAGACTCCGGACGTCTGAGAACACCAGGAAACCCCCACCTCCTGAAGAAGGGGAACAGAGGACACCACAACCTGAGGATGTGGAGGAAGGAGAGGTGGTTGAGATTGTCACCACAACAGGTGAGTGTCTGACACCACAGATTCAGGTAATAGATGTATGCCTGCATATTTATAATACATGATGTGTATTTTTTCTTTTAGGTGATGTGCATGTTGTGGAAGAACAATCTACTCATTTCATGACTGACAGTGCACAAAGGCTAATCCAGGACATAATGTTTTGTAGTCAGAATTTAGACCTCATCAAGCAAAAAACAAATGACATAGAACAAAAACTGAAGATCATGACTGATGTACTGGGAAGAATGTAAAGAACAACAAAATGACACCATTTTCTACTTTTGGAGACCAATTTTTTTTCTATTTTGTAACATATTTTAAAAGCCAAATTTTAAAGATGCACACAGTGTGTCAACATGTGCTATCTGCCATCAGAGGATTTCAATGTACGCGTTTTGTGGGTGCAACCCCTTCCTCGTAACTCAAGTAGGTGAGAGGAAGTGGTTGCACCCCCAAAACACGTCCATTGATCCCCCATGATAGAAGATAGCACATGTTGTCATTAGGCATGGGATCAGGAGGGAAATCCCCAGTTTGACTCCCAATTTGTGTGCATCTTCAAAATTTGGCTTTTACAGGGGGACATCATCCCATCTGATGAAGGCAATAGCAACACATTTTTGACACTATAATGTCTGATATTGCCTTCAGTTTTTCAATGTTGAACTTTGTAAGTTCCTGAGTTGTGTATGTTATGTTTTGAAATATTCCTGTTTATGTACTAAAAAAATATTTTCAAGGTAAAACTTAAAAAAAAAAAAAATGTTTTAAAAAAAAAAACTTACAACGCACATGTGAATGTGCACAGAGTAAAAGGTTTTATACTCAACAATGTGTGGCTTCTTCTTTTAAAGCTCAATACCAATGACAATGGGTGTGTCAGGGAGCTTACCTCGGCAGGCGGAGCGTCCGCGGTGGTGTGCGTCTGGGCGCGTCGGCGCGTGTTGGCGCGCGCGTTCTCGCGGACCTCGCCGTGCGTGTTCCTCGCGGCACCGGCGCATGTGTTCAGGATCGTTCCGTTGTGCGCGCCGGTGTGCGGGGGCGCGCGCGCGGGCGTTGGCGGGCGCGCGTGCCTGTGTGTGCCGGGGCGCGCGCCCCCGCACACCGGCGCGCACAACGGAACGATCCTGAACACATGCGCCGGTGCCGCGAGGAACACGCACGGCGAGGTCCGCGAGAACGCGCGCGCCAACGCGCGCCGACGCGCCCAGACGCACACCACCGCGGACGCTCCGCCTGCCGAGGTAAGCTCCCTGACACACCCATTGTCATTGGTATTGAGCTTTAAAAGAAGAAGCCACACATTGTTGAGTATAAAACCTTTTACTCTGTGCACATTCACATGTGCGTTGTAAGTTTTTTTTTTTAAAACATTTTTTTTTTTTTTAAGTTTTACCTTGAAAATATTTTTTTAGTACATAAACAGGAATATTTCAAAACATAACATACACAACTCAGGAACTTACAAAGTTCAACATTGAAAAACTGAAGGCAATATCAGACATTATAGTGTCAAAAATGTGTTGCTATTGCCTTCATCAGATGGGATGATGTCCCCCTGTAAAAGCCAAATTTTGAAGATGCACACAAATTGGGAGTCAAACTGGGGATTTCCCTCCTGATCCCATGCCTAATGACAACATGTGCTATCTTCTATCATGGGGGATCAATGGACGTGTTTTGGGGGTGCAACCACTTCCTCTCACCTACTTGAGTTACGAGGAAGGGGTTGCACCCACAAAACGCGTACATTGAAATCCTCTGATGGCAGATAGCACAAGTTGACACACTGTGTGCATCTTTAAAATTTGGCTTTTAAAATATGTTACAAAATAGAAAAAAAATTGGTCTCCAAAAGTAGAAAATGGTGTCATTTTGTTGTTCTTTACATTCTTCCCAGTACATCAGTCATGATCTTCAGTTTTTGTTCTATGTCATTTGTTTTTTGCTTGATGAGGTCTAAATTCTGACTACAAAACATTATGTCCTGGATTAGCCTTTGTGCACTGTCAGTCATGAAATGAGTAGATTGTTCTTCCACAACATGCACATCACCTAAAAGAAAAAATACACATCATGTATTATAAATATGCAGGCATACATCTATTACCTGAATCTGTGGTGTCAGACACTCACCTGTTGTGGTGACAATCTCAACCACCTCTCCTTCCTCCACATCCTCAGGTTGTGGTGTCCTCTGTTCCCCTTCTTCAGGAGGTGGGGGTTTCCTGGTGTTCTCAGACGTCCGGAGTCTTTTCTCCCCTATGAGAATTAAACAAAAGGTATACTTAGCACACAGATATTTGAGGCCAGAAATAGAAATATGAAACATTGTTTGGAAGTGGGGTACAATTGTCTGTTTTGGCAGAGTTCCAAGCTGAAGACATGATTTTTTCACTTACCAAAGCTGGAATACTTACCTTTTTTGAACAAGTTTTACACATGGAGACACCCCTAGTATCCACTGGAGTACCTGTGTGGGACACCATAAAAAGTTTGTTCTTGTGTCCCACACTAGTGCTTCTGAGTCCAGATGTGTAAACAGCTGCTGAGTGTCCTCTCCTTACATTACACTGAATCAAGTTTACAATTCTTTCTAGTTTCAAACACATCTAGACGACAATGTCCTAAACTTCTTTTAATACAAATTAGCATGACCAAATGTAGTTAACCCTGTATCTGCCCAAACCATCATATTTAGTTGGCAAACGAACAATGTTTCCTACGACCGATTACTGTGCCCATGAACATGAAAGTAGCCATTTTAAACTGTACAACAGTAAAGAAAAGAACATGGGGCAGCATGCAAGTAATAATAATAATCAAAACACACAACAACTACTTACTTTTTTAGAAGCACTTTCTTGATCCTTCTGTACTGATAATGCTCCCTCAATTTGAGGTCTGACCAGCGTTTCCTCAATTGCTCCTTGGATCGTCATACCCCATAATTCCTGTGTAGACTCTTCACAACTTTAGTCATGATCTTGGCCTTTCTCACATTTGGGTTTAGGTGCGGTCCATACTTCCCGCCCTCTTCAAGATGTCCACCATCTCTACAAAGGCCATATTTGAGGCCTTAAATCTCCTGCGGGATCGGGACGTTTCGGGCTTCGGGCTTTCCTCCTCCTCGTTACTGCTATTATGCACTTGCTGTGTCTCCGCCATGTTCCTCTCCCACTGCAACGAAAGAGAAGGGGCGGGGAATATTCGAGAAAGAAGGTCAGGGGCCGGCAACGCGGGCGGAGTTTCATGCATGCGCAGTGTATATAAAGCCAACACGCATGTGTCGTACGTACGATCTGTGAGTGGAGGAAGCGTTGAACGTTATAACGTAGGTACACAGGCGTGCGCAGCCTATTGCATTAGGGTGTGCACCCCAAAGCTCAAACAGACAAAAGTATTGGGACGCCTGCCTTTACACACACAGGAACTTTAATGACATCCCAGTCTTTGTCCACAAGGTTCAATATTGAGTTGGCCCACCCTTTGCAGCTATAACAGCTTCAACTCTTCTGGAAAGGCTGTCCACAAGGTTTAGGAGTGTGTCTATGGGAATGTTTGACCATTCTTCCAGAAGTGCATTTGTGAGGTCAGGCACTGATGTTGTCTGAGAAGGTCTGGCTCGCAGTCTCCGCTCTAATTAATCCCAAAGGTGTTCTATCGGGTTGAAGTCAGGCCAGTCAAGTTCCTCCACCCCAAAGTCACTCATCCATGTCTTTATGTAACTTGCTTTGTACACTGGTCCAAATTATTTGGTGGAGGGGGGATTATGGTGCGGGGGGGGAGGGGGGATTATGGTGGAGGGTTGTTTTTTAGGGGTTGGGCTTGGCCCCTTAGTTCCAGTGAAGGGAACTCTTAAGGTGTCAGTAACTTTGTGGGAACAGTTTGGGGACGGCCCCTTCCTGTTCCAACATGACTGCGCACCAGTGCACAAAGCAAGGTCCATAAAGACGTGGATGGTGGAAAATTACCTTTAAGTGCAAAAATTCACATTATAATAGTAACTAAAACATCTAAAATTAAGTGTAACAATCTAAAAAAATAAAAATTCCAAAGTGCTATAATGGTGGGAACCTCCCAACTAAAAGGTTGTTTCACTTGAGATTAATCTGTATGGTAAATATCTATAGGAGGGGTTTCCACCATCCCTGCTAAGCTTATTTTTATACAGTATGTCTTGTTTTCAGCTTGATGTGTATTATGTGAAGTTGCGTATCACAGAGATCGGTATTGTGATAATATTGAAGTTTATTGAGATTTCCATACATTAGAGAATTCCACCATTATTGTTAAGTTATTGATCAGTAAGTTAGCGCTGCACTTTTTTTTTTTTTTTATTGTGTGGTGTGGGAACACATAACAGTGCTTAGTGGCAAGCCTTTCAATTACACTTTTTTTTGTTACCTCCAGTAGTTTATTGTAAATAGTAGTGTGGTAATTACCTGTTATACTAAAATCAGCATGTGGCATTAATAAACAACAGATTTCAGTTGTGCCCCACCAGGCCGGCACCCCCATGGGACAATGTGCCTGGCGGCTGAGTTCATCACCCCGTTCCCTGCACTCAGTGCACTGATGGGCACTGATTAACAGCACTGATAAGCGGCACTGATTGGCACTGACAGGTGGAACTCATTTGCACTGGTGTGGAACTGACTGGCACTGACAGGTGGCACTGATTGGAAGCACTGATTGGCACTGATAGACGGCATTGGCACTGACAGGTGGCACTGGCACTGATTGGCACTGACAGGTAACACTGATTGGAAGTACTGATTGGCACTGCCAGATGGCACTGATTGGAAGCACTGGCACTGACAGGTGGCACTGATTGGCACTCGGTGGCACTGATTGGAAGCACTGATTGGCATTGATAATTGGCAACTGACAGGTGGCACTGGCATTGATTGGCACTGACAGGTGGCACTGATTGGAAGCACTGATATGTGGCACTCATTGGCACTGACAGGTGGCACTGACAGGTGGCACTGATTGGAAGCACTTGGCACTCATTAGCACTAACAGGTGGCACTGACTGGAAGCACTATTTGGCACTGACAGGCGGCACTGGCACTGATTGGCACTGACAGGTGGCACTGATTGGAAGCACTGATTGTCCCCGATTGGGACTCATTGGCACTGACAGATGGCACTGATTGGAAGCACTAATTGGCACTGACAGGTGGCACTGGCACTGATTGGCACTGACAGGTGGCACTGATTGGAAGCACTGATAGGTGGCACTGACTGGAAGCACTAATTGGCACTGACAAACTGACAGGCGGCACTGGCACTGATTGGCACAGACAGGTGGCAGTTGGAGGCACTGACAGAGGAGAGGGGAGGAGAGGGGGGTTCCAGGAGCGTACCTAGAGCATTTGGCACCCGGGACGGATCCTATATCTGGAACCCCCCACCCCACGTTAAAATGTAAAAACACCCCACTGTGCCTCCTGCATACCTCTGCATCTTTCAATATCTCTTTGTCACTACTGTGTACCTCCTCTCCACAACTGCACCTCTGGACCCCTTTACATTACACAGCACCCTGCACCACTGGACCCCTTTACATTACACAGTACCCTGCACCACTGGACCCCTTTACATCACACAGCACCCTACACCTCTGGACCCTTTTACATTACACAGCACCCTGCACTACTGGACCCCTTTACATTACACAGCACCCTGCACCACTGGACCCCTTTACATTACACAGTACCCTGCACCACTGGACCCCTTTACATCAGACAGCACCCTACACCTCTAGACCCCTTTACATTACACAGCACCCTGCACCACTGGACCCCTTTACATTACACAGCACCCTGCACCACTGGACCCCTTTACATTACACAGTACCCTGCACCACTGGACCCCTTTACATCAGACAGCACCCTACACCTCTAGACCCCTTTACATTACACAGCACCCTGCACCACTGGACCCCTTTAAATTACACAGCACCCTGCACCACTGGACCCCTTTTCATTACACAGCACCCTGCACCACTGGACCCCTTTACATCACACAGCACCCTGCACCACTGTACCCCTTTACATTAGACAGCACCCTACACCTCTGGACCCCTTTTCATTACACAGCCCCCCTCAGCACAGACCCCTCATTCAGCACAGACCCCCCCCTTCAGCACAGATGGACCCCCCTCTTCAGCACAGACCCCCCTTCATCACTTACCCCCCTTCAGCACATACCCCCCCTTTCAGCACAGACGGACCCCCCCCATTCAGCACAGACCCTCCCGTTCAGCACAGATCCCCCCCTTCAGCACAGATCCCCCCTCTTCAGCACAGACCCTCCCCTTCAGCACAGACCCTCCCCTTCAGCACAGATCTCCCCTATTCAGCACAGACCCCCCCTTCAGCACAGACCCTCCCCTTCAGCACAGATCCCCCCTTCAGCACAGATCCCCCCCTTCAGCACAGATCCCCCCCTTCAGCACAGACCCTCCCCTTCAGCACAGATCCCCCTATTCAGCACAGACCCCCCTTCAGTACAGACCCTCCCCTTCAGCACAGATCCCCCTTCAGCACAGATCCCCCCCTTCAGCACAGACCCTCCCCTTCAGCACAGATGCCCCCCATTCAGCACAGACCCCCCCTTCAGCACAGACCCTCCCCTTCAGCACAGATGGCCCCCCCATTCAGCACAGACCCTCCCCATTCAGCACAGACCCTCCCCTTCAGCACAGATCCCCCCTTCAGCACAGATGCCCCCCCCATTCAGCACAGACCCTCCCTTCAGCACAGATCCCCCCCTTCAACACAGATCCCCCTTCAGCACAGATCCCCCCCTTCAGCACAGATGGCCCCCCCATTCAGCACAGACCCCCCCTTCAGCACAGACCCTCCCCTTCAGCACAGATCTCCCCCTTCAGCACAGATGGACCCCACCCCTTCAGCACAGACCCTCCCCTTCAGCACAGACAGATCCCCCCCATTCAGCAAAGACAGATCCCCCATCCCATTCAGTACCTCAGATCAGCGTGGCACAGGCACAGCAGGTCCCCTTCCCCTGTGTACACATAAACACTGGAGGGGGAGGCAGCTTCACTCTGCTCGCTGTGCCTGTGTGACATCCGAGCAGGACCAAGCATCTATTGAACATCAGCCAATAATCGAGCAGCTTGAGAAAGGGGCGGGGCTACATACACATAGTGGCCCCATCCCATTGGCTTGTGTTCAGATACCTGCTTGGTCCCGCCCACCCCGACATCATACATGAAATCTGACAGCTCCTCTCTCTCTCTGCATACAGGACAGTGTCACACTGAGCGGATCTTTCAAGCCCCAATATCGGCACAATGTTATATTGACTCACAGGCAGTGCAGGGTACACATTGCACATCGGATACAGACAGCATGGGGCTAAACAGTGCTGGGGGGATTAGGGTGTGCCCAGGCACACCCGGCACACCCCGTGGGCACGCCTATGCGTAGGTAACATTTTAACTTGGGACATCAGTGGTCTATACTGATTCGAGATTGAGGCCTATATTGGTGTAGCACTTACCCCCGAAAGGAGCTGCTGGTTTAAATTGGGTCTTAACGTTCCTGTATTGTTGTCACCATATTGTCACCATATCCGTCATAGGGGTCCCATTAAAGAGTTCTTTTTAGTAATTTCATCTCCGACACACAGTCTCTTTCTTAAACGCTTTATTTAAGAAAGATTCTTGCAATGGAGGGATGGAGGGTTTAGGGAGAATTCAGGTACCTTGAAATTGCAGATCAGGAACACTCTTTGATCCAGAGGGCAATAGCATCCACAACTGGATTCAGCAACCACCGGACAGGCCTCTCTCACTGACCTAGCAGCCGATGTGATGCTCGGTCATAGTCTCTGCCACAGACTTTAAGATTTGGTGTAACTGTTACACAACCCTCTGCCACAGGATTGGGTAATTAGCGACTTGTTGCAATATCAAAGGCTTGATCACACAATACCAGTTCCCTTCTTCCGAACTTACGGAACTGTGTGGTATGTGACCTGGGATGCATCCTCCAACTGAGTCTCCAGGCTCTTCTAGAGGCACCGGCCTTACCGCACAGTCCTCTCCTGAAAAGTCCTCCCCTGGATTCTCCAGTTGCTTGGCTTCTTCCTGCAGTCAAGACAGCACAGGACCATCCCTGGATTGGTAGACCCCAAGACTTTTGAGCCTATCTTTAGTAGCTACGCCTCAGGCCAGCCGGCCCCGAGACTAACTTGACAGCTACATTGGGATAAGATTGGGAGAGTTTAACCTGATATTAGTGTTTTTGTCTTGTGTTTTGTCTTGCAGCAAATATGAAACAATTCAAAGACCCTGAATTCATGGGCCAGTTCATAGACAGGTACAGAGATATGAGAAACTTGTGGAAGGTTAAAAACCCCTTATATCAAAATAAACCAGCTAGAAAGGCATTGCTGGAGAAACTGCTGCAATTTGTGAAGACACAGGTCCCCGACGCAGACATCGAGTTTGTGGATCAGAAAATTGGTAGCTTGAGAAGCACGTATAGGAAGGAGCTTAATAAGGTCCAGGCTTCCATGAGATCAGGAGTAGCAGTAAAGGATGTACCCAGTCTGTGGTACTACAACAGGATGTGGTTTCTGGAAGACCAGATTGAAGCCAGGGAATCACTTTCTACACTTTCATCCACCCTTCCCTCAAGCCCAGCTGAGGCTTCCAAGGACCAACCAGGCCCTTCCATCCTGGAAAAAATTGAGGAGCCCAGCTGGAGCCATGTATAGTATTTTTGAACATATTTATTGTCCGAAAATTATTGGTGTTAACTAGATGTTATTAATGCTAACAAATGAATGATGCTGAGCTCATTCACACGGTCGGACTTTGTTCGGACATTCCGACAACAAAATCCTAGGATTTTTTCCGACGGATGTTGGCTCAAACTTGTCTTGCATACACACGGTCACACAAAGTTGTCGGAAAATCCGATCGTTTTAAACACGGTGACGTAAAACATGTACGTCGGGACTATAAACGGGGCAGTGGCCAATAGCTTTCATCTCTTTATTTATTCTGAGCATGCGTGGCACTTTGTCCGTCGGATTTGTGTACACACAATCGAAATTTCCGACAACGGATTTTGTTGTCGGAAAATTTTATCTCCTGCTCTCCAACTTTGTGTGTCGGAAAATCCGATGGAAAATGTCCGATGGAGCCCACACACGGTCGGAATTTCCGACAACACACTCCGATCGGACATTTTCCATCGGAAAATCCGACCGTGTGTACGGGGCATAATAGTTTATTAACATTCAATTTGCAACAGTCATGAGCTGAAAATTGTGTGTGATTGATGAACCAAAAACTACTGTCCCTTTTTCATACACAGGAAGACCTCAGCCAGGATGAGGCTCTGGAATATGGCAGCCAGGAGGAGGTGGGGGTAAGTGTCAGCCAGGAGGAGGCGGGGGTAAGTGTCAGCCAGGAGGAGGCGGTGGTGTCAGCCAGAAGGTGGCCAGGCCCAGTAGCCTCACCCAATCCCAGGTGCCTCCCCTCCACCTTACAACAAAAAGGGTCAGGAAGGGGAGTAACTTGGAGGAGGCAGCACTGGGCCTCATTAAGGAGGCTAATGCAGCCCTGAAAACACCCCCCAAGGCTGAAGAGGCCTGCTATGTAGCTGCAAAATTGCATCAAATGGAGGAGGGCCAACGCTTCATGTGTGAGAATCTTATTCAGTCCCTTCGGAAGGGGTTTAGGGGCCAAATTGGTGAGAACATGCACTTATGTGTGCTCACCCATCCTCCTCCTATTCCTCCTGCCAGAAGTCCACCTCCAGAGCCACAGCCTCCACGGAAGGCTGCAGGTAAGGCTGCAGGTAAGGCTGCAGGGAAGCATAGAGGGAAGGCTGCAGAAGACACAGGCTGTGGTAGTACCACAGCCTGGGGACATATATGTCATCTGCTGCTGTTCATGATCTCTGGGAGTCCTGGACCAGATTGTGCTCCCTATTATATGGACTTCTCAGGCTACCAATTTTTAGTTACAAAGAGTAAATGTGTGCCCTGGGGTACAAAGGCTTTGCATATTCAAGCAGTTTCTCCAGCATTGCCTTCCTCTTTATTTTGTTATGAGCCAGAATAAATGTAGATTTTTTTATATGAAAATACTTGCCTATGTGTTTTTCTTCAAAAAGGACAGTTTGTTTGTGAGTAGGCAGGTACATTTCAACAATACAATGTCAAATTAACAAGGGACAACAACCAACCTCCTATATAATAGTGTTGTTGTGGAAACTTGACACAAAAAAAAAATATGGAGAGCACAAGAAAATAATTTTAAAATAATCAAAAAAACAGGACATCTTGACAGCATGAGGAATGTTCTATCTCCATTACGAACGCTAGTTTTACCAGAACGAGCGCTTCCATCTCGTACTTCATTCTGAGCATGTGTGATTTTTGCGTGTCTGAATTGCATACAGACGATTGCATTTTTGGACAGGAACTTTCCCCAACCGAAAAACAGAGAGCATGCTCTCTTGACAGCATCTTGACAGCATGAGGAATGTTCTATCTCCATTAAGAACGCTAGTTTTACCAGAACGAGCGCTTCCATCTCGTACTTCATTCTGAGCATGTGTGATTTTTGCGTGTCTGAATTGCATACAGACGATTGCATTTTTGGACAGGAACTTTCCCCAACCGAAAAACAGAGAGCATGCTCTCAATTTTTTGCTGGCTGGAATTCCGCCAGCAAAAGACCAATGGAGCATACACACAGTCACATTTTCCGACAAAAAGCTCTCATCAGAGTTTTGCTGGCGGCATTTCCGATCGTGTGTATGCGGCATTATCCTTTCCGGGGCTGAAGTGGTTAATTGGGCAACTATATGGCAAATTAGGTTAAATATTGATAAATCAAATACCACCAAAAGAAAGCTCTATTTGTCGGGAAAAAAGGACAAACATTTTATTTGGGTACAGCATCGCACGGCAATTGTCAGTTAAAGTAACGCAGTGCCGTATTGCCTGGTCAATAAGGGTTACCCTTTTTGGGGCTGAAGTGGGTAATTGGGTAACTATATGGCAAATGAGGTTAAATATTGATTAATGTCAAGTTATGCACTTGGGGGCTAATAATATCCATGCATAATACATATTAGGGGGAGTACAACTGGGGGAATCAGTGGTGGAGAAGGATCTGGGTGTTCTGGTAGATCATAGGCTTAATAATAGCATACAATGCCAAGCTGCAGTTTCCAAAGCGAGCAACATCCTTACTTGTATTAAGAGAGGTATGGACAGCAGAGAGAGAGAGAGAGAGAGAGAGATCATTTTACCCCTGTACAAATCATTAGTAAGACCTCATCTGTAATATGCAGTTTAGCTGTGGGTAACAGTTCACAAAAAGGATATCACGGAACTTGAAAAAGTGCAGAGAAGGGAGACCAAGCTGATACAAGGCATGGAGGAGCTCAGCTATGAGGAAAGATTAGAGGAGCTGAATTTATTCTCTCTTGAGAAGAGGAGATTAAGGGGGTATATAATCAACATATATAAATACATAAGTGGTCCATATACATAAGTGGTCCATATAGTGAACTTGGTGTTGAGTTATTCACTTTAAGGTCATCACAGAGGACAAGGGGCACATTTTACGTCTAGAGGAAAAAAGATTTAATCTCCAAATACAGAAAGGTTTCTTCACAGTAAGAGCTGTGGAATAGACTTCTTCAAGAGCTGACTGAGATACAAAAATTTGCTGCCAGCCATTAGTATGTGTGCTTAGAATCTTTTGGCAGCAATACAGCATCCTCATTTGACATGTGGTTTCAAGTATACCTGGCCATTAGAGAATAACACACTCTGTAAGGTGTTGTGTGGTTTTTGCAACTGGAGACAAGTTGGTGGTGTTTGGAAATCTACACTTATCCCCTCTTTCCCTATGATTGGATGACTGCTATCGCTGAGCTGTTTTTCTTCAATTATGGATTCTTTTTCATTAATTTTTTCAAGCTAATGTGGACTTTGATTTGAACACATGGTGGTGCACACTGATTTGTGCATATTTATTTAAAAACTACACTGCTTGTACAGTACATTTAATTTAATACAGTAAAAACTACACTGCTCTGTACAGTACGTTTAATTTATGTAATTTTAGCGCTGCACTTATGGTTTTTGATATACAATATTTACCCAAAGCAACCAAACCAGCTGTAATTTTTTTTTAGAAATAAATTACCTAGTTCTAAAAACAGGAGAAGCTGGAAAGGCCTAAGATAGACGCTTACTATGTCCATGTTCTTTACCGTTGAGTGATCACTCTACCCTTACATAAAGGATATGTTTCTCACTGTTTATATAGTGGTCATTTCCCAGCTGTCTCAGGTGCTGGTTCCATTATTCTGGGTCAGATGTTAGTAATGCTAACATAAGTACGCCATACTCCTATTGAGGGGCCTTCTTAGTACGAGACCCTCCTCCTACCATGTGGTAGGTTTTTTAAATTCTTGACTTATTGGGTTAGCCATATCCCATTTATATGATTGTGCAATGTATGTGGAGCTTGTGTTTTTTGTCTTGTTGCACCTCCTTTAAACATTTAATAAAATGTTTATGCAAAAAAAAACAGCAAAATCTGCATAAATTAATATTTTTTTAATAATGGATAAAAGTATCAATAAAACATAAAACATATTTGCTTATACTGAGTATGTGAAACACTATAAAAATACATTCAAAAATACATTTAACTTCACAAGACTATAGTTTTTCCTTACCCTCTGTTTCGCTCTGCTTTAAATGTCTAGTTAATGAATTTCATGAATTGCTTTTTAATTAGCTCAAATCACTCTGTGCATTGATAAATTCTGCCTTTGTAACAGACTGACCTTCACCCAGCATCTTCCAACAATAGAGCTTATTTTCATGTGATTTGCATGTGATCATCTAGTTTTTTAATTGAAAATAATTGCAGCACTGCATGTGTGTTCCAGTTATCATGATGAGCCCTCCTTTTTCCCAGATTAAGGACAGAGACAAGAGGGCAAGTGATGACTGAAATTCTTACCCCTAATTATGGATTCAGTTTTAAGATTATAAATTATGGAAGATTGTTAACATCTGATGCATTCTGCCATTATTTAATGAAAAAAAACCCTCTATTTTATAATTTTATCTAAGTCTATTAGCTGCATTTTATTTTGTTTCTGCATGTACCTACAACCCCTGGCAAAAATTATGGAATCACCAGTCCCTGAGGATGTTCCTTCAGTTGTTTATTGTTGTAGAAAAAAAGCAGATTAGACATTGCCAAAAACTAAAGGCATTTCAAATGGCAACTTTCTGGCTTTAAGAAACACTAAAAGAAATCAAGAAAAATAATTGTGGTGGCCAATAACAGTTAGATTTATAGAACAAGCACAGGGAATAAATTATGGAATCGCTCAATTCTCAGGAAAAAATTATGGAATCACCCTGTAAATTTTCATTACAAACACTAACACCTGCATCAGATTAAATCTGCTTGTTAGTATGTAGGTAAAAAGGAGTGATCACACCTTGGAGAGCTGTTGCAACAAATGGACTGACATGAAGCATGGCTCCAACATCAGAGATGTCGATTGAAAAAAAGGAGAGGATTATCAAACTCCTTAAAGAGGGTAAATCATCACGCAGTGTTGTACAAGATGTTGGTTGTTCACAGTCGGCTGTGTCTAAAACATGGACCAAATGCAAACAACATGGGAAGGTGGTTAAAGGCAAGCATACTGGTAGACCAAGGAAGACATCAAAGCGTCAAGACAGATAACTTAACGCAATATGCCTTGAAAATAGAAAATGTACAACAAAACAAATGAGGAACAAATGGGAGGAAACTGGAGTCAACATCTGTGACCGAACTGTAAGAAACCGCCTAAAGGAAATTGGATTTACATACAGAAAAGCTAAAAGAAAGCCATCTCTAACACCTAAACACAAAAAACAAGGTTACAATGGGCTAAGGAAAGGCAATTGTGGACTGTGGATGATTGGATGAAAGTCATATTCAGTGATGAATTTCAAATCTGCATTGGGCAAGGTGATGATGCTGGAACTTTTGTTTGGTGCCGTTCCAATGAGATTTATGCAGACAACTGTCTGAAGAAAACATGCAAATTTCCACAGTCAATTATGATATGGGGCTGCATGTCAGGTAAAGGCACTGGGGAGATGGCTGTCATTAAATCTTCAATAAATGCACAGGTTTACATTGAAATTTTGGACACTTTTCTTATCCCATCTATTGAAAGGATGTTTGGGGATGATGAAATCATTTATCAAGATGATAATGCATCTTGCCATAGAGCAAAAACTGTGAAAAAATTCCTTGAAGAAAGACACATAAGGTCAACGTCAGTCCGGATCTCAATCCAATTGAAAATCTGTGGTGGAAGTTAAAGAAAATGGTCCATGACAAGGCTCCAACATGCAAAGATGATTTGGCAACAGCAATCAGAGAAGGCTGGAGCCAGATTGATGAAGAGTACTGTTTATCACTCATTAAGTCAATGCCTCGGAGACTGCAAGCAGTTATAAAAGCCAGAGGTGGTGCAACAAAGTACTAGGGATGTGTTGGAGTGTTATTTTGTTTGTTTGTTTTTCATGATTCCATAATTTTTTCCTCAGAGTTGAGTGATTCCATAATTTATTCCCTGTGCTTGTTCTATAAATCTAACTGTTACTGGCCACCACAATTATTTTTCTTGATTTCTTTTAGTGTTTCTTAAAGCCAGAAAGTTGCCATTTGAAATGCCTTTAGTTTTTGGCCATGTCTGTGATCTGCTTTTTTTTCTACAACAATAAACAACTGAAGGAACATCCTCAGGGACTGGTGATTCCATAATTTTTGCCAGGGGTTGTATATTTAGCATATCATTCTAAGTATAATAAAGCTATGAATTATATTAAAAAAGGTGTCACAGTTCCCTTAACATGTTCAACCTAATGAGAAAATGCTCCTAAAATCAGATTTGCAAATAATATAAATAAAATATTCAACTGAAAACAAGATATAAAACACAGAATATAAAGCAAAACACAAGAAAGATGAATGAGACTATTCAAGGCAGTATCCATATAGCACCACGAATAGCAGGAGAGACAGGAACACAGGGGATAAAAGTCAGATTGGAAAATAATGCCATAAAGGGGTTGTAAAGTTTCAAGGTTTTTCACCTTCATGCATTCTTGCATGAAGGTGAAAAACCTTTTTGTGCTGAAGCTGGCCCGCAGAGACCCCCTTTTTCTTACCTGAACCTGATTGTTCCAGTGCCAAACCCGAGCCCGGTAGCTCCAGCCACTGTCTCCAACCTCATTGGATAGATTGATAGCAGCGGGAGCCATTGGCTCCCGCTGCTGTCAATCAAATCCAGTGACACGGGAGCGGGAGGTGGGGCCTTTTTTCTTGCTGTCTGTGTCAATGGATGCAGCAGCGGGACTCATAAGCGCATCCACACTGGTGTCCCCCGGAAATAGGGGTCTCCATGGGGCACCCGATGAAGAGGAGGAGCCAAGAGCGCTGACAGGGCACCCAAAAAGAGGAGGATCAGGGCTGCTCTGTGCAAAACCCTTGCACAGAGGTGGTAAATATAACATGTTTGTTATTAAAAAAAAAACTAAGTTTAAGTGAAAAAGAGAAAACAAAAAAAAAAAAATACAAAGACAAGGCATCTCATAAAATTGGCAGATTAGTATCTCTCCCCATCTTTTGTGAGCCTTCTGCAATGCCAGTCAGCCCATAAATCAGCATAAGGCTGGCAATTCAAGAACAAGGGGTCCCAGAAATAATGCAGAGCAGATGCCCTATTCAAAAACATTAGCCAGAAATCCCAGGAGTAGGGGTCTTAACAATAACTTTCCATGTCAAACAGATCACTGATATTTAGTTTAACTGCTAACTATTAATAAACCTAACCCAAACTACATGGAAATCTGTCAATACACAAATCACATTTGCATCAACTTCTTTTTAGATTTCATGAGCATTTCACTCAGTTCATTTTTTATTTTATTTAGCATGTCCCAAACAGGTTTTGACATGCTGCAAACAGGTACTTCAGTGTAAATCAGTGTAAATAAACTCAAGTTAAGACTACAATTACAAACTATAGCTGTTTCAGGAAATCTTAATTCAAGTGATTTTTTTCCTTTATGCCATAAAATATTACATTGAAAATAGAATAGACTAGACTTCACATGCTGCCACCTCAATGAAAACAATCAACATATTCAACCCATAAGACTGGATCTTTTTTCATTTTAACCTCAAGGAAATCAAATAAACATGATCAAGAAATGCCACATGAGACTAATTTATGAAAAAGTTTAGAATCTTTACACAATATGTGAATTATTCAATTATGTGAAATGCAAATTCCTGTTTACCTATTTCATACAAACATAATTGGGTAATTGCAATTAATATTTCCACTATTTATTTTGCGAATAACCCTCAACTCTTTCAGTAAATCATCCCAAATGATCTTTCTTAGATAAAATAGTATTATCAAACAAACTGAAATGTACATAAGCAACTTATTTTCTTTCTCTGTTTCTTTATTTCAAGCAGTTCCAAAACCAGGCTCCACTTCTGAAGCCAGGTACACGGTAAGTATAGAGATCAGTGCTGCAGCCCTGGGTACTGATCTGCACCAAGCGGTACTAATCCAAGATATGAAGGCACACACTCGATGTACTGTATGTCCTTGCTAAAACATAGCTTTTATTAGCACAACCGGTAAAATTACAGCAAGAGAAGCTTCCATATTTTGGCAAACAGCTTTAGTCATAGAATTGTTTAAAACAAAGTCTGATCCAACCTCATAGGTGCACATGATCTGAAAATACATATTGGGTGCATCAAACTAGTAAAACTAAAAGCAGACATGGAGCACAGAAACAGTGGTGGACATGGGATAGCCTACATTGCTATACATAGTTACATAGTTAGTCGGGTTGAAAAAAAGACACTAGTTCATCTAGTTCAACCAATAAAAAAGAATATCTCAAGAAAACCAAGAGAATCAATCTCCAAATACACCATCCTATACCCAGAGTTGATCCAGAGGAAGGCAAAAAACAAACCCAATAAAGCTAAAGCATGATCCAATTCACTTCAGTGGAAAAAAAAAAATCCTTCCTGATCCCACATGAGGCAATCAGATTTTCCCTGGATCAACTACCCATGTCATCATTACCTCTAAATATTAATATTCTGTTATATTTTGTGCATTTAGCAATGCATTAGGCTTTAAAAAAAAAAAAAAAAAAACACTGAGATGGCCAGAACCAGTTCTTGAGGGACAATATTCCACATTTTCACAGTTCTTTCATGAAGAAGCATTTCCTTATGTGGAGGTTAAATCTCTTTCCTCCAGAGGTAAAGAGTGCCCTCCTTGTCCTCTGTAAACTACACACCAAGTTCTAGTGATGGCTGGTGCTCCATTTTTTGGGTGGAGGCGGCAAAAAATCACCCGCCACCCCCTGCTCGGTCGGTTGATCAGTCAAACCCCCCACACCTCCGTTGCTCGCTCATCCGACCACTACTTACCCCATCTACAGTAGGTCACAGGCAGCTTCGGGTCCTTCCTGAGTCTCCTCCTCCTTGGTGTCTTCCTCTTTGGTGGCTTCACTCTGCGTCTCCTCTTCCTTGGCGGCTTTCTCCTCGGGACCAATATGATCGCTTCTCCTCTAGGCCAATCAGGTCTTAAGACCCGCTTTCTGATTGGCCGGGAAGAGAAGCAGGAAGATAATAGTGAATATTAAGTCGCTATTGTCACACATCTGGATGGGCTCAGGGCACAGTGCCCTGCGCCCCAAGCTTACCATTTTTTTAAGCCAATAAGAGCCTCAGGCTCTAATCATGTGCTTCAAAAAAAAAAAAAAAAAAATTGAAATCCATGCCTCTACCAAGTTCACTATATGGACCACTTATGTATTTATACACGTTGATCATATACCCTCTTAATCTCCTCTTTTTAAGAGAGAATAAATGAAGTTCAGCTAATCCTTCCTCATAGCTGAGCTGAGCTCTTCCATGCCTCCTATCAGTTTGATTGGCCTTCTCTGCACTTTCTCCAGTTCACTGATATCCTTTTGTGAACTGGTGCCAAAATGTAACTGCATATTCCAAAGGAGGTCTTACTAAAGATTTGTTGGAGTCTATACCTCTTCTAATACAAGAAAATATTTTGTTAGTGTTAGAAATTGCAGCTTAGCATTGCTTGCCATTATTAAGTCTGTCTACCAGAACAGCCAAATCCTTCTCCACTATTGATGTCTCCAGAAGTTCTCCTCCTAGTATGTATAATGCATGCACACTTTTAGCCCCCAAGTGCATATTTTTTCAATTATCAACATTAAATCTTATTTGTCACATAGTTGCCCAATTAAGTGCATTAAGGTTGGCTTGTAAGTTACACACATCCTGTAAGGAAGTAATTCCACTGCATAGCTTGGTGTCATCTGTAAACACTGAAATGGTACTTTTAATACTAGACCCTATATAATTTATAAATATATTAAGAAGCAAGGGTCCCAATACCTTTCAGAGTATGAGTCATTAACCACTGCTCTCTAAACACAGTCTTTTAGCCAGTTTTCTATCCACTTACAAAGTGATTTTTCCAAGCCTGTGGACTTTAATTTACACATTAGCTGTGTGGTGTGGGTAACTGTGTCAAACGCTTTGACAAAATTCAAGTATACTACATCCACAGCCACTCCTTTGTCTACATTTTTGCTTACCTACTCATAAAAAGAGATCAGATTTGTTTGACAACTTCAGTATTTTGTGAATACATGCTGACTATTGCTTAAAGGATTATTTTCTAGCAAAAACTTTTAATAAAATCTCAATTATCTTCCCCTGACTTTAGAGTTTGAACTAACTCGTCTGTAGCTACTTGGTAAAGATTTTAAACTCTTTTTAAATATGGGCACCAATACGCCAATCTAGTGGTACCATGCCAGTCATTAAAAATGCTCTGAAAATTAGAAACAATGGCTTATATTTAATTGAGCTTAAGTCTTTGAGGACCCTTGGGTGTAAGCCATTTGGTGCAGGTGTTTTATCCACCCTAATTTTGTCTAAATGTTTCAGGACCATGTCAATTTTGAGCCATTGAGGTGAATTTGGGGTTATGTCCATAGTATCCCCAATAATCCTCCAACCTGAGCTTCCCCATTTTCCTTTTCTACACAAAGCTAAAAAAAGCTGTTTAATAAATGTGCCTTCTCTATGTCTCCAGTAACAAACTCAAAATTACCTGATAAAGGGGATACATGCTCAGACCTGACATTTTTATTATTTTTGAATAATTTTGGGGGGTTTGTCTATTTGCAACCTGTTTTACAATATTTTTGCAGTCTTTCAATTTTTGCAGTCTTGATTTCCTTTTTACATATTCTGTTATATTCTTTGTAACTTTTAACCCTCAGTCTACCGGCAGGATAAAATGGACCTTGTAGGTAGTTTGTATTGTGTTTTTCTAATGGAAATTATTATTATTATTTAATAAGAACTTTTGACTTTTTTTTTTACTGCTAATTAGACAGTTATAAATCTGAAAGCATGAATTTTTTGACTAGCCTCTGGAATATGTTCATTGTTAACTATCTCTACCTCTGGACCCTCCCCCTGTCGCCTAGTTTAAAAACCCCTCTAACTTTTTGGCCATCTTCACTCCCAGCAGATCTGCATCCTCCTCATTTAGGTGCAGTCCGTCCCTTCTATAGAACTGGTGACCAACTGAGAAGTCAGCCCAGTTTTCCAGGAACCCAAACCTCTCCTTACTACACCAGCTCCTCAGCCACTTGTTTACTTCCCTAATCTCCCTCTGCCTTTCTGGTGTGGCTCGAGGTACCGGTAGTATTCCTGAGAATACTACCTTAGAGGTCCTTTTCCTCAATTTGACTCCTAAGTCCCTAAAATCGTTCTTTAGGACACTCCATCTGCCTCTGACTTTGTCATTGGTGCCAACATGCACCATGACAGGCGGATCTTCCCCATCCCCTCCCAGTAATCTGTCCACTAGATCCGTGATGTGCCGAACCCGAGCGCCCGGTAGACAGCATACAGTTCGGCGCTTCAGGTCTTTGTCACAGATTGCCCTACCTGTCCTTCTAAGAATTGAGTCCCCTACCACCAGAATCTGTCTATCCTTTCCCTTCACTTCCCTCCCACTCTCACTGGAGGAGTTCTTCCCCTGGCAGCTAGGAGAGTCCCTCAGCTCCAGCAGTGCTGGTCCCTGACCAGTTTCACCAATGTCACTCAATGGAGCGTACTTATTGGGATGACTACCCTCTGGAATATGTTCATTGTTAACTATCTCTACCTCTGGACCCTCCCCCTGTCGCCTAGTTTAAAAACCCCTCTAACTTTTCGGCCATCTTCACTCCCAGCAGATCTGCACCCGCCTCATTTAGGTGCAGTCCGTCCCTTCTATAGAACTGGTGACCGACTGAGAAGTCGGCCCAGTTCTCCAGGAACCCTCTCCTTACTACACCAGCTCCTCAGCCACTTGTTTACTTCCCTAATCTGTCCATCCTTTCCCTTTGCTTCCCTCCCACTCTCACTGGAGGGGTTCTTCCCCTGATAGCTAGGAGAGTCCCTCAGCCCCAGCAGCACTGGTCCCTGACCGGTTTCACCAATGTCACTCAATGGAGCGTACTTATTGGGATGCTCCAGCCCAGGATTGGCCTCCCTGACACTTCCCCCTCTATCCTTCCTGACTGTCACCCATCTACTTGTTTCTAGTGCCTACACTTCTTTGTCTTCACCCACCTCTGTGCTGGCCCCTTCTGACACCTGCCAAGTACGTTCCCAGCTCTCCTTTAGTATGGAGGGTCTTCTCAGTGCTGACAGTTGCTTCCCTAGATTCAGAACTTGGGCTTCCAGGGAAACAATGTGCTTACATTTTGCACAGCAGTATTCGCCCTTGATCAGATGATCAAGGAACTCATACATGTTGCAAGATGTACACCGAGTCGCATTTCCACATCAACTGGGCATCGTACCTACTAATTTGATGAGGATTGGGGATTATACCTTGTCCAAATTACTTAACAACTAGCTTCCTGACACTAATACTCAACAATACAATACACACATACTCAACAAGACAATACACAGGTACTCTCCGCCCACGTGCACTCGCAGCCTACGTGCACTCACAGCCCATGTGCACTCGCAGCCTACGTGCACTCGCAGATCACGTGCACTTGCAGAGCACATGCACTCACAGCCTTCGTGCACTTGCAGCCTACGTGCACGCACAGACCATGTGCACTCGCAGACCATGTGCACTCGGAGCCTACATGCACTCGTAGCCTATGTGCACTTGCAGACCACATGCACTCGCAGCATACGTGCACTCGCAGCCCATGTGCAATCACAGCACTCGTGTACTTACAATTCATGATCACAAAAAAACGAAATGTCTACTCTACTCTGTTTGGTTTCCATAAAGATGATGGCAAGGTGATGAAAGGTGATGATTGCATCATATTGTCCCAAGAAAAACAAAGTTGTTACCCTCTTGAGCTTAATGCATTCCCAACCTACTGGTCAAAACCAAGAAGACAAAAACCCAGAGATAATTCAGTCATACAATGAGACAAAAGGAGGCCTTGATACGTTGGACCAGATGGTTCGTACTTACAGTACTAAACAAATGACCAGAAGATGGCCAATGGTTATATTTTATTAGATGTTGGATGATAGTGCTATCAATGCCTACATTACCTGGATATTGCTAAAACCAGACTGGAATGCAAGTAAATTGCACAAAAAGAAGGTTTTCCTTACAGATCTTGGGAAAGCACTGACTGGAGTATCTGAGGGGCCTGACGTAAAAAAAATGTATGTCAAGAACATCTGAAAGTGGTGTGTTTGAACTGTGGACAGTGAAACTTTTTCATCAAATTAGCATAACTTTTCTAACCACCTATGTCCTACACCTACATATCACAATGTAATGTTTCTCTCAATTGACAATTACTTTATCATTTTTATTGTTATCTGTGAATTTATGTGCAAGATAATATAAGACGAAATACTCTTCACAGTTAGTGCTCAAAATATGGAGAATACATTTTATTATCACAGACATCCCAACCTGCAAAAACTCATTTCAGGGAGGTGGCAAACTCATTTCAGGGAGGTGACGCGCCGGCGCCCCCCCCAATTAAATGCAGCCTGATCAGTATCAATTAAAGTATTAAAGTTTGCCATTTTTGACATACATAGGAATTCTGTGTCTCTTATTTTTCTTTTTTACTAGTAAGGCTGCTTTCACACGGAGGCGCTTTACAGGCGCTATATCGCTAAAAATAGCGCCTGTAAAGAGCCTCTCCTGTGTCTCCAGTGTGAAAGCCCGAGTGCTTTCACACTGGAGCGGTGCGCTTGCAGGACGGTAAAAAAAATCCTGCAAGCCGTATCTTTGCAGCACTGTAGGAGCGGTGTATACACCGCTCCTAAAGTGCCCCTGCCCATTGAAATCAATGGGCAGCACCAGCAAAGCACCACCAAACCACCGGCAAAGCGTCGCTGCAGCGGCGCTTTGTGGGCGGTTTTAATCGGCGGTTAAAAGCACCCCACTATCGGCTGAATAGCGCCGACAAAATAACGGTAAAGTGCTGCTAAAAATAGCAGCGCAACGCCCCCAACGCCTCAGTGTGAAAGCACACTAAATGTTTTTTGAATGAGTACTGATTGCATCAGAGAGAAGGGAGAGTGCAAAACTGTAAGTACTGGAACATGGAAACTTCAAGTTAAATTTGCAATAAAATGTATAATGTCATATTATGTTCTCCTGCCATATCCCCAGCAATCTGCTCTTCACAGAGGAATCCACTAGGACTGCCATTGTAACATCAAATATTATAAAGACTTTTGGCATAATCTACTGAAAACTTATATTTGCAATATACATTACAGTGTCATACAGTGGCATACCTTGGGGTGTAGGACATGAAGAACAGTCAGACTCGGCTAGAGCAAACTGGGGATGCTCTAAAATCACATTCCAATTTACCTGCATATACAAGCAGCCCCCAGTGGCAGGAAGGGAGAAGTGCACATCTAGAGGGAAGCCAGGGGTGCTGTCTATTTGATAACACTGGGAAGGGAAGCGGCTGCGTGTCAGCTCAGTAACATTCTGCTGCTCAGGCTGCTCTGCCTTTCTGAGTGAAAGGCTCAGCCAGGAGATCACCCGGCGCTTGTGGGTATCCCTGAGCCCGCATCCAAATAGGGGAGTCTCCCTCTATTTGCGGGAGATTTGAGATGTCTGTAATTACCAAATGAGTAAGCATTACTTAGTATTTCATGGTCATTCGTTATTTTACTAGCTAAAATTATAATCCAAATTCATAATTACCCCGTTTCACAATACAAATAATCATACTAAAACTTTTATGCCGCGTACACACGGTCGGACTTTTCGTCTACAAAAGTCCAACGGACGCCGACGGACTAAAGCTGGCTGGTAATCCGATCGTGTGTGGGCTTCTCCGGACTTTCAGCAGACTTTTTCAGCCTCAAATCCGACGGACTTTAGATTTGAAACATGCTTCAAATCTTTACGTCGTAACTACGACGGACCCCGAAATCCGCTCGTCTGTGTGCTAGTCCGACGGACAAAAACCCATGCTAGGGCAGCTATTGGCTACTGGCTATGAACTTCCTTATTTTAGTCCGGTGTACGTCATCACGTACGAATCCGTCGGACTTTTGTGTGGTCGTGTGTAGGCAAGTCCGTTCGTTAGAAAGTCTGCTGCAAGTCCGCCGAAAGTCCGCCGGAAGTCCGCCGGAAGTCTGTCGGACAGGCTGTCGGACTTTTGTAGACGAAAAGTCCGACCGTGTGTACGCGGCATTATTCATTATGTGTTCCAACGATTATTCATTATATGTACCAAACTATAATACAGGACCCACTGGACCCTGGCGGTGCAAGGTGGTACAAAAAATCCGGTAGACTGAGGGTTAAATAATGATAATGTTTAAAAAGAAAACCTCTAAGGTATGTTGGTGCATCGCCGTACTACAATAAACATTCAATGGTTCTTTAAGGTGAGCAGCACATAAATAAAGATAAATTGTTCTGTTTGTTTTGTTTTTGCATAGAGTATAAAATGATCAAGTTTCTATTTTTTTTCTTCTTTTTGTCTGTGTTCCACTGGCATGATTTCCCTTTATGCCCTATTTGGAGATACAACAGAAACTGAGGAAATATCTCCAAAGTAAGGTAAATCCTTTCTTAAATAACTGTCAAATGACAACAGTGGAAGATACCCTCTGGATCCCTGCTCCAGTGACAATTGAATTTTAGATTTTTCCCTCATTGTCTGTTCCATCTGCAATGAAAATCAGTATAGAGAGACAGTGGAGACACAAACAGCAATAAAAAAAAAAAAGCAAACAAAAAAAGAAACGGTAAAAGGTTATACCTTTACTCTATTGAAAATAATTTTAAACATAGAATAATTGTTTTTAATACGCATTAGCTCTTTGTACTAAAAGTGATGGTGGTTGGAATATTTAAAAACAGAATGATTGAGGTGAATGTTTGTATCAGCTAAACATGCATGTGTGTAAACTTGCTTGGTAAAATGGTGCTAGAACCTAGCACCATCCTAATCTTTGGAAAACAATTGCATTTAGACAGTAAAATGTAACCCATCAGAACAAATGTACACTGGCTTTTGGTTAACCAGGCACTATTTGCAATTTAATTGTACAAAAGTCAACTCTTTTTAGTTAAAGTTAAAGTTGGAGCACACAACCTTTCATATAAATATATTCATCCATAGCCACAATGGATATAAATCAACTTTGTGTTTACCAAATGTCCTTGCAAGCCCAGCTATTACCTTGCAAACGTAGCAGTGACATGATCCTGTGCAGAAAGCAGAGCTGTGGAAGTGGCCCAGCAGACATACCCACTACAAATTGCCTGCAGAAAATTACAGGAGGTGGCGGAGACAAGACCATTAACCCAAGGAGAGAGAGCAGTGACTGGTGTTTATTACAGGAAGCTCCTGCACAAAGGCAAAGTTTTGCACTGAATTACTGCACAGATCTGAAAGCAATACACAAGATCACCAAGATTCAAGTAAGAATATACATGCCTCTTGTATTTAGACAATGTTTGCTCATCCTGGAGTTTAACATCTTTACTTATTAAATGTGTTAGTTATTCACAGTTCTCAGAGCCATATGCCCTGTACACACGGGCAGACTTTTAGGCAACAAAGGTCCGACAGTCTTTCCGACGGACTTTCGACTGACTTTTGATGGACTTCCGACAGACTTTCGAACGAACAGACTTGCCTGATCCCACCAAAGTCTGATGGATTCGTACGTGATGACATATGACCGGACTAAAATAAGGAAGTTCATAGCCAGTAGCCAATAGTTGCCCTAGCGTTGGTTTTCGTCCGTCGGACTAGTATACAGATGAGCGGATTTTTCTATAGGAACTGGGTCCGGCGGAGTTCCGACAAAGATTTGAAACATGTTCCAAATCTAAAGTCCATCAGATTTTCAACAGAAACAGTCCGCTGAAGGTCCGATGAAGCCCACACATGTTCGGATTGCCCGCCGGATTCGGTCCGTCGGACCAGTCTGATCGAAAAGTCCGCTTATGTGTACAGGGCATTAGGTTCAGTGGGAGAATTTAAATAATACAAGTGTAAGCGCTTTTTTTAAATCAGCCATGCTATGGATCAGCTTTTCTCAACCTTTTCAACACAGAGGAACCCTTGAAATAGTTCTCCAGTCTCAGGGAACCCCTGCTAAAAATTAGAAATCTACAACTCATGATACAATAGTGTGGGAAGAATGGTCCTTACACTTGTGATCATTGGGAAGAATTACCTCCTTACAGATAGCTAAAAAGATCAATGGTGTCAGTGGGAACTTATCTGAGAGGCAGAAATTGCCCAATGCTGAAGGAAGCCCTAGCAAACTTTGGGGGAATCCTGGTTGAGAATCACTGCTATGGATGATTGATTGTTAGGAGATGTATAATAGCATTCACTAGCTATGACAACATTTCACCTGACTACAACTCATTTTGTATATAGGATGAATTCAAGTGGTATTTAATGAGGAAATAAACCAGTGTACAGCCACCACACAGTAAATAAAAAGAGCTTAAAGTGTTACTAAACCCACAACAGTAAAATCAGTCTGTATATGCAGCACAGCATGTTTGTTATACTAACTGTGGCACTTAAGGGGTTAATCCTCTGCATTGTGTAAAAAGGCTGTTTTATCCTGTATGCACAGATCCTCCCCTCCTGCATGGTCTATCTGGGGAAGGCCAGCTAACACAGGGTAGCCTACGTGCACATGCTCAGTTGTGTCTTTTATGGTGGAGAGAACATTTTCTTGTTCTCAGAGCTAGCTAGGTCACATGATATTGACATCACACATATGGGCATGTATACAGGCTGCAGTGGAAATCTCCTCCTTCCTGAACTGTCAGCACTGGAGAAACTCTGCAGTTTATCATGTATCCGTGGATTTATAAGCTATGGGCACTTTGGGGGAACAGATAAACTATTTTCTTTTCATTACTGGGTTTAATAACACTTTAATGCCCTGTACACACGGTCACACAAAGTTGTTGGAAAATCTGATCGTTCTAACGTACGTCGTTCTAACGTACGTCGGGACTATAAAACGGGGCAGTAGCCAATAGCTTTCGTCTCTTAATTTATTCTGAGCATGCGTGGCACTTTGTGCGTCGGATTTGTGTACACACGATCGGAATTTCCGACAACGGATTTTGTTGTCGGAAAATTTTATAGCAAGCTCTCAAACTTTGTGTGTTGGAAATTCCGATGGAAAATGTGTGATGGAGCCCACACACGGTTGGAATTTCCGACAACAAGGTCCTATCACACATTTTCCATCAGAAAGTAAAAGAAAAGTATCTGATATCTACAATACCTTTAATATGTTAAGTATATACTGTATATTTACATGGAAAAAGTAAATTTTAGGGCTATTTTTAGTAGTTGCTTTGTATAAAGCATTTAGCATGCAGTGAGCAGGCATTGTATCACCTCTCCAACACATGCTTTAACCAACTGAATCCCACACTAGCACACTGCAACCACGAGCATTGCATGCAGTTGCGGGGTGGTTTTGGGCGCCACCATTCAGCCGGGATATTTTTTGCCATGCTGTGATGCAAAGCATCGCAATCATGGAATATACATATATCCTTCCACTGCCTTTGCAGCCAGAAGGGGAGTGGATGGAGGGGAGGCAAAACTTCAGCTTAACCATGTGGTTTTACCACCCCACAACTGCTAGTGTAAAGAAGGCTTTGTGGCTTTTTTCCTCACAAGGGGTACAGTATATGTCAGCTCAAAACAACACATAACCAAAAGTGAGTGTTCTGTTTTTTTAGGAAACTCACAACCTATTTCATCACAGATTGCATGCAGTTTAGTCACACTATTCCTGAATTTTCTTAGAACAGTCTTTCTGCTACTACCACTGCTATATTATCTTATAAACTGCCATAGCATAGGTAGCAGGTATGGATGAGTTTAGTTTTTGTCCAAACGTTAAAACAGCAACTCTGCTTTTGTTGAAAAAAAAAAACATCCCCCTCTGAGTGATCTATGTACATTATAAGGATTTTAACAAACCCTGTTGCAGATTCCTACCTTTTGTTATCCTGAAAGAATCATTGTGTGTTTGGGTTCATGTAGTAAGTGACTCTGTATGGGAGTGGTTTCATAATTTTCAATCAGCTGCTGCACCTGAAGGGCACTAATGAGGAAAATTGCAGGGTCTGCATACCTTTAGTCGTGATTTCCTATTGGGAGTATCTTACCAAAAATGTCATTTTTGTTGCAGAGGATGCCTGAAATCTGACTTGTATCTTAGTGTAGATGTCTGGGAAAATCAGTGAGCCAATCACACAAGCAGGACATTATGTTTCTGGGGGGCATTCTGTACACATTCTGTGTACAGAACACCTCCAGGTAGCCATATTACGTTGCATTTTACAGAAGATTACAGAGCTGCAGATTGAAAAGAAAAGATTATTTTTAATAACATTCAATTACAATATGACTTAAGGCGCAATTTTATATGCTATACAAATTTTTTTTACTTGATATTTTTTTCCCATGTAAGTGAAGTTACCCTTTAACATTTAGGGCATTCAGCGTGGTTGAAAGTGACAGCTTGTGGCTAGCAATAGTTGCTAAGGAAGCAGCAGTCATTTATTAACTATAGGCATCACCCAACCTATTCACTTATATGGCTTATATGGCTTCACTTTTAGGCCATATAGGTAAATGGATGGAGGAACAGAGCGGGTTACATGATTGCCTAAATATGATCACATGACCATATTTATGCAATGATATCACCGCTATCCCATCTTTCAATGGTTGTTAAGGAAGCAGCAGCTTACTTACTACTTGCGTTCTAACCAACCACTGATATCACCCAACCCATTCACTTACATGGCTGGGAATCAGACTATCACTTCTAGCAGTGGCAGGCTCATCATCTCCCCCAAAGTATGGCTTCTCAGCGTATGTTATTTAAAGTGCATTTTTGTTCATTATTATTCAGTAAATATTTTGATTAGCAGAGAGCGCTATGGTGTTTCCTTTTGTATCTCTTTGAGCCAGTTATATGTATTGATCCTTGATGCTTGATTCGATCTGGAAACATCGATGGAGTGACAGCCTTATCCAGGCTCTAAAAGAGATCTGCTCATAAGACAATTTATTTTAGAGATCAATAAGATAAAGTGATTATGTACCCATAAGAGGTGGTGGTACCTGATTACAAAATATTAAAGTATTTCACATTTGAAAATTCTTCATTATTTGTGTGACTTTACAAAGGACTTCTATTTTTGGACACTTTCGTTTTTTCTTGTTCAAATATTTTTTTATTATTTTAAAGAAGAACAGCGAATATAACACAAACTGTACACAGTTTAAAGTGACTGTAAAGTTTAGCAAAAAAAAATTCAAGTTATCCAGAGGAACAGAGGAAGGCAACCCCCCCATATAAAGCATGATCCAATTTGCTTTTCTAAAACAATCTGGCCAGAACCAGCTCTTGAAAGAGTCTATTCCACATTTTCACAGCTCTTGCTGTGAAGAAGCCTTTCCGGATTTGGAGATTAAATCTCTTTTCCTCTAGATGTACAGAGTGTTCCTTGTCCTCTGTGATGACCTTAAGGTGAATAACTCTACACCAATTTCACTATATGGACCACTTATGTAGTTATACATGTAGATCATATCCCCCCTTAACCACTTCAGCACCGGAAAGTTTTACCCCTTAATGATCAAAGCACTTTTTGCAATTTGTCACTGCAATGTTTTTAACTGGTAATTGCGTGGTCATGCAATGCTGTACACAAACAAAATTTGTGTCCTTTTTTCCCACAAATAGAGCTTTCTTTTGGAGCTGTGTGAAGTTGGCACCCCATGTTTGTAAAACCTGAATACAAATTTACCATTCATTTGTGCCATGTTTGTGCTGATTTGTGCCGCAAAAATGAGCGTTTGTGCTGGTTCGGTTTCTGAGATATTAAACATTCAATTCAATGCAAGCCCCGCCCACTTTGCACCCCATGTTGCTGAATTTTAAAAACAAATGCGCCAATTGTGCTGGTTTGTGCTGCTAAAATAAAAGTTTGTGCCACTTTGGTTGCAGAGATATTGTGCGTTATAGTTGCTGCAAACTTGCCCACTTTGCACCCCATGTTGTTGAATTTTAAAAACCAACACACCATTCGTTGGTGCCGCTTTTTTGTTGGTTTGTGCCGCAAAAATAAACATTTGTACTGCATTGGTTGCGGAGATATTGTGCGTTAAAGTTGCTGAAACCCCACCCACTTTGCACCCCATGTTGCTGAATTTTAAAAACAAACACACCATTCGTTGGTGCCACTTTTGTGCTGGTTTGTGCCACAAATATAAACATTTGTGCCACTTTGGTTGCGGAGATATTGTGCGTAGGGATGAGCTTCGAGTTCGAGTCGAACTCATGTTCGACTCGAACATTGGCTGTTCGCAAGTTCGCCGAACAGCGAACAATTTGGGGTGTTCGCGGCAAATTCGAATGCCGCGGAACACCCTTTAAAAGTCTATGGGAGAAATCAAAAGTGCTAATTTTAAAGGCTAATATGCAAGTTATTGTCATAAAAAGTGTTTGGGGACCCGGGTCCTGCCCCAGGGGACATGGATCAATGCAAAAAAAAGTTTTAAAAACGGCCGTTTTTTCAGGAGCAGTGATTTTAATAATGCTTAAAGTCAAACAATAAAAGTGTAATATCCCTTTAAATTTCGTACCATGGGGGTGTCTATAGTATGCCTGTAAAGGGGCGCATGTTTCCTGTGTTTAGAACAGTCTGACAGCAAAATGACATTTTGAAGGAAAAAACTCATTTAAAACTACCCGCGGCTATTGCATTGCCGACAATACACATAGAAGTTCATTGATAAAAACGGCATGGGAATTCCCCAAAGGGGAACCCCGAACCAAAATTTAAAAAAAAAAATGACGTGGGAGTCCCCCTAAATTCCATACCAGGCCCTTCAGGTCTGGTATGGATATTAAGGGGAACCCCGGCCAAAATTAAAAAAAAAAAATGACGTGGGGTTCCCCCTAAATTCCATACCAGACCCTTCATGTCTGGTATGGATTTTAAGGGGAACCCCGCGCCAAAAAAAAAAAAAAAAACGTCGTGGGGTCCCCCCAAAAATCCATACCAGACCCTTATCCGAGCACGCAACCTGGCAGGCCGCAGGAAAAGAGGGGGGGACGAGAGTGCGCCCCCCCCCTCCTGAACCGTACCAGGCCACATGCCCTCAACATTGGGAGGGTGCTTTGGGGTAGCCCCCCAAAACACCTTGTCCCCATGTTGATGAGGACAAGGGCCTCATCCCCACAACCCTGGCCGGTGGTTGTGGGGGTCTACGGGTGGGGGGCTTATCGGAATCTGGAAGCCCCCTTTAACAAGGGGACCCCCAGATCCCGGCCCCCCCCTGTGTGAAATGGTAAGGGGGTACAAAAGTACCCCTACCATTTCACTAAAAAACTGTCAAAAATGTTAAAAATGACAAGAGACAGTTTTTGACAATTCCTTTATTTAAATACTTCTTCTTTCTTCTATCTTCCTTCATCTTCTGGTTCTTCTGGTTCTTCTGGCTCTTCTGGTTCTTCCTCCGGCATTCTCGTCCAGCATCTCCTCCGCGGCGTCTTCTATCTTCTTCTCCTCGGGCCGCTCCGCACCCATGGCATGGGGGGAGGCTCCCGCTCTTCTCTTCTTCTTCATCTTCTTCTCTTCTTCTTTTCTTCTCTTCTTCATTTTCTTCTCCGGGCCGCTCCTCACACATGCTAGCATGGCGGGAGGCTCCCGCTGTGTGACGGCGCTCCTCGTCTTACAGTTCTTAAATAACGGGGGGCGGGGCCACCCGGTGACCCCGCCCCCTCTGACGCACGGTGACTTGACGGGACTTCCCTGTGAGGTCACGGGGAATGCCACAGGGAAGTCCCGTCATGTCCCGTGCGTCAGAGGGGGGCGGGGTCACCGGGTGGCCCCGCCCCCCGTTATTTAAGAACTGTCAGACGAGGAGCGCCGTCACACAGCGGGAGCCTCCCTTCATGCCAGCATGGATGCGGAGCGGCCCGGAGAAGAAAATGAAGAAGAGAAGAAGAGAAAAAGAGAAGAAGATGAAGAAGAAGAGAAGAGCGGGAGCCTCCCCCCATGCCATGGGTGCGGAGCGGCCCGAGGAGAAGAAGATAGAAGACGCCGCGGAGGAGATGCTGGACGAGAACGCCGGAGGAAGAACCAGAAGAGCCAGAAGAACCAGAAGAACCAGAAGATGAAGGAAGATAGAAGAAAGAAGAAGTATTTAAATAAAGGAATTGTCAAAAACTGTCTCTTGTCATTTTTAACATTTTTGACAGTTTTTTAGTGAAATGGTAGGGGTAGTTTTGTACCCCCTTACCATTTCACACAGGGGCGGGGCCGGGATCTGGGGGTCCCCTTGTTAAAGGGGGCTTCCAGATTCCGATAAGCCCCCCGCCCGCAGACCCCCACAACCACCGGCCAGGGTTGTGGGGATGAGGCCCTTGTCCTCATCAACATGGGGACAAGGTGTTTTGGGGGGCTACCCCAAAGCACCCTCCCAATGTTGAGGGCATGTGGCCTGGTACGGTTCAGGAGGGGGGGGCCGCACTCTCGTCCCCCCCTCTTTTCCTGCGGCCTGCCAGGTTGCGTGCTCGGATAAGGGTCTGGTATGGATTTTTGGGGGGACCCCACGCCGTTTTTTTTTTTTGGCGCGGGGTTCCCCTTAAAATCCATACCAGACATGAAGGGTCTGGTATGGAATTTAGGGGGAACCCCACGTCATTTTTTTTTTTTTAATTTTGGCCGGGGTTCCCCTTAATATCCATACCAGACCTGAAGGGCCTGGTATGGAATTTAGGGGGACTCCCACGTCATTTTTTTTTTTAAATTTTGGTTCGGGGTTCCCCTTTGGGGAATTCCCATGCCGTTTTTATCAATGAACTTCTATGTGTATTGTCGGCAATGCAATAGCCGCGGGTAGTTTTAAATGAGTTTTTTCCTTCAAAATGTCATTTTGCTGTCAGACTGTTCTAAACACAGGAAACATGCGCCCCTTTACAGGCATACTATAGACACCCCCATGGTACGAAATTTAAAGGGATATTACACTTTTATTGTTTGACTTTAAGCATTATTAAAATCACTGCTCCTGAAAAAACGGCCGTTTTTAAAACTTTTTTTTGCATTGATCCATGTCCCCTGGGGCAGGACCCGGGTCCCCAAACACTTTTTATGACAATAACTTGCATATTAGCCTTTAAAATTAGCACTTTTGATTATTCATGTTCGTGTCCCATAGACTTTAACGGTGTTCGCGTGTTCGAACGAACTTTTTTCCTGTTCGCATGTTCTGGTGCGAACCGAACAGGGGGGTGTTCGGCTCATCCCTAATTGTGCGTTATAGTTGCTGCAACCCGGCCCACTTTGCACCCCATGTTGCTAAATTTTGAAAAGTAATGCACCATTCATTTGTGCTGCGTTTCAGATGCATTTGTGCTGGTTTGTGCTGCAAAAATAAATGTTTGTGCCGCTTTGGTTTCAGAGATATTGTGCGTTATAGTTGCTGAAACCCCGCCCACTTTGCACCCCATGTTGCTGAATTTTAAAAACAAATGCACCATTTGTTTGTGCAAGTTTGTCCTGGTTTGTGCCGCAAAAATAAACGTTTGTGCCGCTTTAGTTGCGGAGATATTGTGCGTTATAGTTGCTGCAACCCTGCCCACTTTGCACCCCATGTTGCTGAATTTAAAAAATAAACGCGCCATTAATTTTTTTTGTCCATATATTTTATTGGTTTTACATATACAATACAATGTACAATTAAGCATTGTGCACCATGTAACGACATCGGTGTGCATATTACAACATTTTAACTTTAATCCACTAACAGGTTTAATACATAACAATTAGAAAACGTGCAGTCTGGAATTTCCTGGGGGCTTGGACAGTTCCCTCCCCTAGTGTGGCACCCCAAATGGGAGCATTAGTGTCACAGGAGAGGAGAGGACCCCGTCACCATAATTTGCATATTAATTGGAAATTCCCAGTAGTAACTTGTTAGAGCATTTAACACATAACTGTTAAGAAAATTACTGGTATTGCTCGGTCAAGAGGAAGAGGTCTGTGTTTTTTTGGATGTGGGTGACAGGCGCAGTGTCCACCCAGTCAGACCATGGTTGCCAGTTTACGTGGGTTTTTGCCATTTAACCATTACTGGAGGCTGTTGTGATTTCATAGCTGAAGTGTAGGGCTATTATGTTGATGACTTGGGATATGGTCGGGGTTTTATCAGACCTCCTTGGTCTGGTTATGTTGAGTCTGGCTGCCAGGAGTACATGAGTTTCTACAAGTCTGAGTGGATGGGGGATGTTGTCAATGGTTAGGTTTAGGATTGCAAGTGCAGGCGAGGGGCATCGTGATTTTAGTTATGGTTGATATTAGTTTGAAGATGTCGTCCCAATATTTTTGTAGGTTGGGGCATGTCCAGAAGATCTGGAGAATGTCGCCTGTGGAAGATTTGCATCTCCAACAGGTGTTAGGGTTTCAGGGATCAAAGGATGCCATTTTGGCTGGAGTGATATACCAGCTTAAGGATATTTTCTGTGTGAGTTCCCAGAGTGCCGCGCATTTGGTGACTTTGTAAACTGTCTGGAGTGCTGTTTGCCATTGTGCGTCCATATGGGTGCATGCGAGATCAATGTCCCACCTGTGGTGTGAGTTTAGCTTGGAGAAGGTGCGTTTTTGGTGAAGACTATTATAGAAGTAGGAGATACCCTTGGTTTTTGTGGCAGGATTGGTGAGATATTCCCAGGTCTTGGGGTGTATGCTGTATAGGGGAAGGGGTGAATTACGGATGCAATGGTGTATGCGTAAAAAGGTAAAGTATTCTGATGCGGGAAGGGAGTATTTGGCTTGAAGTTGGGAGAAGGGTTTAATGTGGTTACCTTGAAGCAAGTTTTGTAGGGAGTGAATCCCTTTGTGGGTCCAAGGTGTTAGTAGGAGGTCAGGTGTCAGATGCAGGAGGGTGTCCAAAGGAATATTAAATTGCGGATTGGTGGGGGTGTATGCTTGGAGGGTGATTGATTTCCTCCACGCATGGGCTGAGGCCTTCGTGGTCGGAGAAATAGATTGGGATCGGAGCGCCAAGAGGGTTGCTTAGTAGCCAATTTTTCAGGTTGGGTCGGGTGAGAGAGAAATTTTCTATTTGTCCCCATAATGTGGTCGGGAAGGGTTGGAACCAGCTGGGTAATTGAGCTAGGGTGGCTCCTAAGTAATAATCTATGAAGTCTATAGAACCTATGCCTCCCGCTAGGTTATGTTTGGTCAGTGTTAGATGGGCGCATCTAGGTCTTTTGCCATTCCAGAGACATTTGTTAAATATTGTTTGCAGGGACCTGAAAAATGTGGTGGGTAGTGGAATGGGTAGAGTCCTGAAGAAGTACAATATTTGGGTGAGGCATATCATTTTAAAGGCCGCAAGCCTTCCTGTCCAGGAGAGTTCATGTTTTGCTATATGTTGTGAAGTTAGTTGGATGGTCTGAAGGAGAGGAAGGAAATTACAGAAGAGATTTTTGGTCTTTCTCAGTAGTCAAATGCCTAAGTAGGATATATCATTACTTGCCCATGTAAATGGGTATTGTAGTTATAGGAGGTTCTTCATGGTGGCATCAATATTGATTTCTAGTATGAAGGATTTGGTCGTGTTGACTTTGTAGTAAGAACCCAAGCTAAACCAATGGAGCACTTTTTGTACTTCAGCCAGGGAGGAAGTTGATAGAAACCAAAACGTGTAGCGCTAAATGAAAGACACACCTTCAAACTAATGAGGTGAAGAGCTAGTGCTCTAAATAAAATTTAGCCAAAAAAATATAGATAAAATGTCCATCACTTGAAGAAATTGAATATAAATAATAAAGTCCGTGAATATAGAGACTCTAATAATCACCACTTGTGAGTGATGTGTAAAGTACCATCACCAGCGTATAGCTATAAAAGTCTTAAAAAGATAATGCACAGCTGGTTCCTAAATAGTCCCCACATATATATGTTGAATAGTGCGTGGATGGACCAACTTTTAAACATCACACCACGGTGTCTTAAAAAATGTGCAATTCCCGCAGCCAGTGAAGATGGGGGCTTACCGGAGGGTTTGAACCCAAGACAGTATATACTGTGAGGGTCAAACCGGCTTTTATTGCTCACTGGCAATAGGAGGAAGACCTTAACAGCCTGGAGGTGAAGGGATCACAGGGGGCTTCAAAGACGTGTCTTCTCCAAATGTAACGATGGATCTCCCCACATATGGCTCATACAGGATAGAAAAAGGGCCACATAGTGTGATACCGTAAACAACGTATTTTATTGTAAAAAGAAATACACTTACATTTTAAGATGATAAAAAGCGCTTGTACATAAAAAGAAGGCGGCAGTGGAGTCCTCCCGACGCGTTTCGTCTAACAAGACTTCGTCCAGGGGTATCCCTCCACTGCAGCCTGACTCCCTAATATAGGTACTGTAATCCTCATGATGTGACTCCAGCCCATTCAATTCTGTAGATTGGCACTTCCGGGTTGCCCAAGATGGCGGACCCGCGTGCGTTCCAAGCCTCAGTTTCATGGGTGTACTGTGCGTTCCACCTCCCAGTAATGTGGCCCAATATTCCCAATATACCAAATATTGCTAAGGTTCCTATTAGTATAGTATGACAAGAGTGATGTTAGATTCTATGTCCGCTCATATCTGGTGATTGAAGTGTTGATTGTCTCCTAGTATGTACGGAGACGAATCCCAGCAAATCCCGCGATATGACGTCGTGACGTCACGACGCGGGAACGGAAGTGCGCTTCTATAAGCCTTGTTCTAAGGTGGCTTGCGTTCCAACTATGGGAAATAATGAGAATTAACCCAAATATGTCCCCATATGTATGGGTGTATGTTCTCTATATTCCCGTTTTAATAAATTGAAATCACAGATAATCTGGACAAAAATCCTGGCTATATCGATAGCCGGATGGGCATAACCAGGTTATATATAAAAATATATGAAACGCTGCATATGTATGTAACACATACAGCATCCTAAGCACAGGGAATTCAATGAACTGGATTCACATAAGTATACATAATTCACATCTGTGGTTACTATCCAATATAGAACCCACTTACAATCAGAACATACAGATGTACCAGCAAACCACAGACTCAATACATTATGATTGATCTAGAAAAGCGTTGACATCTATCTCGACATTTAGCCCTAGAGGGGCAAATGTCTGTAGCTCATACGCCCAGAACATTTCCAGACGAGATACCCCCCTTGTTTTGGCACCCCCTCTCCATGGTGGTGTATATTTGTCAATAATGACAAACTGTGATCCGTCTGGATTTCCACCATGGAATTCTTTATAATGCCTCGGGACCGTATGTTTAGGGTCTCTGCTTTTAATTAGGGCAATGTGTTCCCCCACTCTAATGGAGAATGTCCTGGTGGTGCGACCTATATTTTGTTTGTGGCAGGGGCAGGTGATGA
Organism: Aquarana catesbeiana; assembly: GCF_042186555.1. Taxonomy (NCBI): domain Eukaryota; kingdom Metazoa; phylum Chordata; class Amphibia; order Anura; family Ranidae; genus Aquarana; species Aquarana catesbeiana. Next base: position 397,586,019 of record NC_133326.1, on the reverse strand, counting down.
GATACACTACATATTTGGTGCTGCACGTGCAGAATGGTTTTATAGTGTATCTCCTTCCCGTCGCCATGGAGGTGAACTCCGTCACTTTACGCGTCCTCACGGTGTTATGCTGGCATACCACACACTTCCTGCATGGAAAAAAGCCAGTCCAATCGTGAAAGAAAGAGGGACGGGTGGGGGCATTAATGATGTTAGGGGCTATCTGACCCTGTATTGATGGTACACCTCTAAAAATAACCTTGGCTTCTTCTGGGATAAGTGGGCCCAGAATATTGTCTTGCTTAAGGATGCCCCAATGTTTCCTCATAATATTTTTGATTTGTCTATGCTGTGTTGATAAAGCTGTCAACATGGCCCACCCAAACTTCCCGTCAGGTTCTCTCTCAGGTTCTCTCAGACGTCATATCGCGGGATTTGCTGGGATTCGTCTCCGTACATACTAGGAGACAATCAACACTTCAATCACCAGATATGAGCGGACATAGAATCTAACATCACTCTTGTCATACTATACTAATAGGAACCTTAGCAATATTTGGTATATTGGGAATATTGGGCCACATTACTGGGAGGTGGAACGCACAGTACACCCATGAAACTGAGGCTTGGAACGCACGCGGATCCGCCATCTTGGGCAACCCAGAAGTGCCAATCTACGGAATTGAATGGGCTGGAGTCACATCATGAGGATTACAGTACCTATATTAGGGAGTCAGGCTGCAGTGGAGGGATACCCCTGGACGAAGTCTTGTTAGACGAAACGCGTCGGGAGGACTCCACTGCCGCCTTCTTTTTATGTACAAGCGCTTTTTATCATCTTAAAATGTAAGTGTATTTCTTTTTACAATAAAATACGTTGTTTACGGTATCACACTATGTGGCCCTTTTTCTATCCTGTATGAGCCATATGTGGGGAGATCCATCGTTACATTTGGAGAAGACACGTCTTTGAAGCCCCCTGTGATCCCTTCATCTCCAGGCTGTTAAGGTCTTCCTCCTATTGCCAGTGAGCAATAAAAGCCGGTTTGACCCTCACAGTATATACTGTCTTGGGTTCAAACCCTCCGGTAAGCCCCCATCTTCACTGGCTGCGGGAATTGCACATTTTTTAAGACACCGTGGTGTGATGTTTAAAAGTTGGTCCATCCACGCACTATTCAACATATATATGTGGGACTATTTAGGAACCAGCTGTGCATTATCTTTTTAAGACTTTTATAGCTATACGCTGGTGATGGTACTTTACACATCACTCACAAGTGGTGATTATTAGAGTCTCTATATTCACGGACTTTATTATTTATATTCAATTTCTTCAAGTGATGGACATTTTATCTATATTTTTTTGGCTAAATTTTATTTAGAGCACTAGCTCTTCACCTCATTAGTTTGAAGGTGTGTCTTTCATTTAGCGCTACACGTTTTGGTTTCTATTGATTTGTTTGGCAATTATTCTTTTTGCGGTGTTAGCGGCTTACCATTTGGAGCAAGCGCAATTTTACTACTGGTGTGTTTCAGGGAGGAAGTTGGATCGGTAAGAATGAGGATGACATCATCAGCAAATAGGCTGATTTTATGGTGCGAGGTGCCAATTTGAAGGCCTGAAATGTTGGGGTGAGAACGGACGTGTTCCTGACGCGTGCCGTTTGTGATGGGGAATGGGCAGGAAAGCATGCCTTCTGTGTACACCTGGGCCTCGGGGTTGGAATATAGTGCCATAATGGTGCTCAGGATATTGCCTTGGAACCCAAATTTTTGGAGGACTGTCTTGAGGTATGACCAGTTTCCCCTTTCGAACGCCTTCTCTGCATCCAGAGACAGGAGCAGAAAAGGCATTCCAGTGGATTCTGTGTGGTGAATGAGATTGATCATCCTTCTAGTGGCATCTGAGGTTTGCCTACCCTTTGTAAACCCCGTCTTGTCTTGGCGGATAAGGATGGGCATAATGTAATTTAGTCTAGTTGCTATCGTTTTAGCGTATAGTTTGAGGTCAAGATTGAGTAATAAGATTGGGTGAAAATTTAGGGGGACGTTCGACTCCTTCTCTAGCTTCGGTATCGTTATAACCAATGCTTTTAAGTATTCTTTCGAAAAGGTGGAAGAGGAGGCAGCGTGGTTGAAGAGTTCAGTAAGGTATGGGGTGAGGTGTGTGGTGAATTGTTTGTAGTATTCCCCTGTCAGACCGTCAGGGCCTGGTGCTTTACCATTAGGTAGTGAGTCAATAGATGTCTTAATTTCGAGTTCCGTGAATGGGGCATTAAGGGCAGTTAGTTGTTCTTTAGTCAGTTTGGGTAGGTCAAGGTTGCTGAGAAAATTGTCAATGTCATCCTCTGTGGGTTGTGGGGTATGGGGGTCTCGTTTCAGGTTATAAAGGTCTCCATAGTAGGCGCTGAATGCGTCAGCTATGTCTTGTGGATTGCTTAGTGGGGTAGTCATGTGAGGGTGGATTAATTGGGTTATTTTAGTTTCGGCACGTGTGCCTTTAAGGCGTTGTGCAAGTTTTTTGCCCGCTTTGTTAGAGGTGGAGTATGTAGTCGCTTTCATTTTCCTATGGAGGAATTCATAGGAGTGGAGAAGTAGGGTTTTCAGTTCTTGTCTTAGGGATAGTAGTTGGTTCGTCTGTGGGTCACCAGGGTCTGTTTTATGTCTCGTTTCTAGGGCTGCTATTTGAGCTGTCAGATCATCTAATCGCTGCGTCCTCTTTCGTTTATGATAAGAACTTCATTTAATTAACATTCCTCTCATGTATTTCTGGCTTATATTTGGCGTGTTGAATAATATAGTTGTTTACTCACCAGAGAAAGGTGTTGCTTTGTAGGTTGGAGTCTTGTATTGTAATTGAGGTCGGAGCATGGTCCGACCATGTCATGGTGTGGATCGCAGACACAGAGATTTTCTGTAATATCCATTTGTCGGTTAAAAACAAGTCTGTTCTCGAATACGAGCGATGTCTAGAGGAAAAAAAAGTAAAGTCTCATTCAGCGCCATGGTGACAATGCCATACGTCGTATAGATCTTGGGAGGAGATGAATTTCTTTAGAGGTGAGGGACGCCTCTTTGCTGCTGAGGTGGAGTCTATGGACAAGTCTGGAACCAGGTTGAAATCACTACAGAGAATTAGGTGGCCTTTTTGGATGGGTCTGGCGGTGCGTAGCACTCTGCGTAGAAATTTCATTTGGTGGGTGTTTGGGGCATAAGTATTGATAATGGTGTAGGATACTCGGTTGATGGTGCAGATAAGGATTATGAAGCGACCTTCAGGGTCCGGTATGACATGTAGGAAGTGGAATTCCACTGTATCTTTAATCGCAATCATGACCCCTCTGGCTTTAGTAGAGTGGGATGCATGAAAAATATGAGGGAACTGTTTGTTGTTACAAAGAGGGGAGTTTGAGGATAATAGGTGGGTTTCCTGGACGCAGAGAATGTCACTGTGGAGGGCCGTGGCGGTTCTCCAGAGTGAGTGGCATTTGGCAGGGTGGTTAAGCCCATTGGCGTTTAGTGAAAGAATAGTGAACAGCATCTTCGGGGTGTGAGAATGGTGAGTGTTATGCAACAACACTTACAGTTAGACGTTGTAGTTTGGTTCTAAAGGTTCCTGGGAGAGAGATTCAGTAGTAGGCTTGTGGCTGTCCGAAGGGCTGAAAGTAGGGTGGACTGGGAGACTGCGAATAGAACAATATGTTAGGTCTCAAAACAGTGAGAGTCAAAGAGAAAACACTGAGATAAAAAGAAACAATAAAAAAAGAAACTTGTAGAGTGATCCGTTAGTGGAGGGTTCAGTGCAAATGTTGATATTGGTTCAACAAGAAGGAACTTAGAGGGGGTGCTAAGCACCGTGGTGACCTCTAGATGGGGGTACAAAAAGTTATTAACACAGGAAGGAGAGGTTGAAATTGCGGTCCAGATGTCTGCGGGATGTAGTTGATCCTCTGTCATGTGGAGCTGATTTGGGTAGTTCTGGAATTATACCCCAGGAGTGGAGGAGCTTCAGGCGCCTTTGTCAAGATCTCCGATTGTGTGAGTTTGCCCGTTTCGCACAATGAGGATGGTAGCTGTGTATCGCCATTTATATTGTATCTTGTGGTTTTGCAGGCCCTTGGTAATTGGGTTCATCTGACGTCTCAGTTGGAGGGTGTACTTAGACAGGTCACGGAAAAATTGAATCCCTGTGTAGGGAACTGGTAAGGGCGATTTAGCTTTGACTCCCATGAGGAGTTTTTCTTTGATGTGGTAGAAATGGACCCTCATCAGTATGTCTCTGGGGACCGAGGCTGCTAGGGGGGCTGGTTTAGCGATTCTGTGAATCCTGTCTATTATAACATGCCGCGGAGACGCTTCAGGTATTACGATATGCATCAATTCTTTTGCATAGTGTGGTAGGTCCGCAGGTAGTATTGTCTCGGGGATGCCTCTCAGCTTGACATTGTTCCTGCGGGACCTGTCTTCTAAATCGGCCAGCTTGGGGCACATCCACGACTGTTCCTCTTTAGCAGCATCATAAGTATCAATGACTTCATTCACTGTGGAGGTACAAGCATTTAGGCCTCTCTCAGCATTAGTCACCCTGTCATCTAGTGAGTGGATGTCAGAGGTGATTTTGTGAAACAGGGAAGAGAGGTCAGTCATGAGGGAGGTCTGCAAGGAGATTAGCATGTAATTCAGGGTAGTGTCCATGACTGGCTGGCCTGAGGTAGGGAAGGAGGCCATGGAGAAGTGCAAGGCCTGGTCAAGGGAGAAGTGAATAAGAGCCTGGGCCTCAATTTGCGGGCGCTGCGTGTCCGCTGCGGCGGCGTATCCAGCCACATTTTAGCTTTTGCTGGGCTGCCAGGGAGAGGGTCACACTCTGGGGGATGGGAGAGCTCACCAGCGGTACCTGTAACTGGTCGTTCGTCTGGGATGGCTCCGGGAGGTCCGTATAGGAATCTTGCGGCGCGGCCGGTCGGCGCCATCTTGGGATTCACTGCTCGCCGTCTTGTAGGCGAATTCTGTGAGTTTCTGGGGCTTGTGGTCTGTAAATCTTTTTCTGGACGACTGCATTTTGATCTCCTAATGCTTGGAGCAAGGATGGTTGTGAATGGGGTTGTGATAGTGGCCTATTGCACTGGATTGTTTCCCCTGGCTGACGAGCTGTGATCTTAAGCATCCATCTTCTTCTCCGGTCGGCCATGCCCCGCGCCATTCATTTTTGACGTGTTTGTGCAGCAAAAATAAACGTTTGTGCCGATTTGGTTTCGGAGATATTGAGTGGTATATGTTGTCAAACCACACTGACTTTACACCTCATTATTAAATCTTACATACAACTAGATTTATTTGTTCACGGTTTGTGCAGATTTGGTGGATATTGTACATGATGTTTTACTTCACATTTTAGTAGTTTTGCCACCCTCACAGGGATCCCCCCCTTCTGATTCTCTAGTGCTGACTGGAAGAAGAGACAGAGGAAGAAATCTGGGGAGGGGGCGGGCACAGCTGGCTCTGGCTCTAGTGAGGCAGAGCCAGCTGTCAATCAGGCGGCAGGGTGGATCTCGACAGTATTGTCTAGATATGTCCCGGCTGCATCGTGGCTCTGCGCTGTCAGGATATAGTGGGCAATAGCCCACCACATGCACATGAGTTTTTTTGTCACAGGAGAACATACTATATGTCATCTTGTGAACAAAAAGAGAACCAAGGCCAAAAAAGGTTGGGCCATAGTTCTCTTTAAACAAAGGTTTAAACCAGGTGTTAACCAAGATCAAAACAGCACTCCAACAAATTCTCTTATATAAGTCACTTCCTTTTTTAATTGCTTTTTTTTTAAAAACATCTACGACAGTAAAGATTCTTTTCCTGACAGACTCCATGGCAGACTACGTATGGGTTAACTCTGCCTCCTCTCCAATGCTATAGGACCCCACTCCCATAAATTTGAGCTCACCACTAGAGACTGCGTTCCTTTTTTGTCCTCCTCATTAAATGTACAAGTCAATGCACTTACGTTTATGGATGTCCAAAATTGATCATGGAAGTTGATGCCGGGCAGTTTCAAGATAGCCCAGGGCCCAGCCATGGGCGGGTGTGTGGCTCCAGGCCCCTGTGTCCTGTGGTGGGGATGGCCTTCATATGCCCGGGCTCGGTGGAATGGCTGGCAGGTCTGAAGATTCTCCATGGCAGCAGTTTTTGTCTGTAAAAGCTCCCTGTTTGTTTTTCCCTCATGTGCCTCACTGTCTTCTTTTTCTTTTTGCTTTTATGACGCCTGGAATGCAAGTGGGTTCCAGGGTTCGGCTCCCTCTTCTGGGTCGCAGCCCCTGCTCGTTACTGCGCATGTGCGATCCTCAGACGAAGCCAAGGCTTGGTTTTGTGCATGCGTGGTACAGCAGGGGTCCCGGCGGCAGTGCAGGCACTCTACGGCAGGTCGCCACTGCACAGGTACAGTCCGGGCATGACGGTGACATCATTCCAGCGGGGATGTTTGAATCCCTGAGAGCCCTGTCATTCTAAGTATTACTACAGGCAGCTTGCGTCAGCTCCTCAGACACCAGGTTCCCAGATCATGGTTAGCTTTAGCCTGGGGCTATGGTAAAAGAGGGAAGGGGGCTAACATGCCTCTTAAAGGGGAAGCTGCACTGCTATTTGTAATTCTTTGTTCCAGGACATGTAAGTGCTCCTACAAAGCTGCAGGATCGCTTCCTATTCATCTGCCAGGGTTCCATGGACAGATCACCGCCTCCGTGCGGCCAACCCTCACACTCTAGGTATGTGGGGCATGAGAAGGGGAGGGCCAGGTCCACATGCAGATGGACTGATTCCCTAAACATCACATTATCCCTTCTCCCTTTTTTAGCCCTTCCAGGTCAGACCATCAGCTTACTGTCCAAGATGACAGGGACCTTGCCAGGCCACAATGCCCACCTACTTTATCAAGGTCCAGATGTGACTCTCCGTCTAGGACCCAACATCATAGGAGATGTTCCTATTCCTCCTCCCAACAGAGGAGATGTTCCCATTCCTCCTCCCAACAGAGGAGATGTTCCCATTCCTCCTCCAAACACCACACCCACCGCCACGACAGCCGTTTTGATCACAGATCCTGCTGGGGTTGTGGGACCCGGGTCCTGGAAGTCAAGTCCTTATGTGACCCTTGTTATGCCAAGGCGTTCGGGAAAAAGATTGCTGAAAGCCGGCAAATGGAGACGCTGGTCAAACGGGTGGTGCAACAATCCCCCAAAGAGTGGGGTACATCTTACACGTACAGCCAGTCCACCACATTATCTGGCTCCCTGGCTGATGAGGCCCAGGAGGATCCAGGCCCATTCCAGCCTTATGATTCCTCCCCTGATTCCTCGCACAGTTAAATGGAGGGAGATAAGTTTGTCAGAGGCTTTGACTTCACCCTGGTTTCTCCACTAATTAAAGTGGTCAAAGAGGCCCTTAAATGGGAACACTCTTTTACTCCCCCCCGGCTAAACAGAAGAAATTCTTTAAGCATCTGGAGAGAAAAAATTCCAATGTTCCACTCCTCTCTGAATTAAAGGATATTATTAATGAGGAATGGAGAAGGGTAGATAGGAAGACCTCTATGTCAAGTAGAACCTCCAGGTTATACCCCTTCAAGGCTGAGGAAGTGAAATATCTGGAAAACGCTGCTCTGGTAGACACAGCTCTGATGTGACTAGCTAAACACGTCACTCTTCCTATGGAAGATGTGGTATCCTTCAAAGATGGGCTTGAGAGAAGAATAGATCAAGATCTTAAAAGGATTTATGGGTGGATTTATGGGTCAGTCAGGATGGCTTGCAAACCCGCCTTGGCCCTTGTGGCCTTGTCCAAGACCATGGAAGTCTGGATGGAGAATGTAGACTCCATGATCAGAGGAGTCTCAGAAGAACTGGCCAGGGGCTCGGTAATCCAGGAGCTGAAGCTGGCGGTGGCCTTCCTGGGGGAGGCTTCAATCGACCTTATCTGCCTGTCGGCCCAGACTATGCTGTCCTCGGTCATGGCCAAGTGGGCCTTGTGGTTGCGCCCCTGGCTCGCTGACCCAGCATCCAAGCAGGCCTGGTGTAGCATCCCCTTGAAGCATCCTCGCTGCTTGGTGACAAGCTGGATAGCGCCATAGCAGTGAAACTGAGGAAAACTGGAAGCCGCACACCGGTCTGATAAGTGCTTTTATTGATAAAAAGCTGGATCATGGAAGAATACAAAACACTACAGCAGAAGTGTACAGGGATCAGCTGACGCGTTTCACACTCATAACGAGCGCCATAGCCCAGGCCACAGGTGGGAGGTCGGGCTTCCTGGCTCAGGTTAGGCATCTGTTCAATCAGAAAAGGCCTCAGCACAGAAGACATAGTACTGAGCATTCAAGGGAAGCACGCTCTTACAGGCCCAGCCTAGATATCAGAAGGAATTGTAGCAGAAGACAGGCATCCTTCCAGAAGCCCGCTAAGAGCCAGGCATCCAGTGGACAAAAGACGGCTAAGCCATTTTGAGTTTGGGCCTGCCCAGGCGGGTCGGGTGGGGGCGCGTCTGCTTCTCTTTCAGCACGTCTGGGGAAAAAGCAATCTGGAACCAGTCCAGAGCCTGATATACTGTACTTAGTTCCACATGGTAGAAAGTTCCATCTCTCTCCCCGTGGAAAAGATTCCAGTCATTCAAGGAAGAATCTCACGGGCTCTGAGCTCTTCACACCTAAAAGCCTTGCAATGCTTAAAGATTATTGGCACAATGGTCTCTACGACCTCCATGGTCAAGTGGTCTTTGGAGAGATTACGCCCTTTTCAGATAGGGTTTCATCAACAATGAAATTTGGGGATGACAATCAGTCCATTCACATAACTTCAGTGATGAGGAACAGCCTCTTCTGGTGGCTCCAGTGCAGAAATCTGCTCACCTGCCACTCCATCACCCCCATCTCGTGGGTCACAGTCTTGACCAATGCCAGTGGTGCTGGTTGGGGAGCCCTTTGCAGGACAGAACTTGCTCAAGACAAGTGGGGTACCCATCTTCACAACCCAGGCCAAAATGTCCTGGAGTTATGGGCAGCCTGGCCTGCCCTCCAATCTTTCACTCATCTCCTGAAGGGGAAGTCAGTTTTACTGTAGATGGACAATGCACCACAGTGATCTCATATGTGAAGAGACAGGGGGGCACTCGGAGCTCTACTCTGCTCCAAGATGTCAAGTCCATCATGTCCTGGGCTCAGAAAAATCTGGCCAATATTTCAGCAGTCTTCATCCCTGGAGTCTAGAATGTCAAAGCAGACTTCCTGTCGCGCACTCAGCTGGACAACAACGAGTAGTTACTGCATGCGCAGACGTTCAAGTGGATCCTGTACTTGGCAGTCAATCCCGAAGTAGATTTATTTGCATCCCCCTGCAACTTCAAAATCAATAACTATTACACTCGGGGCCATTGCAGCCAGGCCTTCGGAATAGATGCCCTGACAGATCAGTGGAAGCTTCAACAGGGTGTACACCTTTCTCCGTTCCCGATCATCCTCAGATTCTTACGGAGGCTTCAAGTGGAGGTGGTCGAGGTGGTGATAAAAGCACCTTACTGGCCAAACAGGCCATGGTTTCCCCTCCTGACCCAGGTCAGCTTCCGGGACCTGCTACCTCTTACTCTCAGGGATCCGGGAATCCCAGGATATTCTCAGCTTTCCTCAATCCAGTCTAGATCTGTCTCTGTCCATCAGCTCTCTCAGGGTCCAAGCCGGCCTTCTCTGGTACATCATGGGCTGTTCACCATCTAACTCTGCAGTTTTTCTGTGGGGTACAAGACTCAGGCCCCAAAGAAGACCAAGATTCCCCAGATTGGATCTTCCCCTGGTCCTCGACTCACTGTCTGGGCTAAGCAGTGCGGGATCTGCCCCGCTTTCTATTAAGGACTTTTCTGCAAGAGTCGCCTTTCTAGTAGCCATTACTTCAGCTAAAATTGTTTCTGAGATTGGGTCCTTGAGTCACGAAGAACCATTTCTGACCTTCATCCCTATTCTCGGCTCAAATCTGAAGTCTCTTCAGTGTTCCATGAGGACCAAGAAATTGTCCTACCTACAGTCAGAACCCCAAGTTCCTCTGAAGTTCATCCTCTGGATGTAGGCGAAATGCTGAAGGAATACCTACGAGTTACTTCCTCCTTTTGATGCTCCGACTTCCTCTTTGCTCTACACTCCGGCAACAACAAGGGGAAACGGGCTTCATCCAGAACGATTGCGACCTGGCTCATCCAGTCTATCTAGCAGGCTTATAGGGCTAAGGGCCTGACTCCTCCAGAGGCGGTGACAGCACACTATATCAGGGGTATGGAGGCATGTGGCTCCTGATGTCATCTACAAGGCATCTTCAGAGGCCTCCATTAATACCTTTATGTCACACTATTGCATAGAACCTGCTTCTCTATCCTCTTCAATCTTTGGTTTAAGAATCCAGTCAGTTGACAGGAAGAATTAAACTTCTTTTTATCAGCATACCCACCCATGTGGTTTGGCTATTTCCCACACGTAGCCTGCCATTAAGTCTGTCAGGAAAAAGGAAAATTTATTATCAAATACTTACCTTAATTTTCCTTTCCTGGCAGACAGAATTCCCACCCTTTGGTCATGAGTTGGCTAATTACACAGTCTCTAGTGGTGAGCTCAAATTTATGGGAGTGGGGTCCTATAGCAATGGAAAGTAGGCGGGGTTAACCCAAAAGTAGTCTGCCATGGAGTCTGTCAGGAAAAGAATGTTTACTGACATCAATGTTTTTCAAAAAAAGCAATCAAAAAAAGAAATGACTTATATAAGAGAATTTGCTGGAGTGCTGTTTTGCTTGGTTAACACCTGGTTTAAACTTTTGTTAAAAGAAAACTATGGCCCAACCTTTTTTGGCCTTAGTTCTCTTTTTGTTCACAAGATGACATATAGTATGTTCTCCTGTGACAAAAAAAACTCATGTGCATGTGGCAGGCTATTACCCACTATATCCTGACAGCGCAGAGCCGCGATGCAGCCAGGACAGATCCCAACAATACTGTCGAGATCCACCCTGCCGCCTAATTGACAGTTGGTTCTGCCTCACTAGAGCCAGAGCCAGCTGTGCCTGCCCCCTCCCCAGATTTCCTCCTCTGTCTCTTCTTCCAGTTAGCGCTAAAGAATCGGAAGGGGGGATCCCTGTGGGGGTGGCAAGACTACGCATGTGAAGTAAAACATCATGTACAATATCCACCAAATCTGCGCAAACCTCGAACAAATAAATCTAGGTGTATGTAAGATTTCATAACGAGGTGTAAAGTCAGTGTGGTTTGACAACATATACCACTCAATATCTCCGAAACCAAATTGGCACAAATGTTTATGTTTGCGGCACAAACTAGCACAAAGGTGGCACAAAGAAATGGCATATTTGTTTTTAAAATTCAGCAACATGGGGTTTCAGCAAAGTTGGCGGGGTTTCAGCAAATATAACGCACAATATCTCCGCAACCAAAGCGGAACAAACGTTTATTTTTTGTGGCACAAACCAGCACAAACGTGGCACAAACGAATGGTGCATTGGTTTTTAAAATTCAACAACATGGGGTGCAAAGTGGGTGGGGCTTGCATTGAATTGAAAGTTTAATATCTCAGAAACCGAACTGGCACAAACGCTCATATTTTGCGGCACAAATCAGCACAAACGCGGCACAAACGAATGGTATATTTTTATTCAGGTTTTACAAACATGGGGTGCCAACTATACACAGCTTTCTTGGTGGTATTTGATCACCTCTGTGGTTTTTATTATTTGCGATATAAACAAAAAAAGACAGAGCATTTTGAAATAAAATGATATTTTCTACTTTTTGTTATAAAGGAAAACTACTAAACTCAATTGTAGTCATACATTTAAGCCAAACTGTATTCAGCCACATGTCTTGGGTAAAAAAAAAATTAAATAACTGTATATTTATTTGGTTTGCGCAAAAGTTATAGCGTCTACAAACTATGGTACATTTTTCTGGAATTTAAGCAGCTTTTAGTTTACAACTGCCTATCTCATTTCTTGAGGTGCTAAAATGGCAGGGCAGTACAAAACGCCTCCCAAATTACCCCTTTTTGGAAAGTAGATACCCCAGGGAATTTACTGAGAGGCATGTTGAGCTCATTGAATACTCATTGAATACTTTATTTTTTTGTCATAAGTGTTTGAAAAATGACAAGAAAAAAAATGTACACAAAGTTGTCACTGAAATGATATATTGCTCACACATGCCATGGGTATATGTGGAATTACACCCCAAAATACATTCTGCTGCTTTTTCTGAGTATGAGGATACAACATGTGTGAGACTTTTTAGGAGCCTAGCAGCTTGCAGGACCCCGAATACCAATCACTGCCTTCAGGCTTTCTAAGGGCAACAATTGTTGATTTCACTCCTCACTGCCTATCACAATTTTAGAGGCCATTGATTGCCAAGATAGCACCAAACCCCCGCAAATGATCCCTTTTTGGAAAGTAAACACCTCAAAATGTTTGCTGAGAGGCATGTTGAGTATTTTGCAGATCTCGCTTTTTGTCACAAAGCTTGAAAATTGAAAAAAAAAATCCTTTTCTTTCTTCGTTTTCCAAAACAAATGAGAGCTGCAAAATACTCACCATGACTCTTAGCAAATACTTTGGGGTGTCTACTTTCCGAAAAGGGGTTATTTTGGGGGGTTTGTGCTATCTTGGCATTTTATGGCCTCCGAAACTGTGATAAGTAGTGAGGAGTGAAATCAACAATTTACGCCCTTAGAAACCCGGAAGGCGGTGATTGGTTTTGGGGGTCCTGTACATGGCTAGACTGCCAAAAAGTCTCACACATGTGGTATCCCCGTACTCAGGAGAAGCAGCAGAATGTATTTTGGGGTGTAATTCCACATACACCCATGGCATGTTTGAGTAATTTATCAGTTAAGTGACAACTTTGTGGAAAAAAAAACAAAAAACTTTTTTCAAAACTTGTGGCAAAATATAAAATATTGCATGGACTCAACATGCCACTCAGCAAATAGCTTGGGGTGTCTACTTTCCAAAATGCTGTCATTTGGGGGGGGGTGCTATCTTGACATTTCAGGGCCTCCAAAACTGTGATAAGTAGTGAGGAGTGAAATTAAAAATGTACTCCCTTAGAAAGCCTGAAGGTGGTGATTGGTTTTCGGGGTCTTGTACGTGGCTAGGCTCCCAAAAAGCCTCACTCATGTGGTATCCCCATACTCAGGTGAAGCAACAGAATGTATTTTGGGAGAAATATATATATATTTATATATATAATAAATATATATTTATTTATTTATTTATTTATTTATTTTTTCACAAAACTTGTGGCAAAATATAAAATATTCCATGGACTCAACATGCCTCTCAGCAAAGAGCTTGGGGTGTCTACTTTCCAAAATGGGGTCATTTGGGGGTGTTTTGAACTGTCCTGGCATTTTATGCACAACATTAGAAGCTAATGCCACACATCACTCACTCTTCTAACCACTTGAAGACAAAGCCCTTTCTGACACTTTTTGTTTACATGAAAAAAATATTTAGAAAGTTACCTTGAACCCCCAAATATTATATATTTGTTAAAAGCAGAGGCCCTACAGATTAAAATGGTTGGTGTTTCAATTTTTTTAAATTTTAATGCACAAAAACACTCCATTGTGCCCGAATGTTTGGTAAAAAAAAGACGATTTTATACCGAGTACATAGATACCAAACATGACATGCTTTAAACTTATGCAGATCCGTGCAGCGGCATCAAACTTCATACACTTTTAAAGACCTTTAAAAGCCTTTACAGGTTACCACTTTAGATTTACAGAGGTCTGCTGCTAGAATTACTGCCCTCAATCTGACATTCACAGTGATATACATGATGCTTGCATTCGCCTTTGTTTGCACGCAAGCACGAGGGGACAGGGGTGCTTTAATTTTTTTTTATTATTTATTTTGCTTTCTTCTTTATTTTTAAACTGTTCCTTTCATTTTTTTAATCATTTTTATTGTTATCTCAGGGAATGTAAATATCCCTTATGATAGCAATAGGTAGTGACAGGTATCTTTTTTTGACAAAAAAGGGGTCTATTAGACCCTAGATCTCTCCTAAGCCCTCAAAGCATCTTGCCACATCAATATCGGTGTGATAAAATGCTTTGCCAATTTCCCAATGGCACTGATTTATATCCGGCAAAACCTAAGTCATGAAATGCTCGTAGCTTCCGGTTTTTAGGCCATAGAGTTGATTGGAGCCATTCTGGTCTCCAATCAGCTCTATGGTTAGATGGCGGAACCACCGGCTGCATTCTCAGGTTCACCGGTGGGACAGGAGAGCCTGAGAAAACCATGGAAGACGGCGGGGGAGGGGAGACGTTCCCTCCCATTGCTTGTAAAAGCAGTCTACCATATTTAGCCACTAGGATTGATTTTACATAAAAGCCGACCGCTGGCTAAAAGAAACTTTACCAAGATGATAACTAAACCTGTGGGCATCATTCTGGTATAATCACTCAAAGTCCAGCAACATACCAGTATGTTGGTGGTCCTTGTTGGGCATATATTGTAATGTTCTTTTTTTTCATGCAGCCTTTCTCCATTCAGATCGATTGATCCATGGTATCCCCACCATTAGAATATTGCTCTGCATCCACCCACTTTTAATTATGGGCATACAATAAATATAAAAATATATACCGAAACGTCCACCCCTGCCCCTATGCTTCAGCATATATGCTCTTTTTTTAACTGTGGTGGTGAAATCACCTCCTACAGCGCTGGAGTCACAGATTTACGTATTGTGAGAGCAATCCCTGTTGCTGTCAAAATAAATAAATGCGTGCTGCAGCTGAATTGAGTACCTGAAAAGGAAACAATGGTAACAATAAATCACAGTATCAATAAAACAATAACTAAATAAAACAACTTTTTGGTATTGCAATCTGTGCCCACAAAAAAGTAAAAACTATATGCCAAAGCATAGGGGCAATCCACCCCTAATGTCCACCCCTGCCCCTATGCTTTGGCAATATGCTCTTTTTTTTAACTGTGGTGGTGAAATCGCCTCCTACAGCGATGGAGTCAAGGATTTATGTATCGTGAGATTGCAAATCCCTGTTGCTTTTAAAATAAATAAATCTGTGCTGCAGCTGAGCGGCATACCTGCAAAGAAAACAAAGGTTAACAATAAATCACAGTAACAGTACTATATAACAGTAGGACATACCTGCAAGGCAAACACAATAAATCACAGAGACAATAAAACATTACAGTATAGCATAGAATACAGTAAAACAGAGCAGAACAACAGAGAGAGAACAATAAAACAACAACTATTTTTGCCTTTTTTTAATTTATTTTTTTACACTTTTATCATAACTTTGAACGTTCCAGCTTAGGGTCTCTCAAAATGCGATGGCCTAACATCTTTTGAGACCCTGTTTGAATATGTGCCCTAGGACTGTGCTGTACCCTAGTCTAATACTCCATTAGTGTGTGGTAGCAATGGAAACAGTCCCCGATGCAGAGACCAGGTTTGCCAGGACAGGAGGTACAAAAATAACGGGTGTCATGCCTGTATCTGTGCTGGCTACAGACATAGCATTTTTTGGGGTGCTCGTTGGGTAGGAGTACCAGGAAAGACATCCGGAAAATGCCTCTCATGCAGCCGGCTCACTGCATCTGGGTTGTGAATTTGGGTCACAGCACCTGCTGGATACAGAAGGGCTGTGATGACCTTTTCCTGGAATTTTATGAAGGATCCAGTTTGTCCAGACGCTTTGTATAGCACATACATGTTCAACAGAGCCAATTGGCATAAATATACAGACACTTTATAATACCAGCGTCTGGCCTTACGGGCAACTAAGTACGGTCCCATCATCTGGTCATTGAAGTCCACCCCTCGCATTTTACGGTTGTAGTCGTGGAGAGGTGCTTCTCAACAACACCAGTCTCCGTAGGAATTTGGACTACCGTATCTGGGTGAATGGAAGGCAGAACAAAAACGTTCCATTTGTCCTTCCATCTCACTGCAAGTAACTCATTGGACCTCAAGCAGGCTCTCTCCCCCAGACTAATTTGGGCATTTACAAGTCCGACAATTAGATCGCACAGTGCCACATGCACCAATTCCTGATTGATAGAGGCGTCTAAAAAGTGGCACGCTTAAATAAAAGCTGTCCATGTATAAATGGTACTCCTTTCCAAATAAGGGTGACACCAGGTCCAAAACAATCTTGCCACTGCTCCCTATGTAGTCTGGGCAGTTGGGAGGCTCCAAGGTGCTATCTTTACCCTCAAACCAAAAAACTCCATGTATAGCCTATTGCTCTGTCACAGAGCTTATACATTTTGACCCCATATCTGGCACGCTTGCTGGGGAGATACTGTTTAAAAACAAGATGGACAGAAAATTTAATCAGGGACTCATCAATGCAGACATCTTGATCGGGGATAAACAAGGCTGAAAATTTTTTGTTGAAGTGGTTTATGAGGGGCCGAATTTTATGGACTCCTGAGGACGAGTTCATGGTCATTGAAATGCATGAACTGCAATATCTGCTCGTATAGAGTCCTGACCATGGCAGCAGATAACACAGGCATTTGGTGAATTGGGTCAGTGGACCAATATTGCCACAGCTCACACTTTTTAGTAATGCCCATGTTGAGGGATAGGCCCAGAAAGGTCCTAAATTCAGGAACCGTTATAGGTTTCCAGCCAAATTGTCTGGCAAGGGGTGAATTTGGATAATGGGTGATGAATAGGGATGAGCTTCGAGTTCGAATCGAACTCATGTTCGACTCGAACATTGGCTGTTCGCAAGTTCGCTGAACAGCGAACAATTTGGGTTGTTCGCGGCAAATTCGAATGTCGTGGAACACCCTTTAAAAGTCTATGGGAGAAATCAAAAGTGCTAATTTTAAAGGCTTATATGCAAGTTATTGTCATAAAAAATGTTTGGGGACCTGGGTCCTGCCCCAGGGGACATGGATCAATGCAAAAAAAAGTTTTAAAAACTGGTATGAATTTTAAGGGGAACCCCACGCCAAAATAAAAAAAAAAAACAGCGTGGGGTCCACCCAAAAATCCATACCAGACCCTTATCCGAGCACGCAACCTGGCAGGCCTCAGGAAAAGAGGGGGGGACAAGAGAGCGGCCCCCCCTCCTGAACCGTACCAGGCCACATGCCCTCAACATTGGGAGGGTGCTTTGGGGTAGCCCCCCAAAACACCTTGTTCTGGTGTTTGTCAGTTCACCAGAAGGTTGAGCGGCACTAGTTCTGACACTCTGCTGCACATGGGTATCATGCGGTTGTTGCACCTCAGCAACAGAAGAACGGGGTCGGGTATGCCTAACCTTAGCAGGGACCCATCTTCCATCATCAGAGCTATCTGGTGTCGCTCGCTTCAGTTTCAAATATTGAGCCTGAATCAGACAGTGAGGACTCCCCACTCTCATCTGTCATTCTCCTATATCCAGCCCTGTTAATTAATTTCTTTAGCAGTAACATGTCTAATATGATACAACGCTGTCTTCCCCCTCCTGTATGGGATATATATTTTTTCTATTATATTGTTTGTTTTTTTCTTCTTAGCAGGCAACAATAGTTTACAATCATCAACACTTACAGCGTCATAAGCTGGTGGGTAGGACGCCCTTTGTGTCGTGTCCTGGTTTGTGGATGATATTGGTCCTTTAGTGATAGCAGTGGCTTGTAGTTCTGGACCCTACCTGTAAACCACTACATCCCTTCTACTTTTTAAACTGGATGCTATTTGATGCTGATTAAGGAACAACACGGTTAGAACATATTTTTGTGTACTACATTATGATATTCATGTTATGTAAATATGTTTTTATGCTTGGACTATATGGTGTTGTTTACCTTATTTTTCCTTCTTTTGCTTTTTCTCTTTTCTATAAAATGTCCTTGGACAGACAATATACTCCACCATCAGCCCCTGAAGAAGAGGTCTCAACACTCATAAAACCTCGAAACGCGTTGGTCTTTACTGTACAGTCTTGCTGAAACAGTTTTTTGTGGGGTGAAGTGTATCTTTGAAATATTGTTGTCCCGGCAAATGTGACGGACCTAGCCGGGACAGGGGCTGTTGGAGGGGACTGAATGCAAGCCTCTTGCCTTTTGATTATGGGCCCTGGATTTTCAATGGAACAATACTCTTTGTGAGGTGAATTAGAAATCCAGTCTGAACTGTACTAATCGGACTCAGTCGTGTATATATATATATGTTGTTTGATTCTGTTGGGGACTCCTTGCTGTGGTCATTTGGGATTTGTGTCCCTGAAGAGGGAGGGGGGATTCCTCCAGCAGCCCCCTGCTGATAAGACTGATTCATACTGTTGGAACACATACTGTGAGGAGATGCTGGTGTCATCAACTCCAACTACCTGTGTTTATGTTAATTGAATGAGCTGATCACATTGTCCTCTATACAATGTAGGAGACAGGACGACTCCTATTGGAGCTGCTGCTATTGTGAGAAAATGCCCTGTGATAATTAACTCAGTCTGGGCAAAAGGTCATGTCTCAGTCACCTAGGCTGTATAAAGGATTAGTTAATTAGCTCATGTTAATTAGGTTAATTAGGTTACGTTTGTATTGTTAGAGTAATATGAGCAGGAGGGTGGAACCTCATCTTCTCCTGTATATAAGACTGTATTCTGGTTCTGAATAAAGTGAGTTCATGTTAGCAACAAGCAAGTGTTGCCTTGTTTTGTGCTCAGAGAGGTTGGAATATCTGATATCTGTATACAGACTGGGAGGAAGTGGTATATGACGGAAGCACTCAAGCGGAGTGTGGGACGTTCCGTGACAATTGTTATGTACAATTGTTGTAATATCATCATTCATAATTTTGGCATCCATCTTTTTCCTTTTTCTTTTTTGATCAATTGCTATGTCTTTTAAAACTTTTTGACAAATAAAATTATTGTTTATAATACTTTTGAGATATTGTCTTGAGACTCCTGCCCTTCAAAGTCCCAATAAGAGGAAAAATCTCCCATTTTGTAAAACCTTTATTAGGGGATATATGGGGGGTACCCTAAACCTATCTGGGCCTACCACTAACTGCCCTAATGCTGATTAGCGTCACAAGTGACACCAATACAGTGATCAATAAAAAATATGAACGCTGAAGTTGGTGACACTGTGACAGTGAGTGAAATGGTTAACTGGGGGGGGGCAATCAGGAGGTGATATATGTGCCTATTAGGGATGAGCCGAACACCCCCCCGGTTTGGTTCACACCAGAACCTGCGAACGGACCGAAAGTTTGCGCAAGCCCCACTAAAGTCTATGGGACTCAAACGTTCGAAATTAAAAGTGCTAATTTTAAAGGCTAATATGCAAGTTATTGTCCTAAAAAGGGTTTGGGGACCCGGGTCCTGCCCCAGGGGACATGTATCAATGCAAAAAAGTTTTAAAAACGGCCGTTTTTTCGGGAGCAGTGATTTTAATGATGCTTAAAGTGAAATAAAGTGAAATATTCCTTTAAATATAATACCTGGGAGGTGTCTATAGTATGCCTGTAAAGTGGCGCGTGCTTCCCGTGCTTAGAACAGTCCCTGCACAAAATGACATTTTTAACCACTTCCCTACCCAGCCATAGACATATGACGTCCACAGATGGGATCTCCCATCCTGGGTGGACGTCATATGACGGCCTGGGATTCCCGGGCATCTAGGGGGTGCGCACGCCCGCCGCGTTGCTCGGGACCCGGTGCGTGTGCCCGGCGGCCGCGATGTCCGCCGGGCACCCCCGATTGCCCGTTAACTGGGCCGGACCGTGGATCTGTGTGTGTAAACACACAGATCCACGTCCTGTCAGTTGTGAGGAGAGCGATCTGTGTTCCTAGTACAGCGTAACACTGATCGGTCTCCTCCCCTTGTACATCCCCGCCCCCTACAGTTAGAAACACTCCCTTAGGAAACATATTTAACCCCTTGTGTCCTCCTAGTAGTTAACCTCTTCACTGCCTGTCACATTTTACACAGTAATCAATGCAATTTTATAGCATTGATCGCTGTATAAATGTGAATGGTCCCAAAAGTGTGTCAAAAGTGTCCGATGTGTCTGCCATAATGTCGCAGTCATGAAAAAAAAATCGCGATTGCCGCTAAAAAAAAAAAAATAAATAATGCCATAAATCTATCCCGTATTTTGTAGACGCTATAACTTTTGCGCAAACCAATCAATATACGCTTATTGTGATTTTTTTTTTTACCAAAAATATGTAGAAGAATACAAATCGACCGAAACTGAGGAAAAAATGTGTTTTTTTTTTTTTAAATTGGGATATTTATTATAGCAAAAAGTAAAAAATATTGTGTTTTTTTCAAAATTTCGCTCTTCTTTTGTTTATAGCGCAAAAAATAAAAACCGCAGAGGTGATCAAATACCATCAAAAGAAAGCTCTATTTGTGGGGAAAAAAGGACGTCAATTTTTTTTGGGTACAACGTCGCACGACCGCGCAATTGTCGTTTAAAGTGCGACAGCGCTGAAAACTAAAAATTGGCCTGGGAAGGAAGGGGGTGAAAATGCCCTGTATTGAACCGGTTAAAGGAATAAAAGTCATTTAAAACTGCTTGCGGCTGTAATGTAATGTCGGGTCCTGGCAATATGGATGAAAATCAGTGAGACAAACAGCATAGGTACCCCCCTCAGTCTATTACCAGGCCCTTTGGGTCTTGTATGGATATTAAGGGGAACCCCGCACCCAAAGGCGTGGGGCCCCCAGGCCCTATATACTCTGAACAGCAGTATACAGGTGGTGCAAACAAGACAGGGACTGTAGGTTTGTTGTTAAGTAGAATCTGTTTGTAATTTTGAACTGGTACATTTTTAAAGTGTAGCTCCAGCCAAAAAATCTATTTTTAAGCTTTTTTGAAAACATAGGGAAGGGTTATCACCCCTGTAACATTTGTTTTGCTGTCTGTGCACCTCTTCAGAATTTTTCACCTCACTTTCTGTCCCAATGCCAAATCTTTTTTGAAAATTTGGGGTTTTTAGTGAAACAAGGATTGATGATAAAGCATCAGTGAAGAGGAGACACATTTTCCCATATTAAATCTTACAGGAGAGAGTTTCTCTTCCTAGGGGTAGATTTCATCTCACTTCCTGTAGTCTCCTTCCGTTTGCAAGTAGGAGTCTTTTGTAAGTTGGATGTTAGAAAGTAGGGGCCTGTCCTATATACTCTGCAGTAATTGGGGCCTTAGGTGTTGGTGCTGCCACAACACTGTAAGCCCTCACAGTTACTCTTGGTGGGCGCAGGAATGGGCCCTACTGTGAAATATTATATCAAGAATTGTAATTACATGCCATTGTTGAACAGTGGTAAAAAAATTGGGCCATTGGTGGTGGTGGTGGTGCTGGTGCCACAACACTGTAAGTCCTCACAGTTACTCTTGGTGATCGCTGGAACGGGTCCTGCTGTGAAATATTATATCAATAATTGTAATTACATGCACCTGTTGGACAGGGGCAGAAAAATTGGGCCTTTGGCAGTGGTGGAGGTGTTGCCACAACACTAAGCCCTCACAGATACTCTTGGTTGGCGCAGGAATGGGCCTGCTGTGAAATATTAGATCAAGAATTGTAATTATATGTCCCTGTTGAACAGGGGCAGAAAAATTGGGCCTTAGGCACTGGTGCCACAACACTGCAACCCCTCACAGATACTCTAGTTGGAGCACAGGAATGAGCCCTGCTGCAAAGTATTGCATCAAAAATTGTAATTATACACCCCTGTTAAACAGGGGTTGCAAAATTGGGCCTTGGGCACTGGTGCTGGTGCCACAACACTGCATCCCCTCACAGATACTATAGTTGGAGCGCAGGAATGAGCCCTGCTGCAAAGTATTGCATCAAAAATTGTAATTACACGCCCCTGTTAAACAGGGGCAGAAAAATGAGGCCTTGGCCACTGGTGGTGGTGCCCAGAACCAAAAATGTTCTTACCAGCTATCAGCATGAAAATTGAGGAGGAAGAGGATTGTGACTCAGCATAACAGCATAGTCACTCAGCATCAGCATAGGCAGTCTTGAAGGGATCTCACATTAAAAAAAAAATCAATCGGTTACATCAGCATCAGGTGCTTGGTAGCTGGTGATCCAAGACTGATTCATTTTTATGAAGGTCAGCCGATCGACCGATTTGGTGGACAGGCGCACCCTATGATTGGTTACAAAGCCTCCAGCAGCACTGTATGTGCATTCCGAAAGAACACTGGATGCAGGACAGGCCAGTAGCTCAATTACATACTGTGCAAACTCTGGCCAGTGATCCATCCTCAAGACCCAGTAACCTAGAGGATTATCGGTGGGAAAGGTGTCCAAGTCTGATCTTGCTCCTAGGTAATCCTGCACCATGTGAATCAGACGCTGGCGATGGTTGCTGGAACCAATCAGACCTTGGTTAGACAAGGTCCCCTGACCCTGTCCTGGTGCCATAGTCGCATAGGTACTCATTGATGGCCCTCTGCTGCAGGAGCAGCCGCTGCAGCATGGCCAACATTGAGTTCCACCTGGTGGGCATGTCACAGATTAGGCGGTTCTTGGGCAGGTTAAATTCCTTTTGGGGTCAGCCAGCCGAGCCCTGGCATTATATGACCTGCGGAAATGCACACTGACTTTCCTGGCCTGCCTCAGGACATCCTGTAAGCCCGGGTACCTGCCCAAGAACCATTGCACCATCAAGTTAAGGATGTGACCCAAACAGGGCACATGGGTTAGTTGCCCCTGTCGAAGGGTGGAGAGGAGGTTGGTGCCATTGTCGCAAACCACCATACCTGGCTTAATCTGGCATGGCATCAACCACCTCTGAACCTGCCCCTGCAGAGCTGACAGAATCGCTGCCCCAGTGTGGCTCCTGTCCCCCAAGCACACCAGCTTAAGCACCGCATGGCATTTATTTGCCTGCGTGCTTGCGTAGCCCCTTGAACGCCTACGGAGCACCGCTAGTTCCGAGGACAAATCAGCACAGGAAGAGGCCATGGAGGAAGAAGAAGAGGAGGGGGTGGAGCAGAGAGGTGTGGCAGAATCACCACTAGTAGAATTTTGGAGGCGTGGTGGCGGAACAACCTCCAACACTACTGCACCCTGTCCTGCATCCTTCCCAGCTGCCAGAAGAGTCACCCAGTGCGCGGTGAAAGATAGGTAACATCCCTGTCCATGCCTGCTGGACCATGAGTCAGCAGTAATATGCACCTTACTGCTGACCGCCCTGTCCAACGAGGCCAAGACATTGCCTTCCACATGCCGGTAGAGAGCCGGAATCGTCTTTCATGAGAAAAAGTGGCATTTGGGAACCTGCCACTGAGGAACCGCACATTCCACAAACTCATGGAAGGGGGCAGGGTCAACCAACTGAAAAGGCAGCAGTTGAAGTGCTAGCAATTTAGCCAAGCTAGCATTCAACTGCTGGGCAGTTGAATGGCTGGGAGCAAACCCCATTGATGTCTATGGGACTCGAACGTTCAAAATCAGAAGTGCTCATTTTAAAGGATAATTTGCATGGTATTGTCCTAAAAAGGGTTTGGGGAACTGGGTCCTGCCCCAGGGGACATGTATCAATGCAAAAAAAACTTTTAAAAATGGCCGTTTTTTCAGGAGCAGTGATTTTAATGAGGCTTAAAGTAAAAAAAAAAGTGAAATATTCCTTTAAATATCGTACCTGGGGGGTGTCTATAATATGCCTGTAAAGTGGCGCGTATTTCCCATGCTTAGAACAGTCCCTGCACAAAATGTCATTTTTAAAGGAAAAAAAGTCATTTAAAACTGCTTGCGGCTATAATGTAATGTCGGGTCCTGGCAATATGGATGAAAATCAGTGAGACAAACGGCATGGGTACCCCCCAGTCCATTACCAGGCCCTTTGGGTCTTGTATGGATATTAAGGAGAATCTCGCACCCAAATTATAAAAAGGAAACAGCAGTATACAGGCTCTGTACTCTGAACAGCAGTATACAGGCGGTGCAAACAAGACAGGGACTGTTGATTTGTTGTTAAGTAGAATCTGTTTGTAATTTTGAACTGGTACATTTTTAACGTGTTTAGCTCCAGCCAAAAAATCTTTTTTAAGCTTTTTGGAAAACATAGGGAAGGGTTATAACCCCTGTGACATTTGTTTTGCTGTCTGTGCTCTTCAGAAGATTTCACCTGACTTTTTGTCCCAATGACAAATGTTTTTTGAAAATTTGGGTTTTTTTGTGAAACAAGGATTGGTGATAAAGCATCAGTGGAAAGGAGAAATGTTTTTTTCCATATTAACTCTTACAGGAGAGAATTTCCCTTCCTAGGGGTAGATTTCATCTCACTTCCTGTTGTCTCCTTCCGTTTGCAAGTAGGAGTCGTTTGTAAGTTGGATGTTTGAAAGTAGGGGCCTGCCCTATATACTCAGCAGAAATTTGGGCCTTAGGTGTTGTTGTGGCCACAACACTGTAAGCCCTCACAGGGCCCTGCTGTGAAATATTAGATCAAGAATTGTAATTACATGCCCCTGTTGAACAGGGGCAGAAAAACTGGGCCTTTGGTGGTGGTGGTGCTTGTGCCACAACGCTGTAAGTCCTCACTCACTCTTGGTGGGCGCAGAAACGGGCCCTGCTGTGAAATATCAGATCAAGAATTGTAATTAGATGCCCCTGTTGAACAGGGGCTGAAAAATTGGGCCTTAGGCACTGGTTCTGGTGCCACAACACTGCAACCCCTCACAGATACTCTAGTTGGAACGCAGGAACGAGCCCTGCTGCAAAGTATTGCATCAAAAATTGTAATTACACGCCCCTGTTAAACAGGGGATGAAAAATTGGGCCTTAGGCACTGGTGGCGGCGCCCAGAACCAAAAATGTACTTACAAGCTATCAGCGTGATCATTGAGGAGGAAGAGGAAAATTACTCAGGATAGTCACTCAGCATCAACATAGGCAGTCTTTGAAGGGATCTGAGATTTCAAAAAAAATTATTCGGTTACATCAGCATCAGGTGCTTGGTAGCTGGTGGTGATCCAAGACTGATTCATTTTTATGAAGGTCAGTCGATCGACCGAGTCGGTGGACAGACGCACTCTGTGATCGGTTACAAAGCCTCCAGCAGCACTGAATGTGCGTTCTGAAAGAACGCTGGATGCAGGACAGGCCAGTAGCTCAATTGTATACTGTGCAAGCTCTGGCCAGTGATCCATCCTCAAGACCCAGTAACCCAGAGGATTTTCGGTGGGAAAGGTGTCCAAGTCAGATCTTGCCCCTAGGTATTCCTGCACCATGTAAAACAGACGCTGGCGATGGTTGTTGGAACCGATCATACCTTGGGGCTGCGGACTAAAAAATTGTCTGAACGCATCAGTCAGACGGCCACCTTCTCCACCGCTCCTTCTTTGTCTGACCGAAGCCTCAGCAACACGTTGTCCAGAAACAGGAGTTTGTAACCTCCCAGTCTCTGGGAACACGTTGCACAGACCTTTCTGCAAGGCCTCCCGAAGATGTTTCATCCTCTGCTCCCTCTGCGATGGCAAGATAAGGTCCGCAACCTTACCCTTGTAACGTGGATCAAGGAGGGTTGCCAGACAGTATTGGTCCTTCTCCTTGATACCACGAATACGAGGATCCTTCCGCAGGTTTTGCAGGATCAGGGAGGCCATGCAGCGTAGGTTTGCTGAGGCATTCGGTCCGGAGTCCTCTGGGTCACTAAGGACGACATGGTCGGCAGCCACCTCCTCCCAGCCACGTACAAGTCCATGTGTTTCTTGGGACTGATCCCTTAAAGACTGCTGCTGATGCTGAGTGCCAGGCTCCACCTCCACAATCCTCCTCCTCCTCCTCCTCTTCCTGTGTGATCGGCAGGCACGCAGGAACACTGTCTGGATAAAGGGGGCCTTGAGAGCTAAGGAAGTCCTCCTCTTCCTGCCTCTGTCCTGCCTCAAGTGCCCTGTCCATTATTCCACGCAACGTGCGCTCCAACAGGTGGACAAGGGGGACAGTGTCACTGATGCATGCACTGTCACTGCTCACCATCCTTGTGGCCTCCTCAAATGGTGACAGGACAGTGCATGCATCCCTGATCATGGCCCACTGGCGTGGGGAAAAAAAACAAGCTCCCCTGACCCTGTCCTGGTGCCATAGTTGCACAGGTACTCATTGATGGCCCTCTGCTGCGTGTGCAGCCGCTGCAGCATGGCCAACGTTGAGTTCCACCTGGTGGGCATGTCACAGATTAGGCAGTTCTTGGGCAGGTTAAACTCCTTTTGGAGGTCTGCCAGCCAAGCACTGGCATTATATGACCGGCAGAAATGCACACAGACTTTCCTGGCCTGCCTCAAGACATCCTGTAAGCCCGGTGTGACAGACCTAGCCGGGAGAGAGACTTTTGGAGGGGACTGAATGTTAGCCTCTTAATGATCGATCATGGGCCCTGGCATTTGGGGGAACGGTGCTCTTTGTGAGCTGTATGCCTGGGGAACCTTGAGGTGGTATTACTGTGGATTCAGTTCCTGGTCCCCCAGGACACACAGACTCTGGGGACCCTGGATTTGCCATATTAGGAATAGGGGCTGATTCATAATGCTGGGACAAATACTGTTAGGAGATGCTGATGTCATTTCCAGCCACCTGTCTGTCTGTTGCCTGCTAGAATGTGTATTGTAAGTCTAGTATGGGATCTAAGAGTCATTAGATCCCCATTGTTGTTTGTGTTAATTAACTCTGCTATTGTGTGAAGAAGAGTCTGTGTTGATTTGTGATAATGCTGATTGGTTTTTCTGAGCTACAAGACAGCCAGTCTGGCCTAAAGGTCATGTCTGAGTCATCTAGGCTGTCTAAAGGGATTAGTTAATTAGCCCATGTTAATTAGGTTTCTGGTCACAGGTGTATGTTCAGAGTAATATGAGCAGGAGGTATACACCTCCTCTTTTACTGTATAAAAGAGCCTGTATTTTTCAATAAAAGAGATTCCTGGTTGAACTTACATACAGCCTGCCTGGTGCTTGTTCTGAGCCACACAACTGGAATTGAACGGCACATAGCTGTAGTTCTAGTCCTGTAGCATCGGATGACCAAACCATCAGATGTTGCGATCTGCAGTCTGATTCTATAGCCGCAGAGGAGTGTTGGGAGAGCGAACCGAGCGAGCAGGGGCTCGTTACACCCGGGTACCTGCCCAAGAACCGCTGCATCACCAAGTTAAGGACGTGAGCCAAACAGGGCACATGGGTCATTTGTCCCTGTCGGAGGGCAGAGAGGAGGTTGGTGCCATTGTCACCAACCACCATTCCTGCCTTAAGTTGGCGTGGCATCAACCACCTCTGAACCTGCCCCTGCAGAGCTGACAGAACCTCTGCCGCAGTGTGGCTCCTGTCCCCCAAGCACACCATCTCAAGCACCACATAGCATCTTTTGGCCTGCATACTTGCGTAGCCCCTTGAACGGCTACGGAGCACCGCTGGTTCCGAGGACAAAGCACAGGAAGAGGCCATGGAGAAAGAAGAAGAGGAGGGGGTGGAGGAGAGAGGTGTGTCACAAACATTAGTAGTGGCATTTTGGAGGCGTGGTGGCGGAACAACCTCCAACACTACTGCACCTTGTCCTGCATCCTTCCCAGCTGCCACCAGAGTCACCCAATGCGTGGTGAAACTTAGGTAATGTCCCTGTCCATGCCTGCTGGACCATGAGTCAGCGGTAATATGCACCTTACCACTGACTGCCCTGTCCAGCGAGGCATGGACATTGCCTTCCACATGCCGGTAGAGAGCCGGAATCACCTTCCGTGAGAAAAAGTGGTACCTGCCACTGAGGAACCGCACATTCCACAAACTCATGGAAGGGGGCAGAGTCTACCAACTGAAAAGGCAGCAGTTGAAGTGCTATCAATTTTGCCAAGCTAGCATTCAACTGCTGGGCATGTGGGTGGCTGGGAGCGAACTTCTTTCGGCGGTGCAGCAGCTGGGGCAGGGAAATTTGCCTGGTACAATCTGACATCGGTGTACCGAAAGCAGATTGCCCACAAGTACTTGGCTGTGACACAGCTAATTCTACACCTTCATTCCTCTCAGTGCAGGTCTCAGAGAGGATTGAAGGTATAGTGGGGTTTGAGATCTCAGCTGATGAGGAGCAAGGAGAGGTCCTCTTTGTTCTTTGGTGTGGGTCTTTTAGATACGCTTGCCAATGAACTGCATGGCAGGTCAACATATGTCTGGTCAAGCATGTGGTGCCCAAGCGGGAGAGGTTTTGGCTACGCGAGATACGCTTGAGACATATGTTGCAAATAGCAGCGGTGCGATCTGATGCACTCGTCTCAAAAAAGGTCCACACCAAAGAACTTTTGGAATAATGCACAGAGACAGTAGCGCCCTGCACATGCGGAGCTTTAGGGTGTGATGCAGTCAGTGTGCTGCCCTTAGGCAGGCCCCTGGAGGGCATCCTGCCTCGTTGGTGTTGTGCCTCCTCCTCCTCTCTCCTATTAGGCACCCACGTTGAGTCAGTGACCTCATCATCCTCTCCCTCCTCATCACTGGAGCAAACCTGGCAGTATGCTGCAGCAGGGGGAGCATGAATGCCAGATTGCTGTCCTTCTTGGACACCCCCTTTGTCCGTGCTCACGTTACTGCCTTCATCTAGCTCGGTATCATCATCAGAGCCATCTAAACGCTGGGCATTCTCCTGGAGCATGTACCCAACACTGTGGTCAAGTTCGAAGGACTCCTCAGGAGGACATGGTGGGGCTAGGGAAGGAGTCACTGATGCCATTGAGCCGAGGGAAGAGGCCGCGTTGGCAGCTGCTTTGCCAGGCAAAGTACCCTGAGCATGGTTGAGAGAGGATGAGGAGGATGGGGACGGCTTGGTCATCTACTTGACCAAGTCTTCCGCATGTTGCGGCTCAACACGTCCAGCTGCTGAAAAAAAGGCCAAGCGTGTCCCATGGCCACCTGAGGATGCACCGTCTCCATGACCAGCACTGTTGCCTCTAGACACAGAGCCTGCTTGCCCTCTTTTATTAGCTTGTGGCTGTCTGCCTCTCCTTGTTGGCATTCCATACTAATGCCCTGTAGCTGCACTAAGCTGGGATATATATATATATATATATATATATATATATATATATATATATATATATATATACTGATACTGCAGCTAGCAAAATCATCTGCCTGCCTGTAGTATGAGAACACCACCAACCTTCTACAGGTAGCTTTAGCTTAATACTGTGCAGAGCTCGCAAAAAACTAACTTGTAGCTTATTTAGCTGCCTGCGGTAGTGATAGGATCAGGAAAACACCACCAACCTTCGACAGGTAGCTTTAGGTGAACACTGTGCAGAGCTCGCAAAAACGAACTTATAGCTTATTTAGCTGCCTGCGGTAGTGAGAGGATCAGGAAAACACCACCAACCTTCTACAGGTAGCTTTAGTTGAACACTGTGCAGAGCTCGCACTACACTAACTTGTAGTTTTAGCTGAACACTGTGCAGAGCTGGCACTACACTAACTTGTAGCTTATTTAGCTGCCTGTGGTAGTGATAGGATCAGGAAAACACCACCAACCTTCTACAGGTAGCTTTAGCTGAACATTGTGCAAAGCTCGCAAAAAACTAACTTGTAGCTTATTTAGCTGCCTGCGGTAGTGATAGGATCAGGAAACCACCAACCTTCCACAGGTAGCTTTAGCTGAACACTGCGCAGAGCTCGCACTACACTAACTTGTAGTTTTAGCTGAACACTGTGCAGAGCTTGCAAAAAACTAACTTGTAGCTTATTTAGCTTCCTGCGGTAGTGATAGGATCAGGAAAACACCACCAACCTTCTACAGGTAGCTTTAGGTGAACACTGTGCAGAGCTTGCAAAAAAATAACTTGTAGCTTATTTAGCTGCCTGCGGTAGTGATAGGATCAGGAAAACACCACCAACCTTCTACAGGTAGCTTTAGCTGAACACTGTGCAGAGCTTGCAAAAAACAAACTTGTAGTTTTAGCTGAACAATGTGAGGAGGACGCACTATACTAACTTGTAGCTTTAGCTGAACACTTTTCAGAGGACGCACTACACTAACTTGTAGCTTTAGCTGAGCACTGTGCAGAGGTCGCACTACACTAACTTGCAGTTTTAGCTGAACACTGTTCACAGGACGCACTACACTAACTTGTAGCTTTAGCTGAACACTGTGCAGAGGTCGCACTATACTAACTTGTAGCTTTAGGTGAACACTGTGCAGAGGTCGCACTACACTAACTTGTAGCTTTAGCTGAACACTGTGAGGAGGATGCACTACACTAACTTGTAGTTTTAGCTGAACACTGTGCAGAGGTCACACTAAACTAACTTGTAGCTTTAACTGAACACTGTGAGGAGGACGCACTACACTAACTGTAAATAGTCTAGCTGCCTGACTGTGGTACTAATAGGATCAAAAGAAAACCAGCAATTTTCTTCAGGTAGCTGTAAATACTGTAACAAGACAAGCCTGCCTGTCAGTAGGAAGATAACAGGAACGGATCTAGCTAATATATACACACACACACAACACCTGGGATGCATATATATACACAATGCACTGTAAGTGCAGCTAACTCACTGACTGTCCTGCCTAATCTAGCTAACTCAAATGAAATGACACTGTCTCTCTCTCTCTCTAAGCACACCGGAACACACGACACAGGGCTGCCGCTGTCTGCATCTTCTGCCACTGTCCGGTTCTTCTGCTGGCCTCCCCCGCTATCTTCTTCCAGCTCTTTTGCTAGCGGGGGCCCGGTCTTCTGCCGCTGTCCGGATCTTCTGTCGCTGTCCGGTTCTTCTCTGGTATCCTCTTCCGGATCCCCCGCTATCTTCTTCCAGCTATTTTGCTAGCGGTGGCCCGTTCTTCTTCTACGTCATCACCTTCTCCCCTATTCTTTTCTTCCGATGTTGACACGACGCTCTCTCCAGCTGTAATGCCGTCTGTGAGCTGTGCGGCAACTTATATAGGCATGGGGCGTGGTCACCGTGTGATATCACTGGGTGACCCCCCTCTTATGATGGCATAGTCCCATCATGCCCCGGGAATATGCCGTCATAAGAGGCGGGGTCACCCAGTGACATCACACGGTTAAATACAGGGGTTAAATACACCTGCAAAATGCTGCTGGAGCGGCATTTTGCTGGCAGTATCACAGCGCTGCCCCATTGATTTCAGTGGGGAGGATCGGTGAGTTCACCGCTCCAAAGAAGCTGCTGGCAGGACCTTATTTGACGCCCTGCCAGCGCACCACTCCAGTGTGAAAGCCCTCACTGAAGTGAATGGAGCCGCTTCTTTAGGGCATTTTTCAGATGCTATTTTTAGCACTGTAGCACCAAAAAATGCCCCAGTGTGAAAGGGGCCTAAAAAAAAGGCCTGCTAGCAGCACCTTTGGAGTGGTGTATAAACTGCTCCTGCCCATTGAAATCAATGGGACAGCGCAGCTATACCACCGGCAAAATGCCGCTGTGGTGGCGTTTTGCGGGCAGATTTATATAACCCCCTTTTCAGCTGCTAGCGGGGGTTAAAAGCGCTAGTGGGCGAATACCGCCGGTAAAGCGGCGCTAAAAATAGCGCCGTTTTACCACTGACTCCCGCACCGCCCCAGTGTGAAAGGGGCCTATGGCCCTTTTCACACGGACAGACCTTTCAGGTCCACCTCGGACCTGCGGACCTGAACGGACACTCCATAGACCTCTATGGAGGGTCGGATGTCAGTGATGACATGTCCGCTGACATCCAACCCACTCCAATCCAAAAAAGTGTAACGGAGGAAACACCTATTTTTCCATCCATCTGCAGATCGGATCAAGTGACGAAGGATCATCATCCGATCCCCCACAGAGGAGAGTGGCACTCTGACAGGTCCATCCCTGCACAGTGTGCAGAGACAGACCTGTCATCTGCCTGCTCAGTGGGGATCCACGGAGCCATCCCCCACTAAGCAGAGCGGGCTCCGTACACAGACACGTCCGTGTGAAAGAACCCTAATCCAACGCCCTTTGTACAAAAATCCATCCGAAAGTTTGTACAAAGTCCCATCGCTTAAACACCAGAAATTCAACTTTTCATATCTTTAAAGGTCACCATACACTGGCCAATCAGTTAGATCTTCCATAAATTAGATTCAGTGCAAGAGCCTGTTTGGTTTTATACAATTACATATAATTCTTACAGTGCATCTTCCTATTACCTCTTTAGCCTAATGCTCTCTTTCCACTATTTCAACCACAAAGTTGCATCACAAGTTCTACCCCAGGATTTACAATGAGTACCGTTCATATGTGTGTGACTTCAAGTCGCAGCAACTTCAGAGTAGTCCCTGCAATACTTTGGTCCCACTTTGATGCGACTTGAGGTCCATAGACCTCAAAAATACACAGGCTTTGCTTCAAGTTTCGGCAAAAAGTTGCGGGAAACTTGCGGCAAAAAACATGCAACTTTTGGCTTGCAATAGTGGAATCCGAGCCTTAATGCCATGTCATGCGACTATTTCAAAACATCGGAGAAAAAGTTGCACTGAAGTTGGAACAAAGTAGTGCAAGAACTTTTTTTGAAGTTGCACCAATTAGAATGGGGGAACATTGAAATACATGTGTTTTGACTTGTCCTGCGACTTGACATGTGTCAAGTCGCACAACAACTCGCAGTAGTGGAAAGAGAGCCTAAGGCCACTTGGGACTGAAAAGTTGCATCACAAGTTCTACCCCATGATTTACAATGAGTACCGTTCATATGTGTGCGACTTGCTTACGCCCATGCCGTACACACAGCGGGCACACATGTTTATTACAGAAATCCATATTTGCCATGGAAATTAACCACTTGCTTACTGGGTACTTAAACCCCCAGGCTGTGCAGACCAATTTCCAGCGCTGATGCACTTTGAATGACAATTGCACGGTCATACTTAGCCAAATTTTCTTTTTTTTTAAAGTTCCCACAAATAGAGCATTCTTTTGGTGGTATTTGATCACCTAATCACTAATCACTAATTTTGTATATTTTTGTATATTTTGATATTAAATTTTGCAAACAGGTAATTTGTCTTCTTCATTGATGTACGCTGATGAGGCGGCACTGATGGGCACTGCTTGGGACCATTGGTGGGCATTGATAGGTGCACTGGCAGGTGGTACTGGTGGGCACAGAGGAGGTAGAATTGCCTCTTTGGGACCAATGTCCCTTGCACCTAACCTGGTGATCAGCTTTTATTTTTATCCTCATGCTGTCAGCATGAGGAGAAAAAATAAACAATTACTGAGCTTTAGTTTACATCATGTGATCACCCGTCATTGGCTGACAGCTAATCGGCCCCTTACTCGGATCTGTGATCACTCGAGTCTCAGTGACTCAGTGTGCGCTGCAGGGAGCACACGGGGAGCCTGTCCTATGACAGCCTCCCAGAAATTCAGGTCCACGCTGTGGCCGTCGTTTGGCTATAGCACAGACACCAAGTGGTTAATAGAAAAACAGATGCAGATTTCTAGGACTGGCCAAAAATAATGTTTAGAGTCAAAGGCAACTGATGACTTTCTATTAAAGGTCTAAATGGGCCATTAACATGCATCACAATTGAACTTAGGAATGTGTCTTTGCAAAGTTAAACTAATTAAAATCCTTTCTTATTTTTGCTTGGGGATAGACTGCAGAGGGATTAGAAGTTTTGTCAGATGTCTATGCCCTGATAGGGTGAAGACACCTCCCAAATTTTGCACATTTCTCATTCAAAATTATTCACTTCCTGTCACATAGCCAAACAGGAAGTGAGGGTAAAACCCTACCAATGTATGTCCTTGGGGACACACAGATCAATATAAATAGTTTCCCCATTCGGGAAATTGCACTCTAGCATTTTGCCATGTACATCCTAAATTATTATGTATCTTGGGGTTTATTTACTAGAAGGTAAATCCACTTTGCACTACAAGTGCACTTAGAAGTGCAGTTGCTGGAGATCTGAGGGGGACAAGCAAGGAAAAAAAAAAAAAAAAAAAAAACAGCATCTTTGCCTCTACATGATTGGATGATAAAATCACCAGTACTACCCCTCAGATTTTCATCAACTACACTTGTATTGCAGAAAGGATTTGCCTTTAATAAACCCCAAAATACCTAATAATTTGGGGTGTACACAACAAAGTGCTAGAGTGCAATTTGCATAGTGGGGGCACTAGTTAGATTGACCTGTGTGTCCCCAAGGAAAAATATTAATATGGTTTTACTCTTACATCCTGTTTTGCTATGTGACAGAAAGCAAAGCCAATTTTAAGAAAAGAGACACAAAGCCCAAACTTAAAAAAAAAAAAAAATAAAAATAAAAATCTTGATTTCCCTCAAATGTCCACAATTAGAATAGGATTGTCTGCAGCTTGATTTTAGTTCAGTGCTTCTCAACCCTGTCCTCAAGTACCCCCCAACAGGCCATGTTTGCAGGTTTTCCTTCATCTTGCACAGGTGCTTTAAATCAAAGTCAAAGGTTTTGTATTTTGGACAGCTATTTTAGATAACATAAATATTTCCTAAACATGTCCTGTCGGGGGGGTACTTGAGGACTGTGGCTGAAAACCACTGCTCAAAAAGCAAATTGAATACTTACCACTCTGAAATGTCACATTCCTGGTCACTATCCATGGCAGCATACGCAAAATCCATGCATGTGCTACCATAAAGGCACCAGGAAAGTAACTTTAGGCCTCTTTCACACGAGGGATCCGTATGTCCGTTTTTCATCCTTCCGTTTTCGGATGAAAAACGGACATACATTCATCCCTATGGAGCGTCGGATGTCAGCGGTGACATGTCCGCTGACATCCGACCCCGCTCCGATCCGAAAAGTGTAACGGAGTAAAAACCTACTTTTCCATCCGTTTTCGGATCGGATCGGGTGACGACGGACACTACGGTCCGTCATCATCCGATCCCCCCATAGGGGAGAGCGGCGCTCTGACAGGTCCGTAGCTGCACAGCGTGCAGCGATGGACCTGTCATCTTCCTGCTCAGCGGGGATCGGCGGAGCGATCCCCGCTGAGCAAGCGGGTGTTCACGGGGCGGATCATCACTGATCCGCCCCGTGAGAAAGAGCCCTAAAACTAAAAGAAAATAAAAAAAGGGATTTGTTTAAGACATGCCAATCAGCCTAGTTAAGCTGCAGCTGGGAAATCCGTTGCGTGAAAAGAACACACATAAAACATAAAAAATTTGAAACAATTTTATTGGTCCAAAAAAAAAAATACAGGACTTGGAAAAGCAGCAAGGAAAGCAGAATACACACATGTATGCTAATTTGAGACATTAACAGAATATGTTTGAGGTTTAACCCTTTTGCAGTGTAATTTAACAGGAGTTAAAAGGAGAGCACCCACAAATGGACATCTGTTAAGGATTAAAACAACATTAGGCACAACATCTTGAGAAAGAATTTTAAAAATAAGGCAGCACAGACAGTTAAATCAAAGTGAACATAAAAACAAAAATTGCCAACATAAAAAAGATTTCATAGTAAAATAACCACTACCCAAAAAAACCAATAAACCAAAGTAACAAATAAATTGCACAAATAAATTGCATAAAAACACATCTGTTTTGCAACAACATAATAAACAAAATACAAATCGAAAATACATGTGTTAGAAACTCAATAAGGACACCCAAATGTACTCTTTTTTTTTTTTAATTCCACTTCAGAAAACTCTCGAGAGACTATTCAGCTTGACGCTCATTTACTGTCTCCAACAAGGTCTTGCATCATCGTGGAAGAAACTTAATTTTTAATCAACATTCTCCATTTTTTAAATTTCCAGATGCCTTCGGCATCCACACCCTTCTTTTTATCCAACACGAAAAAAAAGTATAGCTTGCTTAGCCATAATCCTATACATTGTTTACTGTCTAACGAAACATTTTTATATACATACAAGTTGCGTGCATCCCACAACACTTTCTTTAATGCACATAGCACTAACCACAATACTCTGTTTATCTTTTTCCAGTTTCCCCAAGCCATACATCATCATTTTCCACTCACTCACCTTCACTCCTGTTATTTCTTTCACCAGATCTTGACTCTTATTGATCACATCTTACGCTACACCACACCCCCAGAACACATGCTCACTGTCTTCTACACCCCCACAATTAATTCTCGGACAAATATCAGACACACGCGAATCCCTCCTTTTCATAAATAGCCTCGTAGCTATACAGTCATGCAAACTCATCCACTCTGTCTCTGCACATTTGTCAACCCATATATACTCATTTTCTTCCATACTTCCCCAGCCACTGACGCATTAACTCCCCTAAGGTTACACACATACTCCTTCTCTATCAACCACTTTCTCACCTTCACTTTATCCCTCTCCCCTTCTCCTAAATCTGCCAACTTAAACTCTACCCTAAACGTTTCCAATACCCAGTAGTCGCGTGCCACCACATAAGCCACCGGTATCCTTGAATCCTTTCCCAACCACCCCCATCTCCTAAACAACCACCCACCTGAAAAAGCTATCATCCTAGCACACACTCCACCATTCCTCAAAATTTTCACAACACAGAACCAATAATGCATTAACAAAAACACTCTCACATTCGGAAAGCTCAACCCACCATTACATTCACGTCTACACACATATTCTCTCTTAACTCTTTCCATTTTCGACCCCCATAAAATGGTAAACAATAACGTATTAATTTTCCTCAATCTTATCTCCCCAGGAGGGAAGATATTACTTACATACAAAATTAAAGGTAAGATTACTGCCTTGACTACTAAAACTTTCTCATAAATCGACAATTTTCTTAGACACCAAAACCTCAACTTCTTGGCTATCTTTTCTCCCACTTCATTCCAGCACACTTCCCCTTTCATTCCATAGTCAAACACAATACCCAAAATCCTCACTCCACCCTCAACCTTCCCAATCTGATCATCCACACGTTCAACTTGTCTTCCATACACACCCAAACTACACTTATTCCAATTCACACTCATTCCCGCACATACACAAAAAATTGACAAAAGTAACTTCACCCTTCTTACTCCCACCACCGACTGACACACTGCCACCACATCATCCATATAACCTAAACATTTCACAATTTTCCCCCCACCCCCAGGCACCAAAAAGCCCCTCACCACCTTATCCCTCTGTATCATCTTTAACAGTGGATCAATAAAACAAATAGAGAATAGGGGACAGGGGAACCCCTGTCTCACCCCAGATTTAACCAAAAAAGCCTGCCCCAAACTCCCATTAACCAGAACCTGACTACTGATCCCCCAATACAACCCTTTTATTAAATTAATGAGCAGCTGTGGTATGCCCATCCGCTTCAAAACCTCCCACAAAAACCCATGATTTGCTTTATCGTATGCCTTCTCAAGGTCAAATGATGTCAGGATAATCAAACTATTCCTATCTTTACAAAAATTAATTATATCCCTAACTAAAATTAAATTCTCCAAGATCATTCAACCCGGCACTGCACAGGCCTGCATCTCACTAACCATCCTACTAATGACCTTAGATAATCTCCTCGCCATCAACTTTGCAAAGACCTTGTAGTCTGAATTTAGTAAGGAGATAGGCCTCCAATTTCGAATATCCATCTTATCCCCCTTCTTATAAATTAATAATACTACCCCCTCTCTCATAGATTCTGATATAATGCCTTCCCTCATCATGTAACTAAATATCTCAACCACATCCCGCTTAATAATATCCCAAAACAATTTAAAAAACTCACTTGGTAAGCCATCCCCTCCCGGGGTTTTATTTGCATCTAATCTATGCTTGCCACAGCTTCCCACACCTCCTCCTCATTCACTGCTTTCTGCAAAAAAACCTTATCATCCTCATCTAAATGATCCTCTACCATATCAAACATTCTAGTATCTGACTCATCAACACACACTCCCTCATACAATCGTTCATAAAATTTTGTCACGCATTCCAGCACATTCTCTCCCTTACATTCCCTACCTTCTTCATCATACACACCCTCAAACACTCCTTTTTCCTTACAAACCTTCTTGAAAAAAAATCTGGAACATTTTTCATCCTGCTCCAGGTGTTTAACTCTCGCTTGAAAAATCATTTGTTTTCCTCTTTCAGTTAATACCTCTTTAATCCTCTTCCTAACATGGTCTATTTCATTGGCCATGTCATAGCCCATATTTCTAAATGAATATAATGTAGCCAACCTGACTTGTAACCGAGCATATCTCCTTTTCTCACTGCTACTTTTATCCCTACTCTTTTTTTGAAAAAAAAATTTAATTTTCCTTTTGACCCAATCCCACCACCCCAAAATATTACTAAAATCTTTTTTCCTATTAACCCATCTACTATATACCTTACTAAAATGGGCTTTGACATGCTCGTCCTGCAACAATAAACTATTTAACCTCCATACCCCTAAACCAAACTTAATACTATCTCCCATACTCAAATCAACATACACTGCCACATGGTCTGAAAAAATTACTGGCCTGTGTTTAACATTAGCACATTTGAACGCATCAGAAAACAAACATAAATCAATTCTGGATTTAGTGCGCCCACACTCCAAAAAAAAAGTGAAATATGGATCCACCAAACCCAGAACAGTATGAGCATCATTGAGATGCAAGTCCTGAATTACCCCATTCAGCATAGTGCTACCTACATCTAACTTAGTCTCCGCTACTCCTATCCGATCTTTCACAAATCGGATCGTATTAAAATCACCCATGATCACACTAGGTCTCCTTCCCACTGCATGTAACTTCAAAACTTCAAAAAACTCAAGACGTTTCTGGCTATTCACAGGAGCATATAAATTAAAAAGCCTAAACTTCTGGTTAAACAAAAATAAATCTACCATAATTAATCTTCCTGGCACTAACACAACATGAGACATAATGCGAATATTCCTATTTGTAATGATAATGCCTACCCCAGCATTCCTATTTTCCCCAACTGCCGACCATATGTAATCCACCACCCACCCTGGAGGCTTGGGCGGTCGATTAAAAAAAAAAACACTCCGGGGGGCGTGGCCTGCAGCGGAGCCGGATGGTCGCATAATCCCGCAGCTCCGTCTACCCAGGGACACAGCGGCACCAAGCAACCTGATCCCAGCATCATTTCACCCCGTTTTCACGGCAGTTCAGACCGGGATACCTCCGGGACGATGCCTAATAAACGGCGGAACGATAGCCGACCCCAGCGCCTGACAGACTTTTACTCTATCACAGAAGCTGGAGGTAAGCAAGATGGCGCCGAGGCCTATACACCACGGACGGCCTCAGACACTAAAAACACATCAAAACAAGGCAATTGCCACTCCAAAACAGCATCCCCTAATAATCCGCACTCCTGTCCCTCTACCCCATCATCAAATAGCCCAGCAAAGTCCAAGCCCAGGCTGGATGGCACTAGATGGGGTTCGCCAGGGAGCCCTGCAACAGAATCAGGGGAGGACACGAGGGAGATGCCTGACTCCATTGAAACCTTCCCCACACAGAATCTACCAGTGATGGACACAGTCCTAAAAGACATGCTAATGTCCCTGAGAAGCACTATCCAGACAGATATGGCTTCATGTATGAGCAGATTCAACAAAGATATCCAAGCAATAGGGGACAGAGTAGATCATGTGGAGGTTAAAATGGGAGAGTATGCGAACACCATAAATGACCTGGTTGATGCATATGAAGTTAAAGAAGGAGAAAATGAATGGATTAAAGCAAAATTGGCCGATTTGGAGGACAGGTCGAGAAGGAACAACTTGAAAATCAGAGGAATACCAGAGTCAGTACTTCCTTCCGACCTGCGTTCCTATGCTGCGACTTTATTCAAAGCTCTGCTCCCAAGCCTTACTGAATTAGATGTCAAAATAGACAGAATTCATTGTTTACCCAAACCGTCCCACCTATCTGAGCATATACCGAGAGATGTGCTATTACGTTTACACTTCTTTCATGTTAAAGAAAATTTAATGCAGCACATGAGAAAGCAGGAGCAATTACCACCAACATATCAGAATCTGCAATTCTTTGCTGATCTATCACAACATACACTTCTGAAAAGAAAAAAATCTGAACACAGTAACCAAAGTTCTGAGGAACCATAAAATTCCTTACAGATGGGGATACCCAACCAAAATTACTGTAACCAGAGAAAATCGCACTTATGTTATAACGTCCTTAGATAAGGGCCTTGCCTTATTGAGAGAATGGGACATTCTCCTGGAACCAGATGAAGCTACCCCAACCACCAGCACACCACGCCAAATTGAAGGCGAATGGAAAGCAGTCACTGCTAAAAATGCGAAATCCCATGCTTAAACAACAGTGGAAACCTTTCTCAGCTCCTCATTCCCTGGGGGGGCGAAGCACGGGACTTATAGGCTGAACTAAATCCCCCTAATACCCATTAGCAGCAACAGCTGCCTAAAAGTGCATTGCACCAGTTACCTACGTTGCACCATGTTAAGTGCACTACAGTTATCTTATTCGTTTCTTTTTTTTCTTTGTTTTCTCTTTATGTTTTTCTTACTTGTTTTTTGGGATATCGATGACGTCAATCCAAAGAAAGGAACACTGCAACAACCCTCCACCTCAACTACGCTCTCCCATACGAAAACTCCTCTTCAAACACAATACGCAGGTATGGTTAATCTTTATTTCGCACATTACCACTACACCACACAGATGACACATGATGACAGCAAGGAAAAGAATGGGTTTAAGACCCCTCTAAGACCCTGAAGCGCTTTAAAATCCACCAAAATGTCAATTAATTTTTTATCCATCAACGCAAAGGGACTCAATCATCCGGCAAAACGCAAATCCCTATGGACTGAGGCACTTCTACATGACAGCGATATAGTCTGTGTACAAGAGACCCACTTCAGCGAAACAGTGCCACCTAAATGCACACACAAGCAATATCCTTTCATCACCACTGCTAACGCAAATTCCAAAACTAAAGGAGTGATGATAGCCATCAGAGACTCAATAGCATTTAAAATACATGAAGAAATTAAAGATCCGAACGGCAGATTTTTAATCCTCACGTGCGATCTAAATTCAACTACCTATACGATAGTCACAGTGTACTCACCTAATAAGCGGCAAGTCCATTTCTTCAACAAATTAATGAAAAAAATTATTACACATCTCCGAGGCCTGCTTATAATTTGTGGTGACTTCAATACTATCTCTGATCCAGAAATAGATTCAACATCTCACCCAAAACGCAAAGTCCCAAAGCTACTCCCAGCAATCCATAACCACAATCTGTATGACGCCTGGAGATGCTTCCACGCTAGTGAAAGGGACTTTACCTACTTCTCTCCACCTCATCATACTTATACAAGGATCGACATGTTCCTAATAGACCAACAGGCCCTATTCCAAACCACATCCACTACTATCAACACAATATCATGGTCCGATCATGCCTCCATTGTCCTTTCTATATCTGACCAGACATCCTCCAAGCAGAAACCAATGTGGCGGCTGAACCCTTTTTTATTACAACAAGAGGAATAAAAGATGACTATCCAAACCTGTTTAAAAGAATTTTTCACCGCTAATGAAGGATCTGTCCAGGACCCTTTTATATTATGGAACGCCCATAAGGCGTATATGAGGGGTATACTGATACAGTTGGGGGCTAGGGCAAAGAGGCAGAGACAAAAACGGCTAGCAGAAATAACTGAAAATATATCAATTCTAGAAACCCAAAATAAAAATACAACCACCCCAGCTCTAACCAAACAAATATCGCAACTCAGACAGGATCTTAGACTATTACTACTAGAGAATTTTGAAAAATGCTCCCGTAGATTAAAAATGAACTACTATGTTCAAGGAAACAAAGCAGGAAAACTACTAGCACAAAATTTAAAAGGACTTAGATACAGAACTAAAATTCCCTCCATAATACACCCAAAAACTAAACAAAAAGTATTTCACCCTCAAGAAATAGCTAATGCATTTAGTTTCTACTATGGAACACTATATAATTTAAAAGATGACCCCAACACAATACAACCCAAAACTGAAGATATTAAAGACTTTCTTTCCAAAATAAAAATACCAAAATTGACCGAAACACAAACCCAATCCTTAAATCAACCATTTACACTGCAGGAATTACATAAAACGATAAATTCCCTCCCATCGAACAAATCTCCAGGACCTGATGGTTTTAGTGGAGAATATTATAGAGAATTCGTAAACTGCCTATCTCCATTTTTGCTCCAAGTTTGTGACTCTGCCGCTGTCTCTGCCTCTTTCCCTCCCGAAATGTTAGAAGCTCTTATTGTCACGTTGCCAAAGCCGGGGAAGGATCCTA
Source organism: Aquarana catesbeiana (assembly GCF_042186555.1). Taxonomy (NCBI): domain Eukaryota; kingdom Metazoa; phylum Chordata; class Amphibia; order Anura; family Ranidae; genus Aquarana; species Aquarana catesbeiana. The sequence continues at coordinate 397,543,697 of NC_133326.1, read as the reverse complement.
ATTCACCGACAAACTTTAGACCGATTTCACTTTTAAACTTCGATTTAAAGATATATGCTAAGCTTATAGCAATACGTCTGATAGACATATTGCCTAACCTCATTCATCCTGACCAAACAGGTTTTACTCAAAACAGACAAACCTCCGATGCTACTCGTAGATTGGTGAATATCATTCACATGGCAGAAATACAGAAAAGGCCTTCTCTGCTTCTTGCACTGGATGCAGAGAAGGCCTTCGACCGCATACACTGGCATTATCTGGCCGAAGTTTTAAGATCATTTGGGTTTGATGGAAGGATGTTCACGGCCATATTGGCCTTATACTCTAAACCATCAGCTAGAGTATATATGACGGGTGTCTTGTCTACCCCCTTTACCATATCCAACGGCACCAGACAGGGGTGTCCACTGTCCCCTTTAATTTTTAATCTTTTGATGGAACCCCTGGCCATATACATTAGAAACCACCCTCACATTAAAGGCTTCCCAACTAATGGAGGAGAACATACTATCAGCCTATTTGCTGATGATATAATTTTGATATTAACTGAAGCGGGTCCTTCGCTGGCAGTGGCATACGAAACCTTGACTTTGTTTAATAGAATATCTTATTATAAGATTAATGAAAGTAAATCCCATATAATGGGTCTAGGAATAGACAAGCACACAGAAAACAGTCTTAAGGCTCAATATCCGTTCTCTTGGAATCCAGAAGGTATACAGTATCTTGGCATTACTTTGACTGCAAGAACTGAACAATTGTTTGAAGCAAACTACACCTCCTTTTTAAACCAACTCCCCACCAAGTTAGAAGCCATCTCTAAAACCGAATTGACTTGGTCAGGAAGGTTGGCAGCATTTAAAATGAATATACTACCACAATTTCTTTACTTGTTCCGCACCCTCCCCATCCCGGCTCCAAATTCCTTTTTGTAGTAAGGTACAATCACTAGTCAATAAATATCTATGGCAAGGGAAAAAAGCCAGATGTGCCTTTCAGAAATTGTTCAAAGCTCGAAGTGTGGGAGGTGTGGGACATGTTCTTATAAGAGATTATCACCAAGCAGCCATTCTTGCACAAATTCGCCAATGGTTTTCACAAAACCACATACCTAGATGGTATGAATTAGAAAACCAACAAAGTCCACACGGTAAAATATCAGACCTACTCATGGCAAGCTCTTTTATGACACAAACAATAAGAGACATCTCACCCACCATCATAGCAACTCTAGGTGCCTGGAAATCACTTTTAAATACCCCAATATATGATACCCCCCATAAATCATTACCTATACCCATATCATCCCTGCAACTTTTAATACCCAACTTAAAGGTTAAACATTGGAAATCTAAAGGTATTATTTACGTCACAGATCTCCAAGTAGGCCCATCTGTTAAAACTTTTAGATCACTCCAAATAGAGTATAACTTAAATGATACAGATCTATATACATATCTCCAAATTTCACACTTATTAGCAAAAACCCCCACGCCATTAATTAAGCTACCTTGGAAAATAGCTTTATACCTATTGAACCCCATCACTGCCATCAAAGGCATCTCATTATTTTACAACACCCTGAATCACAAAACAATCTTTGTTAAATCAACTTCCATGAAAACATGGGAGATGGACATGTCAACCATATATTCGACTGAACAGTGGAACAAGGCTTTGACATCCACCTATAAGTCCACCAAGAGTGCTAATTTATGGGAACTTTATCAAAAAATTTTATTGAGATGGTACTTAACACCCTCGAGAATAGCAAGGTTCGACACACAAACGTCACCATTATGCTGGAGACAATGTGGTCATAGAGGTTCACTGATCCACATATTCTGGAAATGCCCATTAATACAGCCCACTTGGTCATACATCTTTAACATAATAGACCAAATTACAGAGACCAAAACCACTAGGAAACCAGAATTAGCCATTTTATCTCTAGGAATTGAAATGATCTCTCCCCCATTGAGGAAAATAGTAACACATATACTATTAGCTATGAGATTAGAAATCACTAGACATTGGAAACAAATAGCTGTACCAACTTATACTGAAATAATAAGAACCATTAATTTACACATCTCATATGAAATAATGTTTGCCACGTCCCAAAATAATACTAAGTCTTTGCACTCATCCTGGAAGCCATGGTTAGACTGGTATAAACTAAATAAAGTCTAAAACATAACACCCAGTACCTACCTAAACGGTAATCTATGTTCCTTTCTGTTAAATATATCCCAATGTTAACTCACACACCATGTTGATTACTAGCCCAAAGTTATGTGAATATGACACTAAAATCTCTTAAGACAGAAGTTACTGAATATAAACCACAATATCCGAATTGGAGAGAGGGGAGGCACAGGCCTCAGTTTGTTCCTAGATGGGGCGGTGGGGAGGGGGGGAGATGGGGCGCGTACCGCGGGGTATGGAGCACCACAATGGGATAGGTGGAACCATGGCCGCACTTCTGTTGCGGTTAGGGGGCCAACACTTACTTATACAACGTTGTATTTTTTCCCCTTCTCTGTGTAGTAGAATGGCATACATATTACAAGTATGGTTATTTCGAAGGATTGTTTTGAATCTACATAAGATCTGTCTATTCAAGATGCATAACTGTATTCACTGTATCTTACTTTCTCTTATTTATTTTCTTTTATGCTTTGTATTGCTCAAAAATATTAATAAAAATCTATTGAAATGAAAAAAAAAAAAACACTCCTGTAGACAGATGATGTCTCCTCCATTGACCTTCAAGTCCTCAAAAACAGCACACTGTCTAGCAGGAGACCCAAAACCCCTCACGTTGAGGGACACCCGCTTGATGCTCATTCACATGAAGATGTGCATAATTCACCCCCAGACCTATCACTTAAGCCAGAAAACTGACATACATTCCTCAGGGCCATAACGATTTTATCATCCAAAAACTCCTGACTAGGCGACAATGTGGCCGGCTGAAAAATTTCTGGAGTCCCTGGACTTAGTGCTGGTGATTCTACCTCCACTCCAACATCCCCTAGGACCTCAAAGGGGTTAGGTGTTTCAATCCCAGCTGTCTCTACTTTCAATTTCTTAGCCCTTCTCTTCTTAGGGCTCCCCAAAGCGTCCACCTTGGTCTTGGCACCCAGTGTCTCCATCTTTTCCACCTCCTCTTCTTGGGCTTCCTGCACTTCCGGCTCACACTGTAAGGCTGCTGCCAACTCCTCCATAGCCTCCTCCACTGCCCTTTCCACCTCTGCTCCACTCCCCGCTGTTAATGGCTCCAGACTAGTGGGTGGCACGTCTACTCTTTCCTCCACTCTCTTCTCCACACCCAGGTGCCCAGTTTCTTCCTCTTCCACCACCACCTCCTCCTCCTCCTCTTCCTGTCTTTCAGGAGAGTCAGACAGCACCTGTGTGGACATTGGTCGTCCACTCTCAGCGGTGCACCTGACAGCTTCAGCATAAGAGACATAGGCCCTTCTTACTTTTGGACAATTCTTCACTGTATGATCACGCTGTCCACATATATCACGGGCCCACTTAATCAAGCAAACCCCAGCCTCATGTCCCTCCTCCCCACAGTTCCGGCAGTGCATCTCCACATTACAGTCATCTCTGGTATGCCCAAACTTATGACATCTTCTGCGGTATGTTGGTTGACCAGGGTAGTAGAGAAACCCTCTATTTCCTGCTATTGAAAAATTAGCTGGTGGATGCCGCACTTCACCAATCCCTTCAGTCTTGTCAGTGCAGCTTTGCCCCAGTGCAGCCTTGTCAGTGCAGCCTTGCCCCAGTGCAGCCTTGTCAGTGCAGCCTTGCCCCAGTGCAGCCTTGTCAGTGCAGCTTTGCCCCAGTGGTCAGTGCAGCCTTGCCCCCAGTGTCCATGCCTACCGCCGCCGCCGCCGCCATACACATAGCTGCATGTAGTTTTAAATATGGCGCTGCGGAGTTTGGAGGGACTCAGCGCCGGCGGAACTGATTGAACGCCGCCGAGATACACATAGTCGAGTGTATTCGGCTCTTTCTGGCGCCGCTCACAGTCCCGCCCAATGATGGACATAACACAGGTCCAATGGCGGGACTGGGCGGGACTGTGAGCGGCGCCGTAAAGAGCCGAATACACTCGACTATGTTTATCTCGGCTCTGTGATTTCGGCGGCGCTCGTTCAGCTCCGCCGAGTCTCTCCGAACTCCGCGGCGCCATATTTAAAACTACTCGCTATGTGAATGTCGGCGGCGATCGCCGCCGATAGTTCACAATTAGCGGGGATCTGTGTATAACATGCACCCACGATTTTCCCCTGATTTTAAGGGGAAAAAAGTGCATGTTATACGCCGATAAATACGGTAATAACCCAAAAAACACATTCTGAGCATGCCCAGAAACATCCAAGTAATGTTCACACACAAAAAGCACCACCAAAAAAAACAAAGTCCCTGAACATGCCCAGACCAACCCAAATGCATTTCACACACCAAAAGGCACAGGAAAAAAACAAAGTCCCTGAGCATGCCCAGAACAACCCAAATACAGCTAGCACAAAATAAGCCACCCCCCTGTCCAAAATTAAGCACATCAACCAGCATGCACCAAAATTACAGATGGGACAAAACACCCCCCAGTTCAGGGGGGCAACTAAAGAGCCCAACATGTGCAATAGTTATACAACAAATACCATTGCAGTCTAAGGGAACTGACTTGGCAATTTTACTAGTCCCCACTTGGCTGGCTTATCTTCTAGTTATTGGCCTTAAAATGGGTATGGGGGCCCAGGTCCCACCCTAAGGGACATATATAAATGTCACCAATTGGACAACCCCAAAAACGAAACAAGGAGAAATGCCAAATTGCTTAAGGGCCAGTTCACACCAATGCAGTCCATTGTATATTTTATGCATCAAAAATGCATGGAAATTTGGTTATATGGTTTTCAATGGCATAGTTCACACCATTGCTTGCAGTTCCAGTGCATTCCAGTTCCAGAAAAAAAGTAGAACATGCTGCATTTTTTCTGCACTGGACTGTACTGGAAAGCTGTAAAACACATCAAAAACACACTGGAACGCACTTGTCCTTATTTAAGGTTAGGAAAAAAGAGGGAGGGAAAAAAGCACTGGACTGCATCAAAAATGCACCAAAAACGCACTGGAACGCATCAAAAATGTGCATACAGAAAAGCACTTGGAACACGTCTGGACTGCGTTTCTATGGTGTGAACTAGCCCTAAGGGCCCTAAGGGCCAGATCACACTATAGAAACACAGTCCGGATGCGTTCCAGGTGCTTTTCTGCATGCACGTTTTTGATGCGTTCCAGTGCGTTTTTGGTGCGTCTTTGATGCAGTCCAGTGCTTGTTTCCCCCCTCTTTTTTCTTAAGCTTAAATAAGAACAAGTGTGTTGCAGTGCGTTTTTGGTGCATTTAGGTGCGTTTCAGTGCGTTTTTGATGCATTTTACAGCGTTCCAGTACAGTCCAGTGCATAAAAAATGCAGCATGTTCTACATTTTTTTTCTGGAACTGGAAACGCACTGGAACTGCAAGCACTGGTGTGAACTATGCCATTGAAAACCATATAACCTACTTTACGTGTGTTTTTGATGCAGAAAAAAAATGCACTGGACTGCATGTGGTGTGAACTGGCCCTTAAGGAATAAAAACGAAAAACTGTATACTCACCTTTCCGTAATTTTCCTTTCCTGACGCATCTCCATGGCAGCACACACTGGGTTGTGACTCCGCCCCCACAACCTGACAGGATTGGTTAGCTATAAATTTGAAGGGGAGACACCCGATGCATTCTCTGTAAATATATCGCCATAAAGGGATTGGAGGTTGAAGGCTGAGCTGCAATAGGGTCGTGAACCATGGTCTTCTCGGCCAAAGAGGGATTACTGCGATTACTGTGTCTGAGGATCTCCGAAGCCTGAACAGGAATCTTGCAATTAATGGAATTGGCGGGAATATGTACCCCAACTTGAAGTTCCATGGGTGAATTAGACAAGCTATTCCCTTGGCTGAAGGGAACGACGCTCTGGACAGAAACCTCCGACACTTCGTATTCGCAAGTGTGGCTGCTAAGTCGATCTCTGGCATTCCCCATGTTTCCGTAAGAAGTGAAAAGGCCTGGAGGCTCAGGGACCATTCGTTGTTCGAGAGAGAGTCTGTGCCTGTGCCCATTCCAAGATAGGACAGACTTCCTCCATCAGTGTGAGACTCTTGGTACCCCCCTGCCTCTGGATGTAGGACACTGCCACCTTGTTGTCCATCCGGATAAGCACGTTCTTCCCTCTGAGGGCTGGTGCAAATGCCATGAGAGCCTGGAAAGCTGCCCTGAGTTCCAGTATTTTTGATACTATATCCTGGGCCTGGAACTGCCGTTGGCCCTGCGCTGCTTGATCTTGACAGTGAGCTCCCCAGCTGCTCTGACAGGCATCCGAAGTGACTATTACCGGGTCTGGAGGAACTATCAGCTTGTATTTTCTGAGGTTGGTCGAGTGTGTCCACCACCATACTGATTGCTTCATTGGTCTGGAAATGGTAATGGTCTGACGCATTGATACTCCATCCCACTGCCTTAGAAAGGAGTTTTGCAGGACTCTCATGTGCCATTGTGACCACTGCACCATGGGTAGAGTTGCAGACATGGAGCCTAGCACACTCAAGCAGGTTCTGGCTGGTAGATGCCTCGCTGACAGTAATCTCCACATCTTCTGTATTAGAGGCTGAATCTTCTCCTGAGGGAGTTGTACCCTGTTCAATTTGGTGTTCAGATCCGCTCCCAGGAATACCATATTTTGCGTGGGTTGTAGACTGCTCTTTTTCCAGTTTATTAGCCAACCAAAGTCCTGGAGAGTCGTGAGTAGGATCTTTCGATGACACAGCAAAGTTTCTCGATCCTCTGCCAAGAGCAGGATGTCGTCCAAATAATGGTGGACTCGAAGACCCTTTTCCCTGAGGAATGCAACCAAGGGTAGGAGGACCTTGGTGAATGTCCTGGGAGCCGACGAGATACCGAAAGGGAGGCACTGGAATTGAAAGTGGCTTTTGTTGATGGTGAATCGGAGGAACTTTTGAAAGGCGGGATGAATCGGAATATGTAGGTAAGCGTCCGATAAATCTACTGACAGCATCCAGTCACCCAGGTTCACTGCCAGAATTATGGACTGAAGGCTCTCCATTTTGAAGGCCTCTATTTTTATGTTCCTGTTGAGATTTTTTAAATCCAATACAGGGCATAAGTCTCCGGTCTTCTTCTTTACCAAAAATAGGGGGGAATAGAAACCCCTCCCCTTTTGACCTGATGGAACCTCCAGAATTGCTCCTTTTTCCTTCAAGTCTACTATATATTTTAATAGTAACTTCCTCTTGATTAGTGAAGATGGCAGTCTGGTTGATTGGAAGTGATTTCCCGGAAGTCTGCCCATAAATTTCCACTTGTGTCCAAATTTGATTGTGGCTAGAGTCCACAGATCCTTTATATGGCTTGACCAGATCTGTACGAAGTTCTTGAGCCTGTGCTGGGTGGGCAGGCGAACCTTCATAAGGACTTCTGCTGCTCCCCTGCCGGGGTAGGCTTGAACTTCTGCATCCTTAGGAAGGAAGGGTTCGTATTTCTCCAGTCCCTTCTAAACTCCCTACCGGGGCGGTAGGATCTCGCTTCCTTGTATTTATCAGGAAGGTTGCATCTGTAGGACGCACCCTTTTGGGCCTTGGGTCTTCTGTCTGAGGGAATTAATCCCGACTTCCCTCCTGTTACCTTGGAGATAGCGGCATCCAATTTAGATCCGAACAGGTTTGAGCCATCGTATGGAATTCTGCACCAGTTTGTTTTAGATGCAGTATCGGCCATCCATGGTTTCAGCCACAGGGCCCTTCTTGCCATGACTGAGGCTAGCATTGATCTTGCTGAGGATCTTATAATATCGACTGAAGCTTCTGCCACGAAGTCGCCTGCCAACTTTATCTCCTGAAGAGAAGAGATTATTTTGTCTACTTCAGTGCCATCTTGAAGATCCTTCTCCACCCGGGTTGCCCAACCTGATATGGCTTTAGCCACTGCTGCTGTGGTAATTGCTGGCCTGCAAGCGCCCTCAGCCGTGGAATATGCTTTCTTTAATTCCAAATCCAATTTCCGATCAAGAACGTCCCGAAAGGAAACTCCTCAATAGGCAGAGTGACATGCCGTGCAAGACGCATCAAGTAGGAGTCGACTACGGGGGCGTTCATCAATGAATTGACTTTCGACTCTTTCAAAGGATACATCTTTGCCAGTCTATTGGTGAGACTGGACCGCTTATCAGATCTTTCCCACTCATCTTTACCTAGATCTTCCAGTTCACCTATAAAGGGGAAGTTTTCAGGATCTTTTCTTAAATTTGGGAAATATTTCCTAACTTTCTGCGGTTCCACTTTATCTTCTTCCCAGCCGATCGCTTCCTTAACAGACTTTGCAAAAGGCTCTACAAGGGAAAAATCAAAGCCTGCTGACATCTCCTGATCCTCATCTCCTGAGGAGGATTCTGATGCCTGGGGTTGATGGTCATCCACTGCCGATGTGCTGGGAGTAGGCCTATCCGTTAGTGGTGCCGTTGTCTCCCTTATGGATTCTCGTACAGACTCTCTTATGAGCTCCGTAGCCACTCTTGCGTCTAGTTCTATTTCCTTTGTTGCTTCATTGAAGCAGGATCGGCAGATTAGTTTATCTGGTAAGGCCGGCGCGCCGCATACCCAGCAAGCGTTTGCTGCAGGACGGGTGTGGCGGCTCTGGCGGTGTGATGAAGGTGACCGTCTGCGGTGTGACCGACTATGATGGGAGCGGCTGCGTCGTGAGCAGCTGTGACGTGAGCGGCTATGTCTTTGGTGGCGGGAGAAAGATCTTGAACGGCTTCTGCAGGACCTCTTGCTTGACGCATGACTTGATCTTCTTTCATGCCTGGAACTTGCGGCTCTTGACCTGGTAGGGCTGCCAAAAATGCAGCGTTAGTGGTCCGGCTCTCTTTTTTCTCTCCCCTTCTTCAATACTTACTAATGACGGATGGCCTCTTACCTCGTTTGCTGATGGTGATCTGTGCGGGCAGTGGTCTCCATAGCAATAGTGACAGGAAGGCTGAAGAGTAATAAGGAAAAACATTTTTTAAAAAAGGTTGAAGAGAGTCTGAAGAAGTTGATCCGACTTACCTGGGTTTGCTGAGTTAGTTTCTGGCAAAGCAGTGCAACACATGGTGAAATCCAAGTTTTTTAAATAGCCTCAGCAAAAACACAGAGAATGACTGTGTTTTTAAACGTGGCGCCGCTGTCGCGGCAAAATGACACTCCCGCGCATGCGTAGAGCGTCCCGAACGCCTCGGCGCCATCTTGGAGAAGGGCATAACCTTCCCAAGGCAGTACCTAGCTCTGAGCACAATAGAGAACATGCAGAGCAGAGGAGGAGCGTCGGCGGCCATGATGGCTCCACAGTGGTGGACAACAGGTGCCAGCAATCCCCCTAAGCAAGGGAAAAAACCTACTTGCAAAAAGAAAACAAGGTACAGGCATAATAGAGAGAAGACCACTGCAAAATATGAAGCTTCTTTAAAGCTTACTGTGCCAGACGTCCAGACGTCCCCTGAGACCACCAGACCGGGGGTTCCCTCCATAGAAGCTCCTTTAGAGACTGTACAGGAGGGACTTCCAAACAGGAGAGGCTTGAACCTGCTGGGGCGAGTGCAGTAAGAGGCTTTTTCTTTAATCTTGACAACAGGAGCAACCTTGCTTATCCCAATCTGTCAGGTGAGGATAAAAAAGAGAATGCAGCGGGGTGTTTCCCCTTTAAATTTATAGCTAACCAATCCTGTCAGGTTGTGGGGGCGGAGTCAGAACCCATTGTGTGCTGCCATGGAGGCATCAGGAAAGTTATTTAAAAATACTCGCGGCTATAATGAAATGTCGGTCCGGCAATACACATAAAAGTTCATTGATAAAAACAGTATTAAGAAAAAAAACTAAATTAAGAACAAAAAAATGTGTGGGGTTCCCCCGAAATTCCATACCAGGCCTGGTATGGATATTAAGGAGAACCCTGAACCAAAGTAAAACAAAAAATGGCGTGGGGGTTCCCCTCAAAATCAATACCAGGCCCTTCAGGTCTGGTATGGATTTTAAGGGGAACCTCACGCCAAACTTTTGAAAAAAATGGCGTGGGGGTCCCCCTCAAAATCCATACCAGGCCTTCAGGTCTGGCATGGGTTTTAAGGGGAACCCCGCACCAAATTTTTTTTAAAAATGGGGTGGGGTCCCCCTAAAAATCCATACCAGACCCATATCCGAGCACCCAACCTGGCAGGCCACAGGAAAAGAGGGGGGACGAGAGAGCGCCCTCCCTCCTGAACCGTACCATGCCCTCAACATTGGGAGGGTGCTTTGGGGTCCCCCCAAAGCACCTTGTCCCCATGTTGATGAGGACAAGGGCCTCATCCCCACAACCCTTGCCCAGTGGTTGTGGGGGTCTGCGGGCGGGGGGGGCTTATCGGAATCTGGAAGCCCCTTTTAACAAGGGGACCCCCAGATCCTGGCCCCCCTCCTGTGTGAAATTTCACAAAAAAAGTGTCAAAAATGTTAAAAACGACCAGAGACAGTTTTTTGACAATTCCTTTATTTAAATGCTTCTTCTTTCCATCTTCTTTCTTCTTTCTTCTATCTTCTTTCTTCTATCTTCCTTCAGTTTCTTCCTTCATCTTCTTCTTCTTCTTCTTCTTCTTTTTTTGGTTCTTCTGGTTCTTCCTCCGGTGTTCTCGTCCGGCATATTCCTCGCGTCTTCTTCCCTTCTTCTTCTCAGGCCGCTCCGCATCCATGGGAGGCTCCCACTGTGTGAAGCTTCTTGTCTTCTGACGGTTCTTAAATAACGGAGGGTGGGGCCACCCAGTGACCCCGCCCCCCTCTGACGCACGGGGACTTCCCCGAGGCTTTCCCCGTGACGTCAGAGTGGGCGGACAGGGAAGTCCCAGTGCGTCAGAGGGGGGCGGGGTCACCGGGTGGCCCCGCCCTCCGTTATTTAAGAACCGCCAGAAGACGAGAAGCCTCACACAGTGGGAGCCTCCCATGGATGCGGAGCGGCCAGAGAAGAAGAAGGGAAGAAGACGCCGTGGAGGAAGATGCCGGACTAGAACACCAGAGGAAGAAAACAGAAGAACCAAAAGTGCCACAAGAAGAAGAAGAAGATGAAGGTAGAAACCGAAGGAAGATAGAAGATAGAAGATAGAAGAAAGAAGATAGAAGATGGAAAGAAGAAGCATTTAAATAAAGGAATTGTCAAAAACTGTCTCTTGTCATTTTTGACACTTTTTTTGTGAAATGGTAGGGGTACTTTTGTACCCCCTTGCCATTTCACACAGGGGGGAGGGCCGGGATCTGGGGGTCCCCTTGTTAAAGGGGGCTTCCAGATTCTGTTAAGCTCCCCGCCCACAGACCCCCACAACCACCGGGCAAGGGTTGTGGGGATGAGGCCCTGAAGGGCCTGGTACGGAATTTAGGGTATGGAATTTAGGGGGACCCCCCACATAATTTTTTTTGTTTTAATTTCGGTTCAGGACTCCCCTGTGGGGAATTCCCATGCCGTTTTTATCAATTAACTTTTATGTGTATTGTCGGACCGGCAATTCATTAATAGCCGCAAGTAGTTTTACATTACTTTTTTTCCTTTGAAAAAGAGGCAGCATCCAGACCGCCCTCTTTTTCTCTTGAATTATTAAGGTGGAAGACACCTACTAGCCCACTTGGTCCGTTTGCTGCTCTCGTGGTCATATTTACTATTACCAATTGCCATTATACATTATATATGAGTACTATATCATTCATTTATGCCACTCTGGCTGATTTATGGTAGTGTCTCCTATGTGCTGTGTCCATCGGTGGCCGCGGTTTCGTTTCTCTTTTCCGGGAGCTGCGATGTATAAATGGGGGGCTACCCTCTCCCCTGCTGTCCCCTCCCCTCCTAGTTTGTATGGGCGGGGCCACCTTTACATCGGCGCCATACACCTGCACCCATCGTGTGACTTCCGCATCCTTGCGGCTCCACGATTTGGCGTGCAGTGCGTCATCACGTTGGCTGGAGGAGCTCGCGCATGCGCAGCGCGGGCATCCACCTCAGCCACGTTCGTATGGCGTTAGGGGCGTAGCCCAATGCTCCCGCTCTGGGGTTTAAGTTTGGAGGCTGTGACATGGCGAACTCTCCTCTCTCTCCTCACTTGGCTTGTTCCCTCGTATCTGAGAGGTCCTATACATGGGTAAGCACATCACTATCATGTAATATGTCATTTTATTTTTACTCAACCTCACTTGCACATACTATGTGTGGAATGCTATACTCATTACTTATTACTAAGACACATCTCTCTAGTTTTTCTTCCTATATCTTGGTTTGTCTTCATCTTACTCCTCATATTGTGTTCATATCCACCCGTGCTTGTTTGTGTTCTCTCTTCATTCTAGTATACTACATGGACATCCAAAGATACCTTATCTCTACATATTTATCTCACCTTTCTGGTGTTTACCATTAGATCTACATACATTTTACTGCCAACATTGTGAACATACTATATATGGCTATTGAGACACACCAAGGAACACTATTCTTTTCTTTTCCTTTCACACCATGCATCCTTTACACTCTCTTATTATCATTTTCCTTTCTTTCCTGTTTGCACCCACACCTATTATGTCATGGATTTCTCTACATAAGAGCGACATCATACTATTTATACTCTTATATTACTCTAGAAGATATATACATATATATAATTTTTATTACAGTTGTCATGACATATGTGGCCTCTGGGACATCCTAGGATATACAACATTCCATTTCTTCCTTTTCCTCGCCATGTCCGCCTCCTACTGGACCCCCGCTCAGCTTACTGCGGGCTACGCACCTTCGGCTCCTGGTTGGAGTACCTTCCGCTGTTGCCTTTGTAGATCAGCCCTATGCACCCATTGACCATAATGCAAGTATGGGGTATTTTCTTTAGGCCACGTACTTCTTCTTTGACCATTATCATTATTGAATGTTATATCTTATTGATACCTATTATTTTGTAGATATCCTGCATATACACCAACTCCTGAGGAAGCGAGCAGAGCTCGCGAAACGCGTCGAGTACTAAGTTGTATATGTATACCATGTAATTTTATACTGTAACCAATATGTCAATGGTCATGCCCTATGATGTTTTTATGCTCATTATAAATTATGTTTTTGGAACTTCAATAAATCTTTATACTACCCATCATGACCTATATGACCAACTCATTTAAAGTCCCATGGGCGAATTTTCTCTTGTTTTGAATGTTTAATAGGGATGGAGTTGTGTTATATTAAGAGGCAGCATCCAGACCTCCCTCTTTTTCTCTTTTTTCCTTTGAAATGTCATTTTGCTGTCAAACTGTTCTAAACATGGGAAACATGCGCCCCTTTACAGACATACTATAGACACCCCCCAGGTACAAAATTTAAAGGGATATTACACTTTTATTGTTTCACTTTAAGCATTATTAAAATCACTGCTCCCGAAAAAACAGCCCTTTTTAAAACTTTTTTTGCATTGATCCATGTCCCCTGGGACAGGACCCGGGTCCCCAAACACTTTTTATGACAATAACTTGCATATAAGCCTTTAAAATTGGCACTTTTGATTATTCATGTTCGTGTCCCATAGACAGTGGTTCGCGTGTTCGAACTAATTTTTTGCCCGTTCGCATGTTCTGGTGCGAACCAAACAGGGGGGGTGTTTGGCTCATCCCTATTGAGCATCAATGTAAAACTGTATGCTAAACTGATTTACATATGTCTAATAGATATACTCCCCCTTCTGATCCATCCGGATCAAACAGGGTTCACCAAGGGACGTTAGACCTCAGATGCCACCCGAACGTTGACAAACATTATCCATTTAGTCAAGATCCATCAAAGGCCCTCTCTGCTGTTAGCTTTAGATGCGGAGAAGGTCTTTGATCAAATACACTGGATTCTCTGGTCCCATCTTTACAGCAATTATGGATCTTTATTCTGCCCAGGTGTACTCTTCAGGAGTGCTATCCAAGCCTTTTGACATCTCAAACTGGACACATCAAGGATGCCCTCTATCCCCGTTAATAATTAATTTATTAATGGAACCACTAGCCAACTATATCAGATCACACCTTAACATTAAAGGTTTTCTAACACAAAACTCCAAACATACCATCAATCTAGTTGCTGATGATATCATTATGATACTTACAGAAGTAGAGGATTCCTGGCTTCCGTACATTCAGCACTGAAATGGTTTAATCAGATTTCTTATTACAAGGTCAATGAAAGCTAGTCATATATACTGGGCTTGGGGATAGATCCACCGCTAAAAATGGCACTCACGGATTCCATACACGTGGCGAGACGAAGAGATAAAATATTTGTAATATTAATTTGTAATATTAATATTACATTGACAGCTACAACGGAGGGCTTAGTTACAACTAATTGTACTCCATTTCTCAGTACACTACGTTCAAAACTCCAGGGTATAGCTAAGATAGAATTATCATGGTCAGGACACCTGGCAGCATTCAAGTTGGTGTTATTACCACAAGTGCTGTCTATTCAGGACCCTACCCATACCAGTTCCTAACTTCTTCTTCTCCACTGCTCAATATTTGGTGAACTGTTATTTCTGGCTAGGAAAAAGCAAGATGTGCGTTTAAAAAAATTGATAGCATCTAGAAAGGTGGGAGGAGTAGGGCATGTATTGATTAAAGATTACTGCACAGCTTTGATTCTTACACAATTGAGAACAGGGTTCCCCCAGTCACCAAAGACAAGGTGGCAAGAACTAGAAGAAACCCAAATTCCTGGTAACAATTTGTATGACTTGTTAAGGTCCACCAGATTTAATATCCTAGGGACCACTGCTTTATCCCCTACAAGAAGATCTAATTGCAGGCTTGGGAAACACTTCTAGCTATGCAAGTGGGGACTCCACTACAATATCCCTTTCACTTCCTATCTCCAGCCTGTACCTGTGATTATTCCAGATCTGCATATAATGCACTGGTTAGAAAAGGGAACAACAACAATAGTTGACCTTATGATAGGCCCTACACTGAAAATGTTTAGAGCTGTGCAGATAGAGTATGGCCTAGAAGACCTTGAACTTTACAGGTTTCTCTAGATTAGCCATTTTCTCCATGCAAACCCACAAACACCTACCCTTCTGACATGGAGAATTGCTCTTTATCTCACCAAATCCCTTGCTAATATTAAAGGTATATCTTTATTCTATAATATTATGAATAATAAGGTGATATTTACTAAATCCTCTGATATCAAAGCCTGGGAACAAGAACTAGACACCTCCTACACCACAGAACAATGGCAAAAAGCACTCCAAACAACCTATGCGGCAACGAAGAGTGTAATTCTTTGGGAATTAACTCAAAAAATACTACTTTGTTGGTATTTGACACCAGTTAGAATATCCAAATTTTATACCCGATCTTCTCCACTATGTTGGAGGAAATGCAGGTCTAAAGGCACATTATATCACATATTATGGTCATGCCCAACTATTCACATATTTTGGACTAAGTGTCAGGGCGGGGCTCAGCCCTTCCTTCTCTGAGCTGGCCACTCAGCTGTCGGCTACTTGCCAGCTCCACAGTTGCTCAGCTGTTGATGATATCCTGCTCATCAGTCCTACCTACTTAAGCCGTCTAGTCCAGAGGAACTCTGCCTTTGCCTTGATCAACATCACAGAGACATTCTCCTGCATTCCTGTTTAAAGACTTGCTTTGCTGACATCCCTTGGGGCTCCAGATCCTGCTTGCTGTTCCACTACATTGATCTCTGACTTCCGGCTTGGCTGACTATCCATTCCGGTTACTGAACTTTAACTATGTTTTGACTATGTGTGTTCTTTTTACTTTTATTATTAAACAAGTGTGATTTAACTGTACTTCTGTCTCGGTCTGAATTCATGGTTTCTGACAGTAGGCAAAGGCTATGAATTTAGAAGATGCAGTCAATCCACTTGTTGGTAATATTTTTTCCAGATTGGATGAACTGGATCACTGCATGGATCAGTTTGCCATGGCGTTACAAACGCTCCTGAGTCGCATGGTTTACCTGTAATCTCCCACTGTGGCCGCCCCGGTACAACCTATGTTGCAGGCCGACCCTGCTGCTGCTCCAGTCTCTGTGCAGGCACCTGCCTCTAGCATTACCTCTATAAGGGGTATGTCTGGTTCCGCTTCCCCAGCGATTTGGGGGTGATCAAGTCCAACGTAGAGGGTTTCTCAACCAGGTTGAGATAAACTTTGAGATACTGCCCCAGGCGTTGTCCACGGACAGAAGCAAAGTAGGTTTCATGATATCTTTGCTTTCTGAAAGAGTCTTGGCCTGGGCAAACCCTCTATGGGAGAGGCAAAAACCTGTTGTCTTGAGCTACCCTGAGTTTGTGCCTTCGTTTGAAAGGGTATTTGATGTTCTTACATGCTCCGCTTCTGCTGCCAAGTGCTTCATGTCCATCGAACAGAGTACGAGAACTGTTGCCGACTACGCTATTGAATTCCGTTCCGTGGCAGCAGAGGTTGCGCTGAACAATGAGGCCCTCGTGGCTGCTTTTTCTCATGGTCTCTCGGATACCATCAAGGATGAGATAGCAGCCTGAGATATACCCACTGAGCTGGAGAAGTTGATCACGTTTGCCCTCCTCATTGACTCCAGACTCAGAGAAAGACGGAGCGCTTGCAGAAGCCTCCTATATGTTTGTCTCCGAGCTTTGCAGTCCCACCCGTGCCTCCCCCACCTCCAATGCCTCCTAGTACCGAGTGGGTCAGTGAAGGTGAGCCCTTGCACTTGGGTTTCACGCGTCTCTCTGTGGATGAGAGAGCCTTTAGAAGGAGGGAGAGATTGTGCCAGGCAGGTCACTTTTTGAATTCTTGTCCTACCCGTCCAGGGAACACCAGAACCTTGAGGTCCTGTCACGGACAGACCTTAGGTGGCATTGCTTCATCCCCAGCTATCCAGAAGGATAAGCCCCTGGTTTTGGTCACCCTTTCTTGGGCTGAGTCATCCATCGAGCTACAGGCTCTAATCAACTTTGGGACTGCTTGTCTGTTCATTGATGCTGCCTTTGTATCGAAGCACTTGATTCCGCTGCAGCTGCATGACACTCCACTTGCCATTGAGTCTCTTGACAGGAGACCTCTACAGCCTGCCCATGTGACTCATGAGATGGTTCTGTTGTCCATGGCCGTAGGGGCACTTCACCATGAGATAATCCATTTCCAAGTTATTTCCTCACCAAAGTTTCTGCTGGTTATTGGTTATCCTTGGTTACAGAGGCACAACTCCTCTTTTGATTGGATCCATGCTGAAGTTCTCTCCTGGTCACCACAATGCAGTGAGACATGCTTCCAGAAGGTAACCAAGGTCCTGTGCACCTTTTCACTCTCCTCCCTGCCCAAGGAGTATCGCGATTTTAGCGATGTCTTTGACAAAGGTCAAGCCAGTAGTTTGCCTCCACACCGGCCATATGATTGCGCAATTGACCTTCAACCCGGTGCCATACCCCCTTGTGGCCGGGTTTACCCTTAGTCGGTCTTGGAGGATAAGGCCATATAGGAGTATGTTGCAGACGCACTTTCTCAAGGTTTCATCCGCAAATCCTCGTCTCCTGCTGGTGCTGGTTTCTTCTTTGTGAAGAAGAAGAGTGGTGAACTGAAACCTTGTATTGATTATAGGGGTCTCAATCGTTGAATGCCTATCCGATTCCATTGATTACAAAATTATTTGACCGCCTCAAGGGAGCAACGGTTTTCACAAAGCTTGATTTGAGAGGGGCATACAATCTCATGAGGATTAAGGAGGGCGATGAGTGGAAAACTGCGTTTACTACCAGAACAGGCCATTATGAGTACCTTGTAATGCCTTTTGGCCTTTGTAATGCCCCGCCAGTTTTCCAGGAATTTCTCAACGATGTCCTCCGAGATTTGTTGCAGTTATGTGTGGGGTTTTATCTCGATGATATCCTCATATTTTCCAAGTCCTTGAAGAGCCACCACACAGATGTCTGTCATGTGCTTCAGAAACTAAGAGAGAACAATCTCTATTGTAAACTGAAGAAGTGCGAGTTCCATAGTGAACAGGTTAAATTCCTGGGTTATGTTATTTCCACTGCTGGTTTTTCGATGGACCCAGAGAAACTTTCCGCAGTTCTACAGTGGCCCCGACCCATGGGTTTACGTCCTCTGCAGCATTTCATGGCCTTTGCCAACTATTATCGGAAGTTTATTCTCGTCTCTGGTCAAGCCCCTGACTGATATGACCAGAAAGGACGGTAACCCACAGAGTTGGTCTCCGGAGTTTTGTATTGTCTTGATAGCAATAATAGAGAGTTAGGTTTGGTAAGAGCATATGTTTACAGAGGCCCTTCCCCCTCCATTGATATGTAAATAAACTAGATGGATAGGTTTTGGAGCTGAGCAGAGGAAGTTGGTGTATGCAGGAAATGGGTGGGAGGAGCTTGGGGAGAGGTGGAAAGAAACATGTGTTTGGACAACAGAGATGTGTTTGGAAGGACAAAGAGAGAGACATGGCCGCCGGAAGCTGGATAACTTTGGAGACGCTTTTGTGAGTTGGACTCTGAGCAAGGAACTATGAAGGACATCTTGACCCCTAAGTTGAGTAACTGTTTAGTTTACTTAACCACTTAAGCCCCGGACCATTTCACTGGCAAAAGACCAGAGCACTTTTTGAAATTCGGCACTGTGTCGGTTTAACTGACAATTGTGCGGTCGTGCAACGCGGCTCCCAAACAAAATTGACATCCTTTTTTTCCCACAAATAGAGCCTTCTTTTGGTGGTATTTGATCACCTCTGCATTTTTTTTTTTTTGCGTTATAAACAAAAAAAGAGCAACAATTTTGAAAAAAAAGCAATATTTTTTACTTTTTGCTATTATAAATATCCCAAAAAAATATAAAAAAACATTTTTTTTCCTCAGTTTAGGCCGATACGTATTCTTCTACATATTTTTGGAAAAAAAATTGCAATAAGCGTTTGATTGGTTTACGCAAAAGTTATAGCGTCTACAAAATAGGGGATAGTTTTATGGCTTTTTTATTAATATTTTTTTTTTTTACTAGTAATGGCGGCGATCTGCAATTTTTATCGTGACTGCGACATTATGGCGGACACATCTGACACATTTTTGGGACCATTGTCATTTCTACAGCTATCAGTGCGATTAAATTGCACTGATTACTGTAAAAATGACACTGGCAGTGAAGGGGTTAACCACTAGTGGGCTAGAGAGGGGTTAAGTGTGTCCTGGGGAGTGTTTTTAACTGTGGGGAGGCACAATCACAGGGAGCTATGATCAGTGACACTGTCACTAGGCAGAACGGGGAGATGCTTGATTACATTAGCATCTCCCCGTTCTTCCTCTCCGTGAGACGATCACGGGTATCCCTGCGATGATCGAGTCCGCGGGACCCGTGGTCAGACTCCCGAAGCTTGCGACAGGCACGCACGTGCGCCGCTGGCGGCGCGCACGCGATGGCACGGGGCAAATTCAAAGGGACATACAGGTACGCCTATTTGCCTGTCCATGTCATTCTGCCGACGTACATCGGCGTGCACCGGTCATAATGTGGTTAATGTGTACATATTGTACATGCTTATATTAGTAGGCATATTTTGTAAGCTATAAGTTGTGTTGTATTGTTCATCCTACAGTTTGTATTTGCAGATTTTCCCCTGTTTAGTAAAGTATTGATACACTTCACAAGTCTAAGCTTCCTTGGTTTTACCACAAGAACTAGACGAAAAGCATTATAGGAGTCCATTAAGGCCTTTGAGAGTCTCAAGGCTGCCTTTGTTTTTGCTCCTGTGTTGGCACATCCTGATCCTATGTTACCTTTTATCCTTGACGTTGATACTTCTGAGACTGGTGTTGGCACCCTTCTGTCTCAACGTCCTATCTCTGAGAGCGCTATGCATCCTTGTGGCTACTTTTCCAAGAAATTGTCACCTGCGGACTGCAATTACGAGATTGGTGACAGAGAGCTGTTGGCGATCATTTTAGCCCTGAAAGAATGGAGACATCTCCTCGAAGGTACCACTGTGGTGGCTCTCATTCCTACTGACCATAAGAATCTCACATTCCTGTCTCAGGCTTTAATGCCTCTCTCCCAGAGGGGCGCGATGGGCTCTTTTCTTGTCAAGTTTCAATTACATTGTCTCATTCTTACCTAAGTACTAAGAATGTAAGGGCTGAAGCCTTGTCACAAAAATTTTCCTCCACTTCCAAGTTGGAGTCGGTTCTGGTTCCTGTAATTCCTCCTGATCGTATTCTGGCTATGGTTCGCACCAGTCTCACTTCTCCTTTGGGTGACAAAATTCTTGCTTCTCAGGTCCATGCTCCTCTTGAGAAACCTTGTGAGCGCTGCTTTGTCCCAGAGAGTCCCCGTACTGCCGTGCTCCAGACTTACCATTCTCCCAATGCTGCTGGTCACCCTGGGAAGAATCAACTCTTTTGGGCCATTTCCCAACAATTCTGGTGGCCTAGTCTATGTGCTGATGTAACCGCCTTCATAGCTGCCTGTTCCGTGTGTGCTCAAAGTAAGACTCCAGGACACCTTCCAGTGGGCCTCCTACAACACATACCCAATGGAAAGAGGCCCTGGACCCACCTGTCTATGGATTTCATTGTGGAGTTACCCAGCTCCCAGGCCAACACAGTTATCCTTATGGTGGTTGATAGGGATGAGCTTCGAGTTCGAGTCGAACTCATGTTCGACTCGAACATTGGCTGTTCGCAAGTTCACCGAACAGCGAACAATTTGGGGTGTTCGCGGCAAATTCGAATGCCGCGGAACACCCTTTAAAAGTCTATGGGAGAAATCAAAAGTGCTAATTTTAAAGGCTAATATGCAAGTTATTGTCATAAAAAGTGTTTGGGGACCTGGGTCCTGCCCCAGGGGACATGGATCAATGCAAAAAAAAGTTTTAAAAACGGCCATTTTTTCAGGAGCAGTGATTTTAATAATACTTAAAGTCAATCAATAAAAGTGTAATATCCCTTTAAATTTCGTACCTGGGGGGTGTCTATAGTGTGCCTGTAAAGGGGCGCATGTTTCCTGTGTTTAGAACAGTCTGACAGCAAAATGACATTTTGAAGGAAAAAACTCATTTAAAACTACCCGCGGCTATTGCATTGCCGACAATACACATAGAAGTTCATTGATAAAAACGGAATGGGAATTCCCCAAAGGGGAACCCCGAACCAAAATTAAAAAAAAAAAATGACGTGGGGGTCCCCCTAAATTCCATACCAGGCCCTTCAGGTCTGGTATGGATATTAAGGGGAACCCCGACCAAAATTTAAAAAAAAAAATGACGTGGGGTTCCCCCTAAATTCCATACCAGACCCTTCAGGTCTGGTATGGATTTTAAGGGGAACCCCGCGCCAAAAAAAAAAAAAAAACCGGCGTGGGGTCCCCCCAAAAATCCATACCAGACCCTTATCCGAGCACGCAACCTGGCAGGCCGCAGGAAAAGAGGGGGGGACAAGAGTGCGGCCCCCCCTCCCTCCTGAACTGTACCAGGCCACATGCCCTCAACATTGGGAGGGTGCTTTGGGGTAGCCCCCCAAAACACCTTGTCCCCATGTTGATGAGGACAAGGGCCTCATCCCCACAACCCTGGCCGGTGGTTGTGGGGGTCTGCGGGCGGGGGGCTTATCGGAATCTGGAAGCCCCCTTTAACAAGGTGACCCCCAGATCCCGGCCCCCCCCCTGTGTGAAATGGTAAGGGGGTACATAAGTACCCCTACCATTTCACGAAAAAAGTGTCAAAAATGTTAAAAATGACAAGAGACAGTTTTTGACAATTCCTTTATTTAAATGCTTCTTCTTTCTTCTATCTTCCTTCATCTTCTGGTTCTTCTGGCTCTTCTGGTTCTTCTGGTTCTTCCTCCGGCGTTCTCGTCCAGCATCTCCTCCGCGGCGTCTTCTGTCTTCTTCTCCTCGGGCCGCTCCGCACCCATGGCATGGGGGGGAGGCTCCCGCTCTTCTCTTCTTCTCTTCTTCTTTTCTTCTTTTCTTCTTTTCTTCTCTTCTTCTCTTCTTCTTCATTTTCTTCTCCGGGCCGCTCCGCAATCCATGCTGGCATGGAGGGAGGCTCCCGCTGTGTGACGGCGCTCCTCGTCTGACAGTTCTTAAATAACGGGGGGGGCGGGGCCACCCGGTGACCCCGCCCCCCTCTGACGCACGGTGACTTGACGGGACTTCCCTGTGGCATTCCCCGTGACGTCACAGGGAAGTCCCGTCAAGTCACCGTGCGTCAGAGGGGGGCGGGGTCACCGGGTGGCCCCGCCCCCCCCGTTATTTAAGAACTGTCAGACGAGGAGCGCCGTCACACAGCGGGAGCCTCCCTCCATGCCAGCATGGATTGCGGAGCGGCCCGGAGAAGAAAATGAAGAAGAAGAGAAGAAGAGAAGAAGAGAAGAAAAGAAGAAAAGAAGAAAAGAAGAAGAGAAGAGCGGGAGCCTCCCCCCCATGCCATGGGTGCGGAGCGGCCCGAGGAGAAGAAGACAGAAGACGCCGCGGAGGAGATGCTGGACGAGAACGCCGGAGGAAGAACCAGAAGAACCAGAAGAGCCAGAAGAACCAGAAGATGAAGGAAGATAGAAGAAAGAAGAAGCATTTAAATAAAGGAATTGTCAAAAACTGTCTCTTGTCATTTTTAACATTTTTGACACTTTTTTCGTGAAATGGTAGGGGTACTTATGTACCCCCTTACCATTTCACACAGGGGGGGGGCCGGGATCTGGGGGTCACCTTGTTAAAGGGGGCTTCCAGATTCCGATAAGCCCCCCGCCCGCAGACCCCCACAACCACCGGCCAGGGTTGTGGGGATGAGGCCCTTGTCCTCATCAACATGGGGACAAGGTGTTTTGGGGGGCTACCCCAAAGCACCCTCCCAATGTTGAGGGCATGTGGCCTGGTACGGTTCAGGAGGGAGGGGGGGCGCACTCTTGTCCCCCCCTCTTTTCCTGCGGCCTGCCAGGTTGCGTGCTCGGATAAGGGTCTGGTATGGATTTTTGGGGGGACCCCACGCCGTTTTTTTTTTTTTTTGGCGCGGGGTTCCCCTTAAAATCCATACCAGACCTGAAGGGTCTGGTATGGAATTTAGGGGGAACCCCACGTCATTTTTTTTTAAAAATTTTGGCCGGGGTTCCCCTTAATATCCATACCAGACCTGAAGGGCCTGGTATGGAATTTAGGGGGACCCCCACGTCATTTTTTTTTTTTAATTTTGGTTCGGGGTTCCCCTTTGGGGAATTCCCATGCCGTTTTTTTCAATGAACTTCTATGTGTATTGTAGGCAATGCAATAGCCGCGGGTAGTTTTAAATGAGTTTTTTCCTTCAAAATGTCATTTTGCTGTCAGACTGTTCTAAACACAGGAAACATGCGCCCCTTTACAGGCACACTATAGACACCCCCCAGGTACGAAATTTAAAGGGATATTACACTTTTATTGTTTGACTTTAAGCATTATTAAAATCACTGCTCCTGAAAAAACGGCCGTTTTTAAAACTTTTTTTTGCATTGATCCATGTCCCCTGGGGCAGGACCCAGGTCCCCAAACACTTTTTATGACAATAACTTGCATATAAGCCTTGAAAATTAGCACTTTTGATTATTCATGTTCGTGTCCCATAGACTTTAACGGTGTTCGCATGTTCGAACGAACTTTTTTCCTGTTCGCATGTTCTGGTGCGAACCGAACAGGGGGGTGTTCGGCTCATCCCTAGTGGTTGACCGGTTCTCAAAGATGTGTCATTGTATTCCATGTAAGAAGTTGCCCACCTCCAAGGAACTGGCTTCCATTTTTGCTCGGGAGATGTTTCGCTTACATGGGCTACCCAAGGTGATTGTCTCGGACAGGGGTAGTTAGTTTGTGTCCCGGTTCTGGCGAGCTCTTTGTGCACAGTTGGGAATTCAGCTTGCTTTCTTCTCTGCGTATCACCCACAGTCTAATGGGGCCGCAGAACGAGCCAATCAGTCCTTGGGGCAATTCCTATGTTGCTATATTTCTGACTATCATAACAACTGGTCATATTTATTACAATAGGCAGTTTGCTCACAACAGTGCCTTGAATTCTGCTTCCCGATTGTCCCCGTTTATGGCGAATTATGGTTTCCAACCTTCCATGTTGCCTGACTTGTTTGTTCCCCAGAATATTCCTGCATTAGAGGAGCATCTCCATCATGGTCTTCATTCCACCTGGGCACAAGTGCAGGAGGCTTTGTGACATGCTAATGATAGGCACAGACTCTATGCTGACCACAAACGCCTGCCTGCGCCTTCCTACCAGGTTGGGGACAGGGTTTGGCTGTCATCTCGCAATCTCGTGTTCCCTCACTGAAGTTTGCACCTTGGTTTATTGGGCCTTTCCGTATTCTTCACAGGATCAACCCAATGGCTTACGCATTAGACCTTCCTTCTAATATGTGTATTTCAAATGTATTTCATGTCTCCTTATTAAAACCTTTGGTCTGCAACCTCTTTACCACCTCGGTGCCACATCCTCACCCTGTACAGGTTGAGGTCCATAAGGAGTATGAAGTACAGTCCATTGTTGACTCCCGTAGGTTCTGTGGGCGCTAACAGTACCTGGTGCATTAGAAAGGGTACGGTCCGGAGGAACGCTCTTGGGTCTCATCCTCGGACATACATGCCCCTATCCTCCTTCTTGATTTCCATGGACATTTTCCCCTCAAGCCTGGTGGTCTCCGAAGGGGAGGGGTCGTTGAGGAGGGGGTACTGTCAGGGCTGGACCCCAGCCCTTCCTTCTCTGAGCTGGCCATTTAGCTGTCGGCTAATTGCCAGCTCCTATCTCTCCACAGTTACTCAGCTGTTGATGATATCCTGCTCGTCAGTCCTGCCTACTTAAGCCGTCCAGTCCAGAGGAGCTCTGCCTTTGCCTTGGTCAACATCACAGAGACATTCTCTTGCGTTCTTGTTTAAAGACTTGCTTTGCTGACATCCCTTCTGGCTCCAGATCCTGCTTGCTGTTCCAATACACTGATCCTCTGACTTCTGGCTTGGCTGACTATCCGTTACGGTTACTGAACTTTGGATATGTTTTGACTATGTTTGTTCTTTTTACTTTTATTATTAAACAAGTGTGATTTAACTGTACTTTTGTCTCAGTTTGATTTCATGGTTTCTGACACTTTAAAGGACTTTAAATTATTATCACAAATTCTAGAGCTCTGAATCCCTGTTTCTCCAGGTCTGGCCACTTTATCTCTAGGTATAGAATCCATCTCTATATCTTCAAGAAATATAGTGATCCATGTTCTGCTATGCTGTCAATAATGAGAGATGGAGGGACCATATAGTGCCCATGATAAGTATTGTCGTCAAGACGACCAATACACACGCCACATACAAATTAATGTTCGCTGCTTCACAAGGTAAATGCCAAATAATGTGCTCTTGTTGGAAACCGTGGACTGACTGGTAAACTGTAAAACATATTGTACTGGGTCTACTCAAAAAAATTGAGGCAACTATTTGCATTAGCTTTTTAAGTACTGTCAACTAAACTTATTTTTGTCTGACTCATTAGACTTTTCAGGTTTTCAACATAGTTATTTTAAGTAAAGCCAAAGCAACTTTTTTCAATTCATAGGCAATAGTGTTTTAAAGTTAGGAATACATACCTTGACTTGTCTGGATCTTTATTTTTAAGTAAATCCAACTCAATTTTTCCAGTTTATAGACCATAGGTTCAAGGAAAGCCAACTCATTTTTTCCATTTTCTAGAAAAATGTAAGTTAGGAACACATACATTAACTTATTTATTTCAAGTAGTTATATAGCACCATACACATACATTGTACATTCACATCAGTCCCTGTCCTCAAGGAGCTTTCAATCTAAGATCCCTAAATCACATTCATACTTACACATATTAGGGCCAATTTACACAGGAGCCAATTACCCTACCAGCATGTCTTTGGAGTATGGGAGGAAACCTACGCAGGCACAGGGTAGAACATGCAAACTGCAGGCAGGGAGTGTTGACCTTTTTGCTGCTAGATGAAAGTGCTAACCACTACATCACTGTGCTGCCCTATTACTTAGTTACTTCGTTTTAAGTGATATTAACTTGTAACTTACTCAATTTTTTTAAGTTGGCAAAACTTATTTTCCAAATGTAATTGATTATTAATTATAATTATTATTAATTATAATGTGTTTGAAGGTTTTTATATAAAAATAATGCAATAATATGGTTTAAAAAAAAAAAAAAGGTATAGTCTCATGAAATAGGCTTTCAAAACAAATTAACATTTATTATTTATAAAGTGTTACAAATGTAATATTATTAAAGCAGCATCAAATGTAAAAGTAAACATTAAAAAAAAAATGAAAAAAATGTCTCTTTCTCAGCTAACACTGAAAAACATGTATATACAGTATATCTGTAAAGGACATAGAATACAGAAAGTATTAACTTTTTTTTAAACCTTTTAGGAAAGTAATTTGCACTTTAACCACTTCAGCCCCAGAAGGATTTGGCCCCTTAATGACCAGGCCATTTTTTTCAATACCGCACTGCGTCGCTTTAACTGACAATTGTGCGGTTGTGCTACCCTGCACCCAAACAAACTTTTGGTAAAGTTATCATGGCTACAAACTATGGGATAGATTTAGAGACTTTTATTTATTTTTTTTGTTTTTACTGGTAATGGCAGCAATCCTCTTTTTTTCACAGAACTGGGACATTGCGGCGGACAAATCTGACCCCAAGTTACACTTTTTGGGGACCAATGGTATTATTACATTGCATTGATCAGTGCTATAAAAATGCATATATATAAGTGACACTGGCAGGGAAGGGGTTAACACTAGATCGACATCGAGTCCGATGGACCCGTGGGCACGCTCCCACGGTATGCGGCAGGCACGCTTGCGCCCGTTATCTCTTGTGCAAAGACCAATGTACACCTACGGCGGTTTGCACAGGAGAGCCAACCTGCCATAGTATAATGAAGGTGGCTGGTCGGCAAGAGGATAAAGTGTGAACTTTTGAAGATTCTCCACATCTAGCTCTAAAAAAATCTTCTGAAAAACTTCAAAGGTATATTTTAAGTTTTCAGGGTAGCTCAAGCTAAAAGCATAAATGAGTCCCATAATCATTCGTTCTGATACAAAATGAGAGTGCTATAGGAAAAAAATACACTATATCAATATGCTTGTTTTTCCAACCAATGCAGCATAAACATGGTATACTTGTTTTTGAAATGTAATAACATAGTGCAAAGTGGGTGGGGCTTTACAGTAGGTTACATAATCTAATGTCCAATATCTCAAAAACCGACAAACAGAAAGTTTGTTTTGTGGTACAAATCAGCACAAAACGCAGCACAAACAAATTGTATAATTGTTTTTAAAATGTAATAACATGTGGTGCAAAGTGGGAGAGGTTTCATCAACTATAATGCGTAATATCTCTGAAACCAAACCAGCACATACGTTTGTTTTTGCAGCACAAATCAGCACAGATTCAGTGCAAACGAATGCTATATTTGTTTTTACATTTTAAAAACATTGGGTGCAAAGTGGGCGGGACTCACCCTGCATCTTGGTTGCATTCTGCAGAATGCAGTAAGTGAGTTGTCTCAATAGGTGTATACAACGGACATATGTCCATTTATTATAAATATATTAATCGGCAAATAAAATAAACATTTTGGATGGTATGTTAAGCAACATTTAAAGCATGTGAATGATAATTTGTTCAATGTTCATTCTTACTTTTCAATGGCATTGCATGGCTTTGTAGTGACTTGGAAGAATTCTTGTCACTGGTGGCGCTCTTTTGTCCTGATGGGCCTCAAACGTATGGGAACTGCTTTGTGCAGGTTTTCAAAGTTCCAAAAGACGTCAAACTCTTTAAAATATACAGCATCAAAACTCGTGCGGTTGCACATTTGGCAAACATGCGTCCCGCAATGTCATGTAAGACAAAAACAATTCCATAGCTCAACTCACCAACCAGTCTGCTGACCAACCAAACTACCTGTCTAACTGTCTGTTAAAAGCAGGGGTTTAGTTAGCACACATTTGCAAACGCATGTGAAAGCTGTAAGGCCTCGTCACGGCACCCTGTGTTGCTTGCAGTCCTAACACTACAAATTTCTAAGTGTCTCCACAGTAGAAGCACATGCATGGAATGGATAGATGCGGGGCCAGTGAGCCTGGAGGCAGCCCAAGCCCCCTTAAAGGAACAGGAGCACACTGGACACCCAGCAAAAGCACAATGGCAGCGAAGGTGCCTAGTGTGTCCCCAGACCATATATACGAACAGTAACAAAAAACTGGCCACTGCCCCCACCTATAACTGGCCTTCACAGCAAGGAGCACATGGAGGGGCATATACATGTAAGACAAAAACAATTCCATATCTCAATTCACCAAACAGTCTGCTGACCAACCAAAATACCTGTCTAATCGTCTGTTAAAAGCAGGGGTTTAGTTAGCACGGCCACTGCCCCCACCTATAACTGGCCTTCACAGCAAGGAGCAAATGGAGGGGCATATACATGTAAGACAAAAACAATTCCATAGCTCAACTCACCAAACAGTTTGCTGACCAACCAAATTTCCTGTCTAACCGTCTGTTAAAAGCAGGGGTTTAGATAGCACACATTTGCAAATGCATGTGAAAGCTGCAAGGCCTCGTCACAACACCCTGTGTTGCTTGCAATCCTAACACTACCAATTTATAAGTGTCTCCACAGTGGAAGCACATGCATGGAATGGATAGATGTGGGGCAGGTGAGCCTGGAGGCAGCCCAAGCCCCCTTAAAGGAACAGGAGCACACTGGACACCCAGCAAGAGCACAATGGCAGCGAAGGTGCCCAGTGTGTCCCCGGACCATATATACGAACAGTAACAAAAAACTGGCCACTGCTCCCACCTATAACTGGCCTTCACAGCAAGGAGCACATGGAGGGGCATATACATTTAAGACAAAAACAATTCCATAGCTCAACTCACCAACCAGTCTGCTGACCAACCAAATTACCTGCTTAACCGTCTGTTAAAATCAGGGGTTTAGTTAGCACACATTTGCAAACGCATGTGAAAGCTGCAAGGCCTCGTCCCGCAATTTCAGTCAAATGAAAAGATTTTTTTTTAAGTAAATGTATGGGAATGGGAACTGCCTTGTGCAGGTTTTCAAAGTTCCAAAAGACATCAAACTCTTTAAAATATACAGCATCAAAACTTGTGCGGTTGCACGTTTGGCAAACATGCATCCCGCAATTTCAGTCAAATGAAAAGATTTTTTTTAAGTTAAATGTAACTCAATTAGAAATGCACATATCTTAAAACTATATATATATATATACATTATTTTTGTAAGTGTAAAAAGTGTGTTTTAAGAACTAATGAAAATTAAGTAAGGTACCTAAAATATCAAAGTAAATTAATGAACATTTATTTTTATGTTGAAAATTATACATTTTTTATGTTAAAATAACAAGCCAACAGAATCATTTTTATCAGTGTACAAACTAATGCCACGTACACATGGGCGGACTTTTCGACCAGACTTTCCTGCGGACTTTCAACAGACTTTTGACGGACTTCCGATGGACTTTTTAACGAACGGACTTGCCTACACACGATCACACCAAAGTCCTACAAATTCGTACGTGATGACATACACCGGACTAAAATAAGGAAGTTGATAGCCAGTAGCCAATAGCTGCCCTAGCGTCGGGTTTTGTCTGTTGGACTAGCATACAGACGAACGGATTTCTGGGTCCGGCGGAGTTACGATGTAAAGATTTGAAGCATGTTCCAAATCTAAAGTCCGTCAGATTTGTGACTGGAAAAGTCAGCTGAAGGTCTGGTGAAGCCCACACACGATCGGACTGTCCGCCGGATTTGGTCGAAAAGTCCGACCGTGGGCACGCTGCATAAGAAGTTCTGAATACATCTGATTTGCCTTCCTGTGGTTATGTCAAATAAGTATGTGAGAATTGTGCTCTATCACACTTTAACTCAGTCGGACTGTGTAGATGTATGATTTTATTTATCTTTCTTATTAGTTCTTTTTATTTCAGTTTTCTCGATTTTGTTTATATCGCTAATATATTTTCCTTTTGTTCCTTATGTTCTTTTATATGTAAGGGCAAGTTCACATTTTGGAGCTGCTACAAAGAAATTTATATAAGAATACTACTTGATTTCTATATATCTGCTTAACCACTTCAGCCCTGGAAGATTTGGCTGCTCAATGACCAGGCCATTTTTTGCGATACGACACTGCGTCGCTTTAACTGACAATTATTTACGAAAGGCAAATCCACTTTGCAATGCAAGTGCACTTGGAAGTGCAGTCACTCTAAATCTAAGGGGTGGATCTGAAATGAGTGGAAGCTCTGCTGATTTTATCATTCAATCATGTGCAAGCTAAAATGCTGTTTTTTATTTTCCTTGCATGTCCCCCTCAGATCTACAGCGACTTTACTTCAAAGTGCACTTTCAAGTGCACTTGCAGTGCAAAGTGGATTTTCCTTTAGTAAATAACCCCCAATATGTTTTACTTTTTGCTATAATAAATATCCCACATTTAAAAAAAAAAAAATGTTTCCTCAGTTTAGGCCGATATGTATTCTTCTACATATTTTTGGTAAAAAAATTGCAATAAGCGCATATTGATTGGTTTGCACAAAAGTTATAGCGTCTACAAAATAGGAGATAGATTTATGGCATTTTTATTTATTTTATTTTTTTTACTAGTAATAACGGTGATCTGCGATTTTTATCGGGACTGCAATATTGCGGCAGACAAATTGGACACTTTTGGCACATTTTTGGGACCATTGACATACAGCTGTATGACATACAGTGATCAGTGCTTTAAAATGCACTGATTACTGTGTAAATGTCGCTGGCAGGGAAGTGGCTAACACTAGGGGGCAATGAAGGGGTTAACTGTGTTCTCTAGGTGTGTTCTAACTGTAGGCGGGTGGGACTGTCTAGGAAGATAGAGAGTTCGGTGTTCATACTTGGTATGAACACACGATCTGTCTCTACTCCCTTGAAAGAACCAGAATATGTGTGTTTACACACACAGATCCCGGTTCTCGCTCTGTCACGAGTGATCACGGGTGCCCAGAGTTCATCGCGCCTGCCATGCACTCACATCGGCTCTGGACACACACTGCGGGTGCACGTGCACGCCCCTAGTGGCCAAAAGGAAAAGCAACTTAAGGTAACATCGATTTTCCCAGTCCAGCCAACCTGCCTCAGTAAAACTGCGGCGGCTGGTCCGGAGGTGGTTAAACATTTATGTTGCTTTCAGATGTTATTGTACCTTTTTATACTTTAATAAAAAATTATTGAAATTAAAAGATCTATTTCTATTCAGGAGAAAGAAAGATGACATTCAAAGAACTTATGTCTTTATTGTGGAGAATCTGGACATTATGCAGTTAAGTGTCCCAAAAAATTAAAGAACAATTGCGGCAATTGATGTTACAGTATCCAAACAAATAAACGCAATTTCTCAGTCTGTCTCTCCTTCGATTCAGAAAATCTAAGTAAATAAAGTAATTTTTTTGTCATTCCTATAAGCTTATTATTGAAAGGGGTGAAATCCCTTGCTCTGCTATGCTGGACTCTGGCTCAGGGGGAAACATCATGGACTTTGATTTTTCCCAAAATAATAACATTCAACTAAGAAATAAACTTGCCCCTATTGATATGAAATCTGTGGATGGCTTCAGGACCTGTTACCCATAAGACTGTCCCACTTAAACTCTGTCAGGGCTGGGCTCAGCCCTTCCTTCTCTGAGCTGGCCACTCAGCTGTCGGCTAATTGCCAGCTCCTATCTCTCCACAGTTACTCAGCTGTTGATGATATCCTGCTCAACAGTCCTTCCTGCTTAAGCCGTTCAGCCCAGTGGATCTCTGCCTTCGCCTTGGTCAACATCACAGAAACTATCTCCTGCTATTCTGTTCAAAGACTTGCTTTGCTGACATCCCTTCTGGCTCCAGATCCTGCTTGTTGTTCCACTACATTGATCCCTGACTTCTGGCTTGGCTGACTTTCCATTCCGGTTACTGAACTTTGGCCATGTTTTGACTACGTTTGTTCTTTTTACTTTTATTAATAAACAAGTGTGATTTAACTGTACTTCTGTCTCGGCCTGATTTCAGGCATTACGAGGTACTCATAATGGCCTGTTCTGGTATTAAACGCAGTTTTCCACTCGTCGGCAAGAGTTCTCGTACTCTGTTCGATGGACATAACCCAGGAATTTAACCTGTTCCGGATGGAACTCGCACTTTCACGAGGTTTCATCTGCAAGTCCTCGTCTCCTGATCCTACGTTACCTTTTATCCTTGAGGTTGATGCTTCTGAGATGCTGGTTGATGCTTCTGGCACCCTTTTGTCTCAACATCCTACCTCTGAGAGCGCTATGCATCCTTGTGGCTACTTTTCCAAGAAATTGACACCTGCGGAGTGCAATTACGAGATTGGTGACAGAGAGCTGTTGGCGATCAATTTAGCCCTGAAAGAATTAAGACATCTCCTTGAAGGTACCACTGTGCCGGTTCTCATTTTTACTGGTCATAAGAATCTCACATTCTTGTCTGAGGCTAAATGCCTCTCTCCCAGAAGGACACAATGGGCTCTATTCTTGTCAAGTTTTAATTACATTGTCTCATTCTTACCCGGTACTAAGAATGTAAGGTCTGATGCTTTATCATGACAATTTTCCTTCAATTCCAAGATGGAGTCGATTCCGGTTCCTGTGATTCCTCCTGATTGTATTTTGGCTACGGTTTGCACCAGTCTCTGGGTGACAAAATTCTTGCTGCTCAGGTCCATGCTCCTCCTGAGAAACCTTGTGACCGCTGCTTTGTCCCAGAGAGTTTCCATACTGTTGTGCTCCAGACTTACCATTCTCCCAAGGCTGCTGGCCACCCTGGGAAGAATCAACCCTTTTGGGCCATTTCCCAATAATTCTGGTGGCCTAGTCTACGTGCTGATGTAACCCCTTTCATAGCTGCCTGTTCTGTGTGTGCTCAGAGTAAGACTTCAGGACACCTTCCAGTGGGCCTCCTACAACCCATAACCAATGGAGAGAGGCTCTGGACCCGCCTGTCTATGGATTTCATTGTGGAGTTACCAAACTCCAAGGGCAACACAGTTATCCTTATGGTGGTTGACCGGTTCTTAAAAATGTTTAATTGTATTCCACTTAAGAAGTTGCCCACTTCTAAGGAACTGGCTTCCATTTTTGCTCGGGAGATGTTTCGCTTACATGGGCTACCCAAGGTGATTGTCTCGGACAAGGATAGTCAGTTTGTGTCCCGGTTCTGGCGAGCCTTTTGTGCACAGTTGGGAATTCAGCTTGCTTTCTCCTCTGCATATCACCCGCAGTCTAATGAGGCCGCAGAACGAGCCAATCAGTTCTTGGAGCAATTCCTACATTGATGATCATCATAACAACTGGTCAGACCTCTTACCGTGGGCGGAGTTTGCTCACAATAGTGCCTTGAATTCTGCTTCCCGATTGTCTCCATTTATGGCGAACTATAGTTTCCAACCTTCCATGTTGCCTGACTCATTTGTTCCGCACAGTATTCCTGCATTAGAGGAGCATCTCTGTGGTCTTTGTTCCACTTGGGCACAAGTCCAGGAGGCTTTGCGACATGCTAATGATAGGTACAGACTCCATGCTGACCGCAGATGCCTGCCTGCGCCTTCCTACCAGTTTGTGGACAGGGTCTGGCTGTCCTCTCGCAACCTCCGACTTCATGTTCCCTCTCTGAAGTTTGCACCTCGGTTTATTGGGCCTTTCTGTATTCTTCACAGGATTAAACCAGTGGCTTACGCATTAGACCTTCCTTCTAATATGTGTATTTCAAATGTATTTCATGTCTCCTTATTAAAACCTTTGGTCTGCAACCGCTTTACCACCTCGGTGCCTTGTCCTCACCCTGTACAGGTTGAGAACCATGAGGAGTATGAAGTACAGTCCATTGTTGAATCCCGTAGGTTCCGGGGGAGCATACAGTACCTGGTGCATTGGAAAGGGTATGGCCTGGAGGAACGCTCTTGGGTCTCATTCTTGGATGTACATGCCCCTGTCCTCCTCCGTGATTTCCATAGACGTTTTCCCCTCAAGTCTGGTAGTCCTCCGAGGGGGAGGGGTCGTTGAGGAGGGTGCACTGTCAGGGCTGGGCTTAGCCCTTCCTTCTCAAAGCCGGCCACTCAGCTGTCATCTAATTGACAGCTCCTCTCTCTCCACAGTGATTCACCTGTAGATGATATCCTACTCATCAGTCCTGCCTTCGCCAGATGATCCAGATGATCTCTGCCTTCGCCTTGGTCACATCTCTAGAGACGCTCTCCTGTGTTCCTGTTAAAGACTTGCTTGGCTGACATTCCTTCTGGCTCCAGATCCTGCGTACTGTTCTACTACGCTCATCTCTGGCTCCCTGACATTTTGGCTTGTCTGACTATCTGTTCCGGTTCCTAAACTCTGGCTATGTTTTGACTACGTTTACTCTGTTTACCTTTTTTATTATTATTAAACAAGTATGATTTAACTGTACTTCTGTCTGATTCATGGTTTCTGATAGCCAGGTAGTCATTTCAGTTAAGATGGCGAGGTGTATGAGGGTCACCTGAAGGTTCGAGTCAGTGCATATTGATGCCGGGCAGCATGTCTCCGGAAGGCTGTAACATAGGGCGTTAGAACAGCAGCGTTAAACAACAGTAACAATAAAGAACATGTAACCATAACAGTCAGACAGAGGTTATAAACATCCTTCCTGGGAGCCCAGGAGAAGGAGGGATTTTGAGCATGCGGGCTCAAATAATCCCACTTTTCAGCGATGTTTTGGGGATCCTGGATTGTAAGAGTAGTGTAACCTTTTTGGTGGACCCTTGCGGGGGCTGCACTGCTCCCTGGGGCCTTCGGGACACAGATTTGTCTCCATGGGGGAAAGTTCCTAAGGTAGATGAAGGTATGATTGTAGGTACGAAGCTGCTTCTTCTGGGTGGTTGAAGGATTTTGTCTCGGATTTTGGTCAGTGAGGTAAAGTATAGGCAGGTATGCCAGGGTAAATTTTACCCCCTTGATGTGGAGGGCTGAACAGAAGAGTTGGAAAGCTTTCCTTTTGTGAGATACTTCTTGCGAATAGTCGGCAAAGATGAGGAACTTATGCCTTTCCAGTTGGAAGGAGTTGCCATTGCAAAATTATTTTAAGGTGGCAACCCTGTCAGAATAATTAAGGTATCTTCCAAATATCAGGCGAGGAGAACATCGGTCATTTGATGGTGCTCCTACTCGGTGGACTCTCTCTACAACGCAGGGTGGGGTGATGCCAAGGGCCTTGGGAATGCGAGTGGTACAGAGCTCAGTCAGGGATCCTGATTTATAGGCCTCAGGGAGGCCTATGATCCGTAGGTTATTTTGGCGTGAGCAGTTTTCCAGTTCCTCTAATTTATCCAATATATATTGCTGAGTCTGGGATACAGTACCTGGTGTGCAGTTGCCCGGGAGCACTGCACCTCCTCCTCCAGATCTGATATACATTGTGCCACTTCAGTGAGCCTGCCTGCCTGCTCCCTCAGCTCCCTCCAGAGCTTATCAATTCCACCAGTCACTGCCCTATCCTCAACAGCAATGATTGTGGGGGAAAGCAGGGCCGCCACTGCCTGGACCATCTTGTTGTATTGATCATCTGAGGTGGTCAGTTGGACAGTGTGGGCTGTGAGTGAGGCAGGGCCTGTGGAGGAGCCATCAGCCATTTTGGCCAGCTGGGGGCTGAGTGAGGAGGGGTCAGGCTCCATGGAGTGTGCGAGGCCTGGGCTGTCTAAAATCAGGTACTGCTCCATTGGGTGCTGTTTGAGAGCAGTAGGAGGACCGGGGGTTGTACCTGGCGGTCTATTGCCTGTTTTATGCGCTGTATCAGTGTACCGCTGTCTCGTGCACATTACTACATGTGGCGCCGGAAACCGGAAGTATGGCACAGCAAAGACTTAAAAGAGAGGAGGTGTGAAGCTGGCTTCTTCAGAATCATCCTAAGTCCACCCCTATGGCCTACTGGCACCGAGACACACTCAGAACTATGTTCCCTCGAGAGATCTCAGTGGTCTCCTTGTGAGTTTTATACCTTTCCTTTCTTATATATTATTAAACATTGTAAATGGAGAGCACTAGATTCTGCCTTCCTTCTTTTGTATATCCATCATATCTGGTGAGATGATTGGGGTTTTTATCCCATGGGAATAAGTGATTTGAAGGAGGAAAGTGATTATGACTTTCAATCAGTCACAGATACTATATATGAACTTTCAGCAATATATGTTTATTGATTACCATTTTTAGTTACACTTTTATTATTGATTTTTTTTACTTTTTTATTTTTTTTTTATTCAGTTTATTTCTACTTTGATATTCGAATGTTATGATCTTTGTACCTTTCTGTAAGTTTATTATCAATTAGAATATGTACATTCTAAAAATGTCTCTCAATAACATTTTTGTGAAAAAAAAAAAAGAGAGGAGGATCAATGTGAGTTTTTCAAACACCAATCACATTATTACTAAAACTTTGTAATATTTTATAGCATTCAATTTTTGCTGCTGGTTTTGGTGAGGCTATTTTTTTCTTTATAATGGATTGGACTTTGTTATGTCACTTTCTATTGATGAGAGTCTGTTGATTCCAGCATACATTTCGAACCCCATCTAGTGTTGTTTAGAAGTGTTTTTAGTAAATCTCACTTTTACCAATGAACTTTCTTAAGAAAATTCTATATTTTGCTCACTTAATTGAAATAAAAAAAAACTGAAATTGCAAAATACCTAAGGATTGAATATTCATTTTTTTCTTTTAAGTCTAATTAACAATTTTCTGTTAAAGCCTTGCTGAACACAACTAAGGAGAAACATTTAAATCTTAAGCAGACATTTGCATGCACAAAGATTCAAATACACTTCTATTGCCATTAAATAGACCACCAGCTGCTTTCTACGTGTTTTTACCCATATTTGCAATTTCAGTGAGAGCTTTTAGCAAGTCATTAACACCTCTGCAGTTCGACAAAGCTTTTATCACAGTAGGTTTTTTTTTCAAAACTTTATTCACCATTAGTGTGTGCTTTAAACTAAGCAGCTCTACAGGTCGTGTGAAGTGGTCACCTGTATATAAAATATATAGTTCTTTTCAACCCTTTGATTTTCAACAGTTGGGAAAATTTTCATTGGAAATGACTTCAGAAACATAGATTTTGATGCACGTTCATTTAAGTCTTATTCCTGGGAATACGCGGTTTTGTGCAAGTGTGTGTTTTTTGTAAAATATGCATAATAATTAGTAGAAAATATATAAAATGTATTTCCATAAACATGTATGCTTCAAATTATCAGGTTATCAAGAAAAGTTAAAGTGATTGTAAACGATCACCTTGTAAAACCACCGATTCAGTTTAAAACATAAACAAAAGGCAAAACATTTGTTTATAAATATAAAAAAATTCTAAATGTTGTTTTTTCATATCCTCTCTGTTCTCAGCTGAGCTGGGGGGAGGAGAAACTGCAGTACACTGAGCTTTCCAGTGAATGGCTGTGCAGCGGGGCCTGTCAGGACAAGTCTGATAATTGTAGGAGAGTACACTGAGTTCCCAGCATAGCTAGATAACTTACAATGGTGTGCTCTCCTGCTTAGTGTGGTCAGTTTTTAATAGGAAAGCAGAGTGACTGGCCGGAACACCAGGGATTTCACACAGAGGTAGCAATACAAAGAGAACAGAATACTTTCTCATACAAGTTGCAATTTTTCAAATGCATTTTTTTAGGAAAAAACACACTTTTTAAAATTTTAATGCACTAAAACACACTTTATTGCCCAAATGTTTGATGAAATAAAAAAGATGATCTTAGGCCGAATACATGGATACCAAAAATGACATGCTTTAAAATTGCCTTTACAGGTTACCGCTTTAGATTTACAGAGGAGGTCTACTGCTAAAATTACTGCCCTCGGTCTGACCTTCGCAGTGATACCTCACATGCATGGTGCAATTGCTGTTTACATTTGATGCCAGACCGACGCTTGCGTTCACCTTTGCGCGAGAGCAGGGGGCGACAGGGGTGCTTTTTTTTTTTTTTTTCTTTTTAATTTTTTTTCTTTTTTATCTTATTTTTAAACTGTTCCTTTCATTTTTTTTAATCATTTTTATTGTTATCCCAGGGAATGTAAATATCTCATATGATAGCAATAGTGACAGGTACTCTTTTTTGAAAAAATTGGGGTCCCTAGATCTCTCCTCTGCCCTCAAAGCATCTGACCACACCAAGATCGGTGTGAAAATGCTTTCCCAATTTCCCAATGGCGCTGTTTACATCCGGCGAAATCTAAGTCATAAAATGCTCGTAGCTTCCGGTTTCTTAGGCCATAGAGATGTTTGGAGCCATTCTGGTCTCTGATCAGCTCTATGGTCAGCTGGCTGAATCACCAGCTGCATTCTCATGTTCACTATTGGGACATGAGAGCCAGGAGAGCCGGATAAAAACATGGAAGACGGTGGAGGTGGGCATTCTCTCCCACTGCTTGTAAAAGCAGTCTAGAGGCTAATTAGCTGCTAGGATTGCTTTTACATGAAAGCCGACTGCTGTCTGAAAAGAATGATACCAAGATGATACCCAAACCTGGAGGCATCATTCTGGTATAACCACTCAAATTCTAGCAACATACCAGTACGTTGCTGGTCCTTGTTGGGCATATATTGTAAACTTTTTTTTCATGCAGCCTGCGGGCTGAACGAAAAAAAGAGATTGATCGGTGGGAATGCCCACCATTAGAATACCTCCCTTCATCCACCCACTTCTAATGATGGTCATACTGTACATGCACCGTTTATATATGCCGAAGCATGGGGGCATCCACCCACAAAAGGTAGCAGCAAATCGCTCCTCCGCGCCTGCTGCCCCCATGCTTCGGTATATATGCTCTTTTTTTTAACTGTGGTGGTGAAAACACTTCCGACAGCGCTGGAGTCACGACTTTGTGTATCATGGGAGCAATGCTGTTGCTGTCAAGATAAATAAATCCACTCTGCAGCTGAATGGCGTACCTAAAAACAAAAAAATGGTTAACAATAAAACACAGTAAACAGCAAAGTATAAAAAAATTGTATACCTATAAAGCAAACATGATAAAACATAATAACAATAAAACATTGCAGAATAGAATACAGTAAAAAAGAGCAGAACAATAGAGAGAGAATAGAGAGAGAACAATAAAACGACAACTATTTTTGTTTTTTTTTATTTTATATTTTTTTTGTGTTTTTTTTTTTTTTTTACACTTTTTTTGTAACTGTAACTTCTGTAACTGTAACCGGTTCCAGGTTTGGGTCTCTCAAAATGCGATGGCATCTTGGGAGACCCTGTGAAAGTGTGCCTGGTCTGTGCAGTGCTGTACCCTACGCTAATACTCAACTAGTGTATGTTAGCGTGTCAGGACAGGAGGGACAATAATAGTGTCATGCCTATATCCGTGCTTGCTGCAGACACAACATCTTTTTTGGGGGGCTCGTTGGGTAGGGGTACTCAGGAGGACATAAAAAAAATGCCTCTCATGCAGCTGGCTTACTGCATTTGGTTGGGGAAGGTGAGGTGGAGCACCATCTGGAAACAGAAGGGCTCTGACGATCTCTTCCTTAAATTTAATGAAGGATCCAGTCCGTCCTGGAGCTCTGTATAGCACATGAGCATTCAGCAAAGTCAATTGAAATAAGTATACAGACACTTTTTTATACCAGCGCCTGGCCTTGCGGGCAACTAGGTATGGAGCCAACAACTGGTTATTGAGGTCCACCTCTCCCATATTTTGGTTATATTCGGTACCCCTTTCTGAATAAGGGTGACACCAAGTCCCACACAATCTTGCCAGCGCTTCCTATGTAGTCAGGGCAGTTTGTCGGCTCTATGTGGCTATCTTTTCCCTCGTAAACCATAAAACTACATGTATAGCCTGTGGCCCTGTCATAGAGCTTATACATCTTGACCCCATATCTGGCACGCTCGCTGGGAAGGTACTGTTTGAATGACAAGCAGCCAGAAAACTTAATAAGAGACTCATCAATGCAGACAACTTGATGGGGAGTAAACAAGTCTGCAAAACGTTGGTTGAAGTGGTTTACGAGGGGCCGAATTTTGTAGAGCCGATCGTATCCAAGCTCTCCACGAGGACGACAGAGTTCATTGTCATTGAAGTGCATGAACCGCAAGATCTGCTCGTATCGTGCCCTGGTCATGGAGGCAGAGAACAAAGGCATATGGTGAATTGGGTCAGTGGACCAATATGACCGCAACTTACTCTTTTTAGTTATGCCCATGTTGAGGGAAAGGCCCAGAAAGAGCTTAAATTCAGAAACCGTAATTGGTCTCCAATCTCTGGCAAGGGAGGACTGGGGAATAGTGGCGATGTGTTGACCAGAGTACAAATTTCTTTGGTCTACAATAGATCTATAGAGATCTTCGGTGAAAAACAGCGAATAAAAATCAAGTGACGTAAAATCAACTGTTTCCACCTGAATGCCGGGTTGGCCAGTGAATGGTGGAAGTACGGGTGCTGCAGAAGTGGTGGGTTCCCAATTAGGATTGGCGAATGCAGCAGGAAGGGCACTATGAGCACTACAGGGCCTGTGTTCATCTTTTTGGTGGCAACGGGACACTACTTGTGCTTGCCACCTCACCAGCTTGAACTGCACTTATGGGACTCGCCACGTCACCATGTGATACTGCAGTGCTGGATTGACTATGACCAGGGTGTACTAGGCCACTGGTGCTTGCCAGTTCACCAGAAGGAATAGTGGCGCTAGTACTGCTCTGCTCCATATGAGGGACCTGCGGTTCTTGCACATCAATGACAGAAGAAGAAGATTTGGGTCTGGTACGCCTGACCTTGGCAGGGACCACAACTCCGTTGTCAGAGCTATCTGTCATGGAGCCGCTGTCCTCTACAGGATCATATTCTGAGCCTGAATCTGACAGATGAGTGACTTCCTCTTCACTATCTGTCATGCTCAGAAACGTGTAGGCCTCTTCACTAGTGTACCATTGATTTGCCATTTTGGGCTCTAAATTTAGTGGTACACTAGTGAGACTCACAGTTAAAAAAGCTCCTGACTGTTAGCGACTGTATCAAAATGCTACCAAAAAAACTGCTAGTGATCGCAGGGATCAGGCCTGACTCTGCGAATGCTGCAGTTATAAATGTTTAGTGTTTTGTAAGTGACAGTGATCGATACTGCACTTGGGTGGGCTGGGCTGGATGGAGGGGCTAAACACAGGTGCTAGCAGGTATCTGGGCTGATCCTGCTAACAATGCATTTTTGGGAACACTAAACTGCTAGGGACGCTAGTATAGATCTTATCGGATCAGATATTGATCCGTTCAGATACTATACCACTAAGGGAGGTGTATGCTGTGTGCGTGGGTGTTAGCAGTACTGGCACTAACCTGACGCTGCCTGGGGCGATGTAGACTCTATCTGACCCTAAAACTTAGCTTATATCACCACCGGGCAATCAGGGGGTTAAATCTTTATTAGGTAATAAACGGCGGGTGCCCTGAAACTATGAAAAACAAAGGAAGTAGTGGGTGGAATGTCCTAATAGATACGGCACCTCATCCCTAGACAGATATGTATAGTAAAGCAGGTAGACGGGGATTATAGCGGTGCCAGAGACAATTAAGAACACAATTAATATAAAAAAAATATAAATTCTTTATTGATATACAATTCTAAAAAATATATAATTGATACATATAAATTATATGTTTATAGAAATAGACAAGGAGCACTTTGCAGTTTAGGTATTGACCAACACCATAGATGTTGAAAGGTAGTCGATGATCAGTTCATCCCTACTAGTTTCGCCAATACATTGGCTTCATCAGGGGAATAAACAAATAGTAGAAAAAAGTAAAGACACTAGAAAAAAGGGAAAGAAAGTCAATCATAAAGCAAGGATATCATAATGCATATTAAGTGAGCGATTAAACTACAGGGGAATCAAAATTTAGTCTGACCTAGACTTCAAGTTTCCCAGACTCCATATCATAGACATACCGTGTCAGACTCCCAGGGCAATAGAGTAGGCACCTCCAAGCAGCTACGGACAGTAGTTGAACTCAGCCCTGTAATTGGCTACAGGGGGCCCAGAAGGGTGCCTGTAAAAACTAAAAATTGCTACATTGGTAAAAAACTACTTAAATGAATTCATTATTAATCACATAGGCTAATAAACCTCAATTACGTACCAAGAGTAAAAACGTGGAAGACATGCAAGGATGCGCTGGATGGATTAAGATATGGTACTGGGATGTGTTAGAAGCAAAAGATATGTATTGATTCGTATTAAACCAGGGAAGCTGAAAAGACAATATAATGCATAATAATAGCATTAGTATGAGTGGTGCTTTAAATGAAAAGCACCCTATTGTATAGCAAACAGGGTTATTTTTTAAAAAATATGAGGAATATATATAAATATATAGGTGCTTACCATGAAATTGCAAATGCCAAAGATAGCAATCAGGTGCACAATGCTTCAGATCCCGCAATGGAGAGAGCTGAGTAAGGGAACCCCAAATAGGCTTCCAAAAAGGTGTCCAGAAAACTTGGTTATCTGTGTATGAATTCAATACATATACACAGTCAGCTTATAAGCTACCAAACAACATATCAATAGGTAGAAAGGAAGGAGAAAATGGCTCCTTCCAGATGTATAAAAAAGTTTGTTATTACCTTGGTCTTACACAACCGAGTCACAGCGCACGACAATCAACAGGTGAATGGAAAAAGTTTGGCAGCCTTATAAGCCCCCCACCCGACTGGCATAGGCAATTAGCCAATCGGGAGCGGACAAAGAGTGGCCCGAGCGCATGCGCAGTGACCGAAGGCAGATGCCTACAATACCCAGAAAACCCGGTGCAGCACAGATCACGTGGTAAGATTACCCGTGATAATGGTTGTATAGGGTGCGACCAAGGAATTGGGCCTAACAATGAATGGGGGAGGAGTCAGAGCACTCCGTCCATCCAGAGAGGAAGAAAAAAGAGGCAGTTGTGATAGCAAATGGATGACCTACGGAGGCACGGGCCGAAGGGGCAGGCTGATTAAATAATAATCAGCCCTTGGGTGTCCATGCAGCCAAAGGCCATAGAAGGACAAGGTCCCCAGCTAACAAGGAATTGCAACCCCACATGGGCTGGGGTCAACAGGGCAGACCAGAGATGGGGACAGGGGAGATGGAAGAGCGAGAGGAATAGGGAAGACAAACAATCTGGTGGTTAGGTGTTACTGCATGCACCAGAAGGTGATCCCCAGAACATAACGCTTACAAAGAGAGACAGGGAATAAGAATAAAAAAATAGAGATGTTATAGTACACAATTAGATACTTTAAGTTAAGATTATTCTAAATATATAAGTAGAAAAACACATTTCAAAGAAATATATTCCATTTCACAGTAATATATACAGAAAACAATTAGCAGAGCAAGATTGAGACAATCCATAATATAACTCAGACAACAAATTGGTCCCTAAGAATATAAGGGGGGGGGGAAGCAGTGTGCACTTAAAGGAGGCAGAGAGTGGGGAGGAGATGGAAACAGAGTGATGAGAACCTAATATCAAAAAACAGTCAGGCAGTAAAGGTGGAAACACAAGTCAGACGTATGTGATTCAAAATAAAACTAAATATCCAAATCAAAGAAAGGATTTAAAGCTAATATACATTTAACCCGGGAAATTTTGTAGCGTCCAACAAGTGTATCCATCTAGTCTCCAATTGGAGCAGAGTAGTGTCTATATTGCCACCTCGAGCATGTAAAGGTACATGCTCAAGTGCAGCAAAACGAACAAGCTTTGACAGCTATAGCCAGTTTGTCCTTCGGTTGCTAGAGTTCATCTTGACTAGAAACGTGTTTATGTTTGGTTCCTCCCACTTCCTCCAGGTGCAGGGGGTGGCTATGGGGACCAAATGTGCCCCCTCTTATGCCAACCTGTACCTGGGGGGGTGGGAGAGGGACCTTTTTTCTCAAGAATCCCTATCAGGATTACTCCAACACATTATAGCCTGGTACAGGTATATTGATGATGTTTTCATCAATAAGCCTGAGGGCTGATACACAGACCAGTGAATGTCCGGCTGGGAATTGTATTACAACAAGGGACAGTGAGTCCTCCCTCCTCCCCCTCTGTGAGTGGACTATCCGGATCGGGTTACGTGGAAGGACACCGGCACCTGTGGAATCGGAAGGAG
The DNA here is from genome assembly GCF_042186555.1 of Aquarana catesbeiana. Classification (NCBI taxonomy): domain Eukaryota; kingdom Metazoa; phylum Chordata; class Amphibia; order Anura; family Ranidae; genus Aquarana; species Aquarana catesbeiana. Next base: position 397,499,275 of record NC_133326.1, on the reverse strand, counting down.
CTTAACTTCTGAGGATTAACATTACACGCTCATACCCCTGCAGGGGCAGAGCGCTCCGGTGAATGCAATCACATCGGGGGGAGATTGCCAATAACTACTGCACGTTTTTCTACTATTAAGGAAAAATCTCCTGGGAGACACGTTATATGATTTTTATGGAATTTTTTTGCACTGCACGTTTTATTATTTTTATGAACGTTTTACACTGAACATCATATGGGACTTTTTTTGATATACAGTTAGTTGAGGATTTGTTCGTAAATGATTATTTATAATCTCTAGTGTTTTTTGCACATTATTGCACAGTGGTTTGAAAATCATGGTATCTATATAGCACAATTTGGCACCTGTCACTTTGCATTTTTAATCAGTGGATCTATATAAGTTTTGCCAACACATGGTTTATAGTGTTGATAATGTATGGTTTGTGTTTGCTTATTATATGGGATTATTATTGCGTTATTGGATGTATATACAGCTGATAATTCCCTTTGTCACTAACCAAGGACTTATCACCTTATACTTATAATATACATTATTTTTTGGTTTATTTAATTTTATCTATTATTACACTATTTTATTTATATTCGTGAAGAGATTGCACCATGCACTAGAGCATTCGTCACTTTAGAAATTAGAAATATTTCACACCAGTACTCCCTCTTTTTAACACAGCTCCATTCCCTATATTTTGATCTTATCCTCTTGGGGTTTCACTGAGGTGTTCCCTACTCGCATAGGGGGGCAGCAGTTGTTTAATAGTCTGAAGCGCAGATCCATTGATATATTATTATGGATGTGTCATTGCCATCATCCCAAATACATATGTAGAAAAATATATAATACCTCTTAGGGGATTTTTAAGGCAATGAATTTGAGGTTTTATTTATGATAAAATCCAATTTTATTTGATATCGTTCAACATTAAAATATAAATTTTACACAAAACACATTAAATCAATAGATATATAGATATAAATTAGAATTCAGGACATAAAGATAATTCTACATGTACATCCAAATAACGGTTGTGGTATAGAATTTGCACATGGAAAATTTGTATAGAAAAGAAAGTGATGTATCACACTACCCAATGCGGTCACCCTGGATGACCACCCTGGTATGGAGTAGTGGAATTTCCAATGCGTTTCAATGTTTATGTCTTAACAGAGAAAAGTCTTCTTCAGGGAAAATACATCACAATCTAAAAAGTCAGAAAAATCAAAAAATCATACTGTTACAATTTGTACACATATGCAACATACATATCTCCTGCATTGGTTAGATTCTCATGTGACTTACGTTCTCCCAAGGCATCCCGGGTTGAGCGCATTGCATGCCAGGGGCCAGAGATACCCCACACCAAAATAGCCTGGACTGTCCTATTACTCTACAAGATGCTGGATATGTAATAAAAAATCCCAACATTTGGCGTCCCCAGCCTTGGAAAATGAATGGCTGTCTGTAGTGGGGCAAAGGGTAGAAATGAGTGGTATCCTTCAATTAACTGTGGGCTAACCCCACAGTAAGTACCACATACAGAGAGGTCCCCCCTTAAAAAACAGGTTAGGCATAGAGTATAGACACCCCAAAGTCGGGGGATCCCGTTCCTTGTGGGTATGGAGTGAGAGACACTTAATTTTAAGTAGATTGTAGGTCGCTTAGCCTGGAACAGGGAGGGTCCATGGAGCTCAAAACAAAAGATAGCCCTGATATACATAGGTGGATGTCTCAGGAAGAATGGCGCCATTTGCCATCTCTGGCGTCCTATATATGGTGTGGCCGGCTTGTGGGCGGAGACAGAGTGCCACGCTAGCCAATAGCGCGGCTTGCCTGTAATCGCTGCTGTTAGGAGCATTCGACGTAAAGACGCCGGATGCTACCTTGGCAACCAACTCCGCTCAGAGGCCCGCGCATGCGCGACGTGGTGGCGTGCATCCAGTTACGTGCCTCTGCCACGCTGGCCAATAGCGCGGCTTGCCTGTATTCGCTGTTGTCAGGAGAATTTGGGATTTTTGATTACATATCCAGCCGTCTTGTAGAGTAATAGGACAGTCCAGGCTATTTTGGTGTGGGGTATCTCTGGCCCCTGGCATGCAATGCGCTCAACCCGGGATGCCTTGGGAGAACGTAAGTCTCATGAGAATCTAACCAATGCAGGAGATATGTATGTTGCATATGTGTACAAATTGTAACAGTATGATTTTTTGATTTTTCTGACTTTTTAGATTGTGATGTATTTTCCCTGAAGAAGACTTTTCTCTGTTAAGACATAAACATTGAAACGCGTTGGAAATTCCACTACTCCATACCAGGGTGGTCATCTAGGGTGACCACATTGGGTAGTGTGATACATCACTTTCTTTTCTATACAAATTTTCCATGTGCAAATTCTATACCACAACTGTTATTTGGATGTACATGTAGAATTATCTTTATGTCCTGAATTCTAATTTATATCTATATGTCTATTGATTTAATGCGTTTTGTGTAAAATTTATATTTTAATGTTGAACGATATCAAATAAAATTGGATTTTATCTTAAATAAAACCTCAAATTCATTGCCTTAAAAATCCCCTAAGAGGTATTATATATTTTTCTACAATGGAATGCAGTCAATCCAAAATAAGTTTTCTGGATTTGCAAATACATGTGTGTGAGGATGGCACCCTGCACTCATCCCTGTATCGCAAATCCTCCGCAGGTAATACTGTCTTACATGCCACCAGTGCACACCCCCAGCCACTACTTGACAGTATCCCCTATAGTCAATTTTTAAGACTTAGGAGGAACTGTACTTTGGATTCAGAATTCCACCGGGCAGCTGACGATTTATATGGAAGACTTCTCCTGTGGGGATACAGCCGTTCCCTGCTGAAGAGGTCATTCAATAGAGTCACTAAACGGAATAGACACGATCTCATTCATTCAACTAGGTCTGTGAAATCAAATCACTCAGTCAGGATCATCACTCAGTTTTCCAAACAGCATGGTCAAATGAGAAGTATGTTTCAAAAATATTGGCCACTTCTGACGGCTGAAACACTGTTAAAAAATTTCTAAAATCATACCCAGAAATTACAAACAGTCGTGCTCCGTCTATGAGGGACCGTTTAGTTCACAGCCACCACATGGTTCGAGGCCCGGTGGACCACTCCAGTGTTGGCACCTTACCATGTGGTGTATGTGACATCTGTCCCTTTATTTTCAACTCGAAAGATGTTATTCTTCCGAATAGCAAGACTCACCATATTAAACACAGAGTTACTTGCAAAACAATTGGAGTAGTGTATCTGGCCCTGTGTTTGTGCGATTGTTTTTACGTTGGGAAGACCAAGCGCCCTTTCTTTGAATGCATCAAAGATCACATTGTACCTTTATACAAACATCTAACCACAACTGCCTTAAATAGAGACATCGCCAGAGAACATAATTATGATCCTGGTGTTGTTCGTTTTGCTGCACTTGAGCATGTACCTTTACATGCTCGAGGTGGCAATACAGACACTACTCTGCTCCAATTGGAGACTAGATGGATACACTTGTTGGACGCTACAAAATTTCCCGGGTTGAATGAATATATTAGCTTTAAATCCTTTCTTTGATTTGGATATTTAGTTTTATTTTGAATCACATACGTCCGACTTGTTTCCACCTTGGGCCTCTTTACTGCCTGACCGTTTTTTGATATTAGGTTCTCATCACTCTGTTTCCATCTCCTCCCCACTCTCTGCCTCCTTTAAGTGCTCACTGCTCCCCCCCCCTTATATTCTTAGGGACCAATTTGTTGTCTGAGTTATATTATGGATTTTCTCAATCTTGCTCTGCTAATTGTTTTCTGTATATATTACTGTGAAATGGAATATATTTCTTTGAAATGTGCTTTTCTACTTATATATTTAGAATAATCTTGACTTAAAGTATCTAATTGTGTACTATAACATCTCTATTCTTTTATTCTTATTCCCTGTCTCTCCTTGTGAGCGTTATGTTCTGGGGATCACCTTCTGGTGCATGCAGTAACACCTAACCATCAGATTGTTTGTCTTCCCTATTCCTCTCGCTGTTCCATCTCCCCTGTCCCCATCTCTGGTCTACCCTGTTGACCCCAGCCCATGTGGGGTTGCACTTCCTTGTTAGCTGGGGACCTTGTCCTTCTACGGCCTTTGACTGCATGGACACCCAAGGGCTGATTATTATTTAATCAGCCCGCCCCTTCGGCCCGTGCCTCTGTAGGTCAACCTTTTGCTATCACAACTGCCTCTTTTTTCTTCTTCTCTGGATGGGCGGAGTGCTCTGACTCCTCCCCCCATTCATTGTTAGGCCCAATCCCTTGGTCGCGCCCTATACGACCATTATCGTGGGTAATCTTACCACGTGATCTGTGCTGCGCCGGGTTTTCTGGGTATTGTAGGCATCTGCCTTTGGTCACTGCGCATGCGCTCTGGCCACTCTTTGTCTGCTCCTGATTGGCTAATTGCCTATGCCAGTCGGGTGGGGGGCTTATAAGGCTGCCAAACTTTTTCCATTCACCTGTTGATTGTCGTGCGCTGTGACTCGGTTGTGTTAGATCAAGGTAAAACAAACTTTTTTATACATCTGGAAGGAGCCATTTTCTCCTTCCTTTCTACCTATCGATATGTTGTTTGGTAGCTTATAAGCTGACTGTATATATGTATTGAATTCATACACAGATAACCAAGTTTTCTGGACACCTTTTTGGAAGCCTATTTGGGGTCCCTTACTCAGCTCTCTCCATTGCGGGATCTGAAGTATTGTGCACCTGATTGCTATCTTTGGAGTTTGCAATTTCATGGTAAGCACCTATATATTTATATATATTCCTCATAATTTTTTAAAAATAACCCTGTTTGCTATACAATGGGGTGCTTTTCATTTAAAGCACCACTCATACTAATGCTATTATTATGCATTATCTTGTCTTTTCAGCTTCCCTGATTTAATACGAATCAATACATATCTTTTGATCTCTTGCATGTCTTCCACGTTTTTATCCTTGGTACATAATTGAGGCTTATTAGCCTATGTGATTAATAACAAATTCATTTAAGTAGTTTTTTACCAATGTACCAATTTTTAGTTTTTACAGGCACCCTTCTGAGCCCCCTGTAGCCAATTACAGGGCTGAGTTTGACTACTGTCCGTAGCTGCTTGGGGGTGCCTACTCTATTGCCCTGGGAGTCTGACACAGTATGTCTATGACATGGGGTCTGGGAAACCTGAAGTCTAGGTCAGACTAAATTGTAATTCCCCTGTAGTTTAATCGCTCACTTAATATGTATTATGATATCTGTGCATTATGATTGACTTTCTTTCCCTTTTTTTCTAGTGTCTTTACTTTTTTCTACTATTTGTTTATTCCCCTGATGAAGCCAATGTATTGGCGAAACTAGTAGGGATGAACTGACCATCGACTACCTTTCAACATCTATGGTGTTGGTCAATACCTAAACTGCAAAGTGCTCCTTGTCTATTTCTATAAACATATAATTTATATGTATCAATTATATATTTTTTAGAATTGTATATCAATAAAGAATTTATATTTTTTTATATTAATTGTGTTCTAAATTGTCTCTGGCACCGCTATAATCCCCTTCTCCCTGCTTTACTATATAAAAAACAAACTAACTAACCAGCGTCACCCGTAACAGTTATACGGTCATCACTGGTGAAAAGGTTAACTAGGGGGCAATCAGGGGGTTAAAACCTTTACTAGGTAGTATATGGGGGTCCCTGATGCTATAAAACCCTGATGGCGAACCTAAATACTTACCTCCCTAACTAGCGTCACCTGTGGCACTAATACAGCGATCAGAAAAACGATCGCTTAGTGACACTGGTGAGGTGGGGTGATCAAGGGGTTAAAACTTTATTAGGGGGGTACCCAAGACCTAAAGGGACCTACCACTAACTGCCCTACCACTTATAACTGTCACAAAATGACACCAATGCAATAATCAGAAAAAAAACTGCTATTGGTGTCACTGTGACAGGGGGTGCAGGGGGGGGGGTGATCGGGGGGTGACTGGAGGGTGAAATGTGTGCCTAGAGTGTTCTACTGTTAGTGTGGTGTTGGTGCACTTACTTGGATGTCTTCTCTCCTCGGCGCCGGAACGAAAAGACCGACACGAGGAGAGATGACATCACTTCCTCTGCCGCTGTTTACATTACAGAGGCAGAGGAAGATTGTCATTCATTGGGAGCAATCGCGAGGGGGTGGCCACGAATGAGTGGCCTCCCCCTCTGCACGGATCGCTCCCCTAACGATGCTGACTGCCATGCCAGGTACGTGATTTTGCCTGCCCGTGCCATTCTGCCACAGTATTTCTGCATTAGGCAGTCGGCAAGTGGTTAAAGTGAAACAATAAATGTAAAATATTCCTTTACATTTCGTACCTTGGGGGTGTCTATAGTATGCCTGTAAAGTGGCGCATGCTTCCCTGTGTCCAAGCATGCGCCATTTACGTCACAGGAGTCACGTGGTGCTGGCTGACGATATGCCCTATTCAAACTGTACTGCGGGATAGGAGACGCCAGCTCTACATCCACCTGAGGAGGTCCGTGCGCATGAGTGCACACTGCACGAGTGACATTACCAATTGTGAAGACCCAGCGGCCCAGGTTTAAAGGACACTTTTGTCTCACTGCACGAGTGGCACTACGGAGGCACCAATATGGCAGGACCCCAGCCCGTGCAAGGACCGAATGGGAGATAACAGTAAGGACTCTGAATGGTGTGGTAACGTATGGAAGCACGTCCTCCTATTTCCCCTGAATCATAGGCCTATGATTACTGGAAAAGACTGTATGATGCAAAAATTGCCTGATTACTCAATCTGAAAGCTATTAGACCTATGCACAATAGCATTGGATAAGTTTGACCAACCAGCACTTTGAAATCGCTATGAGCTTGCAGCTGGCTATATGCTGAGTCATTATTGTCATATTCCCGGATATGGAACAGTGCCCCATTAACCCCTTGTTGGTCATTTGTTAACCAGCTGAGATATTTTTGATTATCAAAATAACTCTGTCTTCCCTTTTTGGAATCGGTAATATTTCAATCATTAACTTTATATCAGCTGGAATTATTATGCCCAAGGAAAATGTGAAGGCTATTTATCCAAGATTCCTCTGATCCATTAGCTAAGGATATACTACTCAACTAAACTCAGCGTTAAATTGCCAGTTGGCAAGTGCCATGCCTTTTGTCATTTCCAACTTAACCAATAGAGTTTCCTTATGATTTAGGGGTATTATCAACATTCATCATGAAACTAATATATATCGTGTGGAAACTAGGTATTTAGTGCCTTGTTTTTTCCTTTATATGCTTCTGCATTATCATTCTTCTCGAGCAATCCTAATTTGTCAGGAGAACCATGAGAAGTATGTTATATGAAACTGTACCTATATTAAAATTCACATTTTAAATTTATGTAGTCTGTGTCCACTATGGGACCAATAAATTTTGTAATTTCATAGAACCAACTTAGACCCTGATTTTTTGTTGCAGAAGTAGCCGCTTGTGGATCCTGGTGGTAATACCAGGGAATCCTTTCACCCTTTTTTTGCATGTTAGGTCTGTTTGGCTACAGCAATAATACTACATTTAGGTAAGCAGGATAAAGGTGGTTAAAATTTATTTTTCACCGTCGACATTCGGTTCAGCAGCACTGTTTTTTTCCCTTCTCTTCCCCTGTTTTGCTGGTGTCTATAGTATGCCTGTAAAGTGTTGCATGCTTCCCGTGTTTACAACAGTCCCTGCACAAAATTACATTTCTAAAGGAAAAAATGTTATTTAAAAGTACTCGCGGCTATAATGAATTGTCGGTCCCGGCAATACACAAAAAAGTAATTGAAAAAAACAGCATGGGATTCCCCCACAGTCCATTACCAGGCCCTTTAGGTCTGGTATGAATATTAAGGGAAACCCCGAAACAAAATTTAAAAAAAAATTGCGTGGGGGTCCCCCCAAATTCTATACCAGGCCCTTCAGGTCTGGTATGGATATTAAGGGGAACCCCGCAACAAAATTTAAAAAAAATGGCGTGGGGATCCCCATCAAAATCTATACCAGACCCTTCAGGCCCCAAAGCACCTTGTCCCCATGTTGATGGGGACAAGGGCCTCATCCCCACAACCCTTGCCCAGTGGTTGTGGGGGTCTGCAGGCGGGGGGCTTATCGGAATCTGGAAGCCCCATTTAACAAGGGGGCCCCCAGATCCCGGCCTCCCCCCTGTGTGAAATGGTAATGGGGTACAAATGTACCCCTACCATTTCACAAAAAAAGTGTGAAAATGGTCAAAATGACATGACACGGCTTGGGACAAGTCCTTTATTAAAAAAATAAAAATGTCCCACAAAGTCTTCTTTTTCTTCTCTTGCTCCGCTGATGGACCGAAAAAAAAAAACCCTGCACGCCGCCACGATCCACCTCCATGGGAGGCACCTGCCGTAATGACTGTCCTCTCAGGTGACAGTTCTTTTATAACTGAGGGCGGGGCCACATGGTGACATCCCCGGGTGACCCCACCCCCTATGACGCATGGGGACATCTCTATGGCCCCATGGCCATGGCTAAAGGTGTTTGCTATGTGTATTTTTTTCTATCACTGTATTGTTTTTCTTTTTTTTTTTTAACAGGTTTTTATTGAAGTTTTAACAGGTACAAAGAGGAGTAGATAATATCACATAAAGATGCAGGAATGCGGGCGTAGCCGCAATAATTGTAAAAATTAACAATAAAATACAGTACAGTCACATTTGCGTGCTTAAGGTGAAGAGCATAGAATTGATATAACTTTTATTATACCTTGTATGTAACATTCAAATTATAATTCTAAAGTAAATTGTTGTATCTTTATTGTAGGGCATAGGTATATATAGGTCTTTGTGTTTTTGGACGTGTGACGTAGGTTGAGCTCAGTATGTGCAAGGTATATTGTATCTCAATCGCTAAAAAGGGGGGGGGGAATGTTGTGGGTATGGAAAAGGGGCGGTGAGTATCGGCGGTGAGTATCGGTGGGAAAGATCAGATGGTGGGCCTATGGGATGACATGCGTTTTCGTAGTCAGCCTAATATTTCTAGGCTTAAGGCACTCATTATTGGGCTGGAGGGGAAGCTTGGGGCACAAGAGGACGAAGAAAGGGTGGGGGGGGGAGAGAGTGAGTATATCGGAGCAAGGATATAAGGACTCATCTGTAGAGTTTGCTATTATCCATGGAAGTCAATCAGGTCATAGTTGTTTTGTATTCGTCTGTGGTGGTAAAATGTATCCAGCATGCCCATGTTTTTGTGAATTTTGTCTGTGAATCTTTGGATTGATGAATGAGGTCTTCCATGGTCTTTGTCTGTTGGATGCGGTGAAACCATTCTTTTATGGTAGGCGGTTCTGTGGATCGCCATTTATGGGGAACACACATTTTTGCAGCGTTTACCAGGTGCATAGCTAAAGAGTGATTGAAAGACGGTATATGTGTCTTAGAGTGGTGTAGCAGGAACATTTGAGGTGCATAGTCTAGGGAATAAGTGGTGATGTCTGTGATCAATTTGTGGACTTTCATCCAGAAAGGTTGGATTTTGGTGCAAGACCACCAGATATGTAACAGGGAGCCTGTATCCGCGTTACATCTCCAGCATGTTGAAGGGGTCATTCGGTTGAATTGGTGAAGAAGAAGTGGTGTCCTGTACCACCTGGAGAACAATTTATATGCGTTTTCTTGGACTTGCACGTTCATCGAACCTTTATGAATTAAAGTGTATATGTTAGCCCATTCTTGGTCGGTCAATAGAATAGAGAGGTCCCTTTCACATTGTCGGTTGGACCAGTGATTTGAAGGGGCTTGGTCGTTAAACAAGAGGGTATAGGTTTGCGAGATCAGGTGTGTAAGCGTGCCCTCGTTTAAACAGAGGTTTTCGAATGGTGTGGTAGGTCTGGACCATTCTGGTGCAGAAGAAAATTTATTGAAGAAGCTTCGTAATTGTACATATGACCAGAAAGGAAACTCATCTATTTGCAGTTTTGAAGCTAAGGTAGTTTGGGATAGGAGGCTATCCCTTTCAAAAAATTGATTAGCTCTGATATTCTGATGAGGCCATATATCTGTTAAGAAGGAGGCGTGCATGCCCGGTATGAATTCTGGGTTTAGGCGTAAAGGGGTCATTGGGCCTTTAATTGAAGAGATATTATGCTTGTTACACGTATTGCGGAATTATATTAGTGTAGGGTTGATCAGTGGGTGTTGAGAGTAAGCAAGGGGTAGGAAGGGGGGGGTCAATCCACGGGAGATTTTGGATAGGTATTGGTGATAAAGATTGTTCTAATTGGATCCAGTCTTTATGTTTGGTGTTAACATTCCAGTCGATGATCCTAGATAGGTGACATGCTTGTTGGTACTTACGTATGTCTGGGAGCCCTATACCGCCTAACTGTTTGGGTGTGGTCAGTCTCTTGTAGCTAAGTCTCGGACGTGTCTTACCCCATACAAATGTCGTGCATGCTTTCTGGTATATAGAGAAGAATGTGGTTGGTAGTTTAACTGGTATTGTTTGCAGGAGATATAAAATTCTAGGTAAGATGTTCATTTTGATGATTGCGGCTCTGCCGAACCAGGAGAATTGTCCCGACGACCAATTTGTTAGGTCTATTTGAATTTTTTGGAGTAGAGAGGCATGGTTTCGAGCGTATAGGTCAGATAGGGAGGTTGGCACCTGAATACCTAAATATGGAATTGCATGTTTATTCCAAGTGAATGGAAAATTATTTTTGCATTGTTGACAAATTTCCTCTGGTAAGGAAATGTTAAGGGCCGTGGATTTTGAAAAATTAATTTGGAGATTTGAGAGGGTGTGGAAGGTCTGAAAGTCCTTAAGTAGGTTTGGGATTGTGGTAAGCGGTTCTGTAAGAAATAGGAGAATGTCGTCAGCAAACGCAGCTAATTTATAAGTGTGATGTTTGATTTGTATCCCTTTAATGTCTGGGTTAGCATTAATACGTCTGAGGAAAGGTTCTAGGGTAAGAATAAAGATTAAAGGGGAGAGTGGGCATCCTTGTCTCGTTCCATTCGACACAGAGAAGGCATCCGACAGGTGACTGTTAACGTGGACTTTTGCAGTGGGGTTGGAGTATAGAGCTGATATGTAATTTAGCATTAGTTGGGGAAGGCCTATGGCCTTGGGGGTCTCTCTCATGTAGTCCCATGCCACTCTGTCGAATGCCTTCTCCGCGTCGAGCGAAAGCATGAAGCCTTTGTTTTTGGTAGACGTAAGTCAATGGTGGATGTTAATCGTCTTGAGAGTATTGTCTCTCGCCTCCCTACCTGGGACAAAGCCCACTTGGTCAAGATTAGGGATGAGCCGAACACCCCCCTGTTCGGTTCGCACCAGAACATGCGAACAGGAAAAAAGTTCGTTCGAACACGCGAACACCGTTAAAGTCTATGGGACACGAACATGAATAATCAAAAGTGCTAATTTTAAAGGCTAATATGCAAGTTATTGTCATAAAAAGTGTTTGGGGACCTGGGTCCTGCCCCAGGGGACATGGATCAATGCAAAAAAAAGTTTTAAAAACGGCCGTTTTTTCAGGAGCAGTGATTTTAATAATGCTTAAAGTCAAACAATAAAAGTGTAATATCCCTTTAAATTTCGTACCTGGGGGGTGTCTATAGTATGCCTGTAAAGGGGCGCATGTTTCCTGTGTTTAGAACAGTCTGACAGCAAAATGACATTTTGAAGGAAAAAACTCATTTAAAACTACCCGCGGCTATTGCATTGCCGACAATACACATAGAAGTTCATTGATAAAAACGGCATGGGAATTCCCCAAAGGGGAACCCCGAACCAAAATTAAAAAAAAAAATGATGTGGGAGTCCCCCTAAATTCCATACCAGGCCCTTCAGGTCTGGTATGGATATTAAGGGGAACCCCGGCCAAAATTAAAAAAAAAAAATGACGTGGGGTTCCCCCTAAATTCCATACCAGACCCTTCAGGTCTGGTATGGATTTTAAGGGGAACCCCGCGCCAAAAAAAAAAAAAAAAAAACGGCGTGGGGTCCCCCCAAAAATCCATACCAGACCCTTATCCGAGCACGCAACCTGGCAGGCCGCAGGAAAAGAGGGGGGGACGAGAGTGCGGCCCCCCACCCCTCCTGAACCGTATCAGGCCACATGCCCTCAACATTGGGAGGGTGCTTTGGGGTAGCCCCCCAAAACACCTTGTCCCCATGTTGATGAGGACAAGGGCCTCATCCCCACAACCCTGGCCGGTGGTTGTGGGGGTCTGCGGGCGGGGGGCTTATCGGAATCTGGAAGCCCCCTTTAACAAGGGGACCCCCAGATCCCGGCCCCCCCCCTGTGTGAAATGGTAAGGGGGTACAAAAGTACCCCTACCATTTCACTAAAAAACTGTCAAAAATGTTAAAAATGTTAAAAATGACAGTTTTTGACAATTCCTTTATTTAAATACTTCTTCTTTCTTCTATCTTCTTTCATCTTCTGGTTCTTCTGGTTCTTCTGGCTCTTCTGGTTCTTCCTCCGGCGTTCTCGTCCAGCATCTCCTCAGACGAGGAGCGCCGTCACACAGCGGGAGCCTCCCTCCATGCCAGCATGGATTGCGGAGCGGCCCGGAGAAGAAAATGAAGAAGAGAAGAAGAGAAGAAGAGAAGAAGAGAAGAAAAGAAGAAGAGAAGAGCGGGAGCCTCCCCCCCATGCCATGGGTGCGGAGCGGCCCGAGGAGAAGAAGATAGAAGACGCCGCGGAGGAGATGCTGGACGAGAACGCCGGAGGAAGAACCAGAAGAGCCAGAAGAACCAGAAGAACCAGAAGATGAAGGAAGATAGAAGAAAGAAGAAGTATTTAAATAAAGGAATTGTCAAAAACTGTCTCTTGTCATTTTTAACATTTTTGACAGTTTTTTAGTGAAATGGTAGGGGTACTTTTGTACCCCCTTACCATTTCACACAGGGGGGGGCCGGGATCTGGGGGTCCCCTTGTTAAAGGGGGCTTCCAGATTCCGATAAGCCCCCCGCCCGCAGACCCCCACAACCACCGGCCAGGGTTGTGGGGATGAGGCCCTTGTCCTCATCAACATGGGGACAAGGTGTTTTGGGGGGCTACCCCAAAGCACCCTCCCAATGTTGAGGGCATGTGGCCTGGTACGGTTCAGGAGGGGGGGCCGCACTCTCGTCCCCCCCTCTTTTCCTGCGGCCTGCCAGGTTGCGTGCTCGGATAAGGGTCTGGTATGGAATTTAGGGGGAACCCCACATCATTTTTTTTTTAAATTTTGGTCGGGGTTCCCCTTAATATCCATACCAGACCTGAAGGGCCTGGTATGGAATTTAGGGGGACTCCCACGTCATTTTGTTTTTTAATTTTGGTTCGGGGTTCCCCTTTGGGGAATTCCCATGCCGTTTTTATCAATGAACTTCTATGTGTATTGTCGGCAATGCAATAGCCGCGGGTAGTTTTAAATGAGTTTTTTCCTTCAAAATGTCATTTTGCTGTCAGACTGTTCTAAACACAGGAAACATGCGCCCCTTTACAGGCATACTGTAGACACCCCCCAGGTACGAAATTTAAAGGGATATTACACTTTTATTGTTTGACTTTAAGCATTATTAAAATCACTGCTCCTGAAAAAACGGCCGTTTTTAAAACTTTTTTTTGCATTGATCCATGTCCCCTGGGGCAGGACCCAGGTCCCCAAACACTTTTTATGACAATAACTTGCATATTAGCCTTTAAAATTAGCACTTTTGATTTCTCCCATAGACTTTTAAAGGGTGTTCCGCGGCATTCGAATTTGCCGCGAACACCCCAAATTGTTCGCTGTTCGGCGAACTTGCGAACAGCCAATGTTCGAGTCGAACATGAGTTCGACTCGAACTCGAAGCTCATCCCTAGTCAAGAATAATAAGATGGGGGATCAGTGGTAGGATTCTGTTAGCTAAAGTTTTTGCGTACCATTTAAGGTCAACATTGAGCAGTGAGATAGGTCTGTAGTTGGTGACTAGGGATAGGTCTTTGTCTGGTTTGGGGATCACTGCTATGTGGGCTGTAAGGAGATCTCGTGGGGGGTTGATTGGCTGGGCGAAAGAGTTGAAGGCTTTCAAAAAATGGGGTGTAAGTAGATTCGCGTAGGTTTTATAGTAGCCGACGGTAAGGCCGTCGGGACCGGGGCTTTTACCCGCTTTCATTTGTTTTAGAGCATTGTTGACTTCGGTGAGAGTAAGAGGGGTATTTAATTCTTGGGCTATGGATTCTGATATGGGATTTGGGCTGTATTGTTTTAAAAATTCAGATATCATTTGGGGGCGTGTAGAGCTATCCGTGGCAGTGGGGGGGGGGGGCAAACTTGTATAATTTGCTATAGTATTGTACGAATTGGCGAGCGATGTCCGGGGTCTTAGTTAGTTTGCGTCCCAAGGGGTCAGTGATATGATGTATCGTCTTATTAGACCGGGATACTTGTAGAGCTTTTGCTAACATTTTACTAGCCTTATTACCAAATTCATAAACATTTTTCCTTGAGAGTATGTACTTTCGTTGTATCTGTTTATCCAATAGGTCTAGTAAGTCTTTTCTAGCTTGTATGAGGTCGTTGAGGGTTGTGAGTGCTTGGGATTGTTTATGTAACCCTTCCAGTTTACGGATCTTTTCTAGCAGGTTTGAGTGGTGTTTCCGTTTTTCTTTGTTACGTTTAGCTGCCGCTGCAAGGAAGGTGCCCCTGATTACACTTTTGTGAGCTTCCCAGTTGTTAATGTGGGATGTGTCTTCTGGGTTGTTTTCTAGGAAGAAGTGGCGCAGGGTGGCATCCACTTCAGCCGTAATGGTGGGATCGGAAAGTAAGGAAGAGTCTAATCTCCATATGCGGGTGTGAGGGGTGGAATCAGGGATCTGTAATGTCATGGATATGGGATGATGGTCTGAGATTGTCATGGGTTCTATGGAAGTTCGGTGGAGTAGAGGCAGGTCATTTTGGGTTAGAAGGTATAGTCCTTAGCGTCTGGATTTAGTGTGTGCCATGTATCATGGAGTAGTAGACGTTGGAATAAAGATTTGATCGTCTTGAGGGCTTTATATGGTAGCGTTGTTGAGTTTGTGGATGTATCTTGGATGGGGTTTAGGGGTACATTAAAATCACTGCCCAGTATGAGAGTACCTTCCTGGAAAGTCGTGAGGGCTTCTGTGATAGATCGAAAGAATGGGACTTGGTGCTTGTTTGGGGCGTAAATGTTTGCCAATGTCACAGTTTTGTTGTGGATAGAGCCTTTTAAGAATATGTATCTTCCTTCCGGGTCTGTGAGAGAGTCTGTGATAGTGAAAGGGCAGTTTTTCGCAATTAGGATCGATACCCCTTTAGTTTTGTTTTTGGGGTTGGTTGCATGTATTGCGGTTGGGAAGTAGGCATTGGATAATTTAGGTGTATTGTCAGAACGGAAGTGTGTTTCCTGTAAAAGTACTATGTTCGTAGTAAGGAGTAATTTAGAGCGTTTTTCTGGGGTATTGAGTCCCTTTGCATTGAATGAGACTATTTTAAGTGTGGGTATACTCGTGGCTTTTGTTAGCGATACCATGGTAAGGTGGTTTATGTGTGTCCTGTGAAGAAGCGTGGATCTTGGTCAGGAGGAAGGTAGGGAGGGTAAAAAACACCGGAGTGGGGGGGGGTAGAGGAAAGGGCAGTGGGGCACGGGTGGAGTATCAGAGGTGAAGGGTAGAAGGGACTGGCAATATGTGGCGATCAGATCACCCAATCTGGTGTTCTATGCCACGAAAATTATATTTGCCAGTTAAAGTCAGTGGATTTAATTGGTTTCTGAGTGCAAAAGTAGGATAGCTTGTGTTTACCACTGTGTGGGGGTTGGCTTGTCCTTTGAGAAGTCCGGGGCTAGAGAACAAAAAAGAAAAAAAAAGAGAAAAAAATGAAGAAGAAAAAAAAAAATTGAAGAATGTGACAGGAACCCGAGAGGTCCATTTCACCTACAGCCTTAGTATGCGAGGAGTGTGATGGGGGTGCAGCAATAGGTTATGGGAACTGAGGTATGTAGGGAACTGTTACCAAGGATTGGCGGAGGATGTGTGGAAAGCCAAAGATATGTATGTAAGAAAGTGAAGCTTTGTTAGATTGGTGTCTATACCGATATGGTACAGCGATGCTGAGTGTAAAGTGGTAGGGGTTAGGTAGGGTAGTGGGGTGCAGATTGAGGGGAGTATATTTTCATCCAGTAGTAGTTGATGTCTGTCGTTGTGTACCTAGAGTGTACCAGCAACAAAGTATCATTTACTTAACATATAAGCGCATTAACCTCAGGGTCTGAAATGGAGGTTCGCTTACAACATTTCTAAAATGTAAACAGGAATATAAATGCAAATAAGAACAAAACAGCAAACATAGAACTGAAAAATGCTTAACTAATGGAACAGCATTGAGACTGTAGATTACAGGCTTGTGTCAGTGGTGGGAAGCGAGCAGTGTAAGGTGGTCTCTAGATATATAGGAGTCTGTGTTGTGATGATTTTAGTGCTCGTAGTTGTGTTGTGAGCGGAGTGTAAATTGGGGGGAGTATGTGAGGTTTTAAACTGAGCAGTCCGTGAAGGAGAAGCTGTTTGATCGTTGTGTAGGTGTATGAGGATTGTTCAAACTGCTAAGCACAGCTGCTCTTGGGGGTTATAGTGGTGTGGGAAGTGGGGGGTAATGATGGGACATTAATGTTATTGGTCTCATTGTGTGTGGAGGATGTATTGTGGTAAGCATCGTGGAGATGTAATAGAGGATCTGTGTCTGCATTCCCGTTCAAGCAGTTAGGATGTCATGTCTAGTGCTGTATAGGAGCTGTTCGACCACCTGGTGTGATAGACGTCTGCTGTCTATAAAGGGTTCAGTTAAGTGGGGGTAAATGTGTATTTGTAGGGCAAATATATCTTTGTCTCATGTCGCTTATCACGAGTTTTGGGTTAGGAGGGAGCATTGTACTAGAGAAGTCCACCAACATAGAATTTTCCATGAAAATACTAGGAAGATTTCTAGCTACATCCCCTGGGTGAAGTACAGGTTCTATTGAGCTATCCTTACCTGGAGGTAAAACAATTTATAAAGTGGCATATATTTTGTAGGCATAATACATTCTACCTACATATCTGGAGTCTTTACTGGACGTTTGGATGTTGGTCTGGTTGTGATCTGATGAGTCGTCAGGCAGGAGTTTGAGGAGAGGGTCGTCGGGCAATGTCTTTCGGTGTTCCAATAAGAGGTAGTGTGAAGAGATGATATTACCGCTTGTAGATCGTCAGTGTCCTTATGTTGAGTTTCGGTGTCGGCGGTGAGCAATCAGATGGGAAGCAGTTGATCGGAGGTAAAGAGCAGGATGATGCAGTCATAGCAAGTGGGATTTAGTAAGATGAGGAAAAGTCAAATAGGTCTGTGAGAGGATAGGGTTTGTAGAAGCTGCAGGAGACGGCTGTCATGGGTTTTTACGGTAGATGTAAGTTACCTTAGTCTTTGGTCTTCGTGATGCTGGAGGGATCGTCGATGGGTCAAGCAGTCTCCTGGTATGGTTGGCATTAGTAGAGGAATCAAGAGGGAGACAGAACGGTGATGTCACGTAGGTAACTCCTTTAGAGATCCGGATCGTCAGCGGTCTCTGCGGGCTCTACGAGGAAGGGGTGCCGTCATGGGACTGGATGGTGGGTAGCGCGGACCAGGGGAAGAGTCGGTTCTAGTAGTGGATGGTGAGCGTCTTCTGCGGAAGCTTGTATTCTGAGCATCCATGGGTTCTTCTCTGTGTGGGGATCGATCGGGTGGCTGTATGTTGAACTCTGCATACCAGTTCGGGACCGGAGTGTACGGGATATCTAGCGTACGGCAGAAATTATCCAGGTCCTCCGGTACTCTGAGAAGGGCAGAGCGGTTTTGGTATGTGGCAGATAGACCGAAGGGAAACTTCCAGCGGTATCTGATTCCCCTTGTCTTCAAGACATCCAGTAGAGGGCGTAAATCTTTGCGATGTCGCAGTGTGATAGCAGATAGGTCTTGGTATATGTAGATGGGGTGACTGTTGTATTCCAGTACGGATTTTTTGCGGGCTTTTTGCAAAAGTTCTTCCTTGATAGAAAAGTCATTAATGTGGCATATTATGTCCCTTGGGGGATCTGATTCTCTCCCTTTAGGGCGGAGAGCCCTGTGTATGCGTTCCATGCTGATCTGTGTGTGTTCAGGGCGGTCTAGAAGGTGGTTGAAAAGGCCAGTCACAACCGGGGATATCCTGTCATGCTCCACAGATTCGGGTATTCCTCTTATCCTTAGGTTGTGCCTGCGGCCTCGGTTGTCGAGATCTTCGACATGTCTTTGAAGATCCCTAAGCTGCAGCATGTTGTGATCAACTTTATGCTGGATTTTCTTCACATTTGAGTTTTGCCTCACAGCGTTATCTTCCACCCGTTGTATGCGGCCTGTGATGGCCTGTAGTTCATGGCGCAGGTCTGTGATGGCTGAGAATAAAGTGTCTTTGATATCAGCCGCCACTGCTTGTAAGTCCTGCAAGCTGGGCTGACGGTGCGACGGTAGCGGCTGGGGTAGCGGAGCATTACTGATATCTGTGGGGGTGAGGGTGATCTCAGAGTGAGACTGAGAGGCGTTTGAGGCGGGAGGAGAGGACGCCATTGTCGTCCGTTGCGTCCTGAAGATCTCCGGGATCGTGTGGCTTGTACCGCCGGCAGTTCCTCTCGGGGACTGGGATCTGCTCTGTGAAGTTCTGCGGGAGGATGTTCCAATATTTGAGAGCTGTAAGGCGGTTATAGACCCCGTTCAAGGCTCAATTTAGGCTGAGGTGAGAGGGATCTAGTGGATCAAGCAGCCATCTTCTCTCCAGGCAAGCCACGCCCCCCCCCTTTTTCCTTTTTTATATAGTGTTGATTGTCTGAATTAATCCCCTGAGGAAGCCCATTGAGGTGAAAAATGTCAGGATAATATACATCATACCATCACTTAATTTCAATATACCATCTGTAATGTGATACAATGACAACCTATTCACCTCCCTCCATCATCTTTTTATATGTGTGTTATTTTTGAATGATGTATAAATAAAAATCTGTTAAATTTTAACCATACTTTGGTACTATTTAGGATCTAAGCACCGCTAAAAATCCTGCCAAAAAACTTTCCTGTGTATATAATACACAAGGTAGTTATACAACATCAGCAAGGTGGGGGTTCCTTGCAAATTTAGGGCTGCAATTCTGCAAATGGAGTTGGAGATTTGGTCAAGATCAATGTTGTCCTCAATGCTGAGAAATACAGGCAGATACTTATCCATCATTCCATACCATTAGGGAGGTGTGTGATTGACCCCAAATTTACTTTGCAGTGGGACAATGACCCCAAGCATATGGTAAATGTCATTAAGAAGTAATAAATATCTTCAGTACAAAGGGGAACAAGTAGTCCTGGAAGTTATGGAAGTTATGGGAAGTATGGCCCCCACAGAGCCGTGATTTCAACATCATTGAGTCTGTCTGGGATTACATGAAAAGACAGAAGGATTTGAGGCAGCCTACATGCACAGAAGATATGTGGCTAGTTCTCCAAAATGTTTGGAACAACCTACCTGCCGAGTTCCTTCAAAAACTGTGCGCAAGTGTACCTAGAAGAATTGATGCACTTTTGATGATAAAGGGTGGTCACGCCAAATATTGATTTAATTTGCATTTCCCTTCTGTTCATTTACTTTCCATTTTGTTAATTGATAAAAAATAAACTATTCATACTTCTATTTTTGAAAGGATTCTTATTTTGCAGCATTGTTTTCACACCTGCCTAAAACTTGCATAGTAGTGTATCTCCACTCTACTTTTCATCTTGTCTGGCAGATTTTGCAGAAGGCATAGTGATGCCAAGAGGATTTTAACTTTATCCTGGATCCCCTAATGCAGTCTACTTCAGATAAATCTTCTCTTTTTCCTTATAGAATACACAAAAGACACATCTTTACAAGCTTCAGTTAATCACATGCTACTGCAGTATTCACAAATCCTATAGAAGAATTATTTTTTTCTTTGTTTGTCACCATGCCTTATCATTGACTCCTCACACCAAAATTGGGAACCAAATATGGCCATACCATCTCCCAACTCTTCAGCTTCATTTAGAAGTCATGTACAACACTCTAGTGTATCCTTATATCAACCATGATTTCAGTGGCATAACTAGAACCTTCTGGGCACAGGTGCAAGAAACCATGATGGGCCCACCTGAACCCCCCCTTCCATCAGACCCCTTGGCTTCCAATTTTGGAAGGGGATCCATGGATATCCTCCCAGAACTCTGCCTTCCATATGCCCTCTGGGACATACATCCAGCGCAATCACTGCGGCCCTTTACCATGTGATTAGCTGATCACATGTAAACAGACTTGCTGGGTATCGGCAGCCCTTTCCTCCCATCAATGCCACCTATTAGTGCTGCGTATCAGCGCAGCCTAACAGTGCCCATCAATGCCTCCTATCAGAACTGCCTATCAGTTCAGCTGATCAGCACTCATCAATGCTGCCTGCCTCCTCAGCATGGCTCTGGGCAGAGAGTGGATCTCTCATACAGCTCAGAGCCAACAGTTCTCCCTGCTCCCCCTCCATTCTCCCTCCTGCCCTCCTTCCTCTCTCGCACGGGATGACACAGCCGATCTGCTTTTTCTCCCCCACCACTCTCCTGTATGTGTACAGCGGGAGGTGTGAGCTGATTAGCTTCACACTTGAATTCCCGCAAAGCACACACAGGTGAGGAGAGGGGGAGAAGAAGCAGATGGGCTGTGTCATCTTATGAAGGAGAGGAAGAAGGGAGGGAGGACAGAGGGGGGGAGCAGGGAGAACAGTCGGCTCTCAGCTGTATGAGAGATACACTCTCCGCTCAGAGCCATGGGATTGCATCCCCACTGTGGCCCCCTCACCAGTGGTGGAATGTCAGGGCCCGGTCACAAGTGTGAATGCTGCAACCCTGGTAGTTCCACTGCATAATCTTGTTTATTTATTAAATGTAATTATTCTCCCAAATGGGGTAATTTTGCACAGGGGATTTAGTATAAAGGTGGCTTTCACTCTTGGAACATGTTACTAGGATAATACCATGTTCATCTATATCCCTTGCAAGTAATGACAACAAATGGAAGTAAAAAAAGACATGCACAGACCTCACTACATTGACAGTACAGTTGTTTATGTTTCCTTTGGCTAAACTCTGCTTTATAGTGTAATATTGGGGGTTATTTAGCTTCAGTGTAGAGCTTTCCAGTGAGCCGAGTCTATGCCAGATATGCAGTTTAAGGGCTTTTTTAGCCCATGTTTATTAAAGTAAAAGAAAAAAAAAACCAGTCCATCCAGGATTCCCACGCAGGGGTTTCAACTTCAAAGTAATAATGAATGGAAAATACCGAGCCACCTGGCACTCTGGTCAGCACTGCTGTTCAGGCATTGATCTTGGTCCTCTTGACCCCGTAACAGTTTCCCTGTTTCGTACCCATTCTGTACCTCTGGTGGCAAAAC
The DNA here is from genome assembly GCF_042186555.1 of Aquarana catesbeiana. Taxonomy (NCBI): domain Eukaryota; kingdom Metazoa; phylum Chordata; class Amphibia; order Anura; family Ranidae; genus Aquarana; species Aquarana catesbeiana. The sequence goes on along the minus strand of NC_133326.1, from coordinate 397,477,713 downwards.
TTCCTGGCTGCTACAGCCCACTGGCTTGGGCCCTCCATCTGCTCTGTCAGACAGACCTGTGCTAACAGGCACACTTCTCCCTTGCACGCCTGGACTCCTCTGAAGGGTGAAGCCAAGAACCCTGGTCCTGGCTCTGCTATAAGCCCAGAACCCACCTTCACAATCAACAAGCCAGACTCCTGGCTGTTCCCAAAACCCAGTCTCAGGAATGGAGATTCTCTCCCACCCAGATCGCGATGAAATCTAAAGGGCTCCAGGTCCCCAACTGGATATTACCAACCACAGAGGAAACTGAGAAAACACTTTCCCCAAATTAAATAATCCTCCTGAAGCCTCTCAACCTGCCTATTTGGGAATCCTGGGCAACAATCACTAGGACAGGGATCTGTACTGTCACATATCCCCTCCTTTGTTTCAAAACAGAGGGAGAAACACACAATTTGTGGCACCTCTGTGCCAGCTACCATTTACAGGGGTCCAATCCTGTCTGACCTTACTTTTTTTCTAAAGGGGAACTCTACCCAATGTCTCCTTTGGTGTCTCCCTCTAAGCCTCACTGTCACTCTGCTACAGGCTCTAATGAGTCCTTCCCAACCTTTTTTCTGGGCCCTCTTCCAAAAGTCCTTTCTCTCCTGAAATTTTAACGGAGTCCCACTGGCCTTTCGATCAACCCTTCTACCTCCACGCTTCAGGTTCCCAGGTTTCCCAAAACCTCTCTCAGCATTACTGTCCTGAGACTGTAGGGGGCCTATTTGTATGGTGTTTATAACGAGACTCCTGTTATTTCAGATACCCGACTCAGCAATCACTAACTGTTTCCCAGGTTTACCTGTACCTTTGGACACCACATTATCATGTACCATTAACACATTAACACATTACTCAGTTCATCATGAACAGACTTATTTACACTGACATTACTCCATTCCATGTTGCAAATGTCATCAACTATTTTCCCAGGGTTTGTTATGCCAGTGTCTGCAGAAGGCACACACATCAGAGGGTGACCATCACCCATGGGAACCACCCCAGATTCAGGTTTGTCACATGAACCTATTATGGGACTGGGGACCCAAGTCTCTTTAACCACCTCTGTCCGAGCCCCGGTCAGGATTTCTGCTGTTTTCTGATCCATGCTCAGCATGTGGTTTGTCCATTGGTGCAGAATACGCCCCCTTCACCATCACTGACAACTGACTAGCACCACGCTGGACCATAGCAGCAGGAATGCTTTCCACCTGGCTGTTAGGAGGTGAAACCTCAGCTATTTTTGACTCACTTTCCATTTCTCTAACGCCTCTCTCATATGCCACTTTTACAGGAAATAATTCAGCAGCATACCCAGTGGCAACTTTTAACAAAAGTAATACATTCAGAAATAAAACATTTCTATCTTGTTCTCCTTTGTTCTGTACTGCCTGTCATTCAGTGCTCCACCTAGTGGTATGCCACAATACCAGACCAACCGACTGTGGAGGAGACACCCCAATATAGATTGGCTGTACATCCCAAAGTTCAAGCATCTCCTTTAATACTTTTGTTATGAACCAGACCTTTGGTTCCAGACCCAAGTCCTTCATGGGGACTTTCATGACACTGGGAATGCAGAGAGACACACTTACAGAGACTAGAGAAGTTGCAAGGTTCAACGGAATCCTCTTCTAGCTGGAGACAACCACAGCCTGGTGCTCTACCAGTGCATTTCCAGGTGCTGGACTCATACCCAACTTCTCAGGCTCAGCATCAATGAACTGATCGAAATCATTACCAATGGCAACGTCACTTTGACACTCCACATCAACATCGCTTGTGTGGGTCATGGACAAAGTCTCTGCTGTGTGCTTACCCTTAACTGGTCCTTCTTTCTCTCGAGGGTTAACCGCTGCATCATCCATCAAGCCTTCAGCTATGGGCTGAAACAGTGTCCGCCTTGTTTTTGTACATAAAAGCCTGATCTATCAGGGAGATCAGATTTTTACCCCAACTATCCCAATCCGTTATATGTGCGCTCCATTCACTGGTACTCCTCAGCAATGATCCATCCGCCCAAGGAAACACATAGGTACAGACAGGCTTAGTTGAAGACGCTTTACACAAATCATTGTGAATTATATCAGACTTTGGTAATACATGTTCTAACATGACAAGTTGCAATACACCACATCCACCACCTTGCTTGGGTGGCGCTTCATAAACCTCACACACCTTTGCATTATCCACAGATTGTATTAACTATTTACCTGCACATTTTTAGTATTAGCAGCTTGCACTAAGACATTACCATTATAGGGTGCAGTTCCACTCTGCCCCACCAGAGTGACATTGTAGTTGTCCAGGGTAACCTCCAGCTCCAATACATGAAGTTCCCTGGAGATTTCTAGCAAAAACTCTGCTGTCTTACCAGTTGCTATAGGCAACGTCCCATTTTTGATTACAGCTTTTGCTCTGCAAGAACCTGGGGTTTTCCCAACAGCAGTACATTTTCCTTGTTCAATATTTTTATTGAAATTTGTATAAGAGAAGTCAAGTATCATAACAGGGGATACATATATGAACAGTAGAATCATATCTATATATTCACTACTATAACTAATCTCACAGGAGAGGTGAAATCAAGCATTATAAATATAATATAAGTTAGTTATAAATGTGAGGACCCAAATAAAGGTAAAAAGTTATGTATGAGAGTTGTAAAGCATACCTCCAGACCACCCATCCACCCCTCATGGGCTCAAAAGGTGGATGAGTGGGGGCATGGTTATTCAAAATTGGACATGTTATTGCGAACAATAATTAGGCTATGTGATATAACAGAGAGAAGAGAAGAAAAAAAAGAGAAAGGAGTAACACTCTCCTTACAAATTATTAGCTATGTATAACAGTTTAAAGAGAAAAATTGTAGTGATTGAACACTCATAAAAAGCATTACTCATTACTAATGAGATATAAGTCATTAAAAAAAATGTTAAGGTATACCAAAGTTGTCATTTGCATAGTAAATAAGAAAAGAAAAGTAGGTAGCGTAAAGAGAGAATAGAATATAAGAACCATACAGGCATTATAATATTAATGTTGAATACCAAATAAGGATTACATATGTTTTCCCTACATATTAAGGAAATCCTAGAAAGACAGAGAGTAAGACGAGAAAAGAAGAGAAGAAAAGAAAGAATCTCTCAAAGTGGTGTCCCGGCTCCTGACACGGATAAGTAATAATACATTAATAAAACAAGGATTCTAATAGGGTAACATCAATGACTGGTCAAAATCAGGAGAAAAGAAGTGCTTAACCCATGGCTGCCAAATCATATGGAATGTATTAATACTATTGTCTTCAATAGCTGTCATTTTAGCGAAAATGAGGGCCTTGTTTATTCTATGTTTGGCTTCTGCCACGATCGGTGTATTGGACTTCCATGCCTTGGCTATGGTTTGTTTGGCAGCAGTATTGATTTGAATAAGCAATTGGAATTGATTTCGGGTAAGTCTGGCCGGTTTAAGATTTAGAAGTACAATGGCTGTGTCTGGGGCAATAGGGGTTTCTAAAGCTTTAGATGCCATTGCAAATATATTTTTCCAGAATTCTTGAGCCACCGGGCAATGCCACCATATGTGAAAGTGGGTACCTGATGTAGAGAAACCTCTAAATCAATTATTAGGATAAGATGGAGTACATTTTGTTATTCTAGCTGGTACTAGATACCAATGCGCCAGAACTTTGAAATTAGTTTCCAAAGCAAAAGAATTAGGAGATGATGACTTGGTAGCCAACCAAATATTAGACCAGTATATAATATAATGAACCACCGAAGGTAAACTATATCGCCTTCAATATGTTGCCAATATCCCAAATTAGTGCGAAAAAACAAGAACCCTAGAAATAGGGAACTTATGTACCCCTCAGTACAGTAGGACTTTATAGGGGAACAGAACAATTACGTTTAAGTAAAATTATTATTTATTTAGAAAAAACATAAAAACAAGACATACAGAACATAAATCTCTACAAAGGTGCTTATGCAGTGAATTTTCTTTCATATGATCATTATATACTTCCATCTATAGATACATGTTTCTCTGTAGGCCTAACATGTTTCAGGACGATGTCCCTTCTTCAGAGGCATGTTGCAGAGAGAAATATTATATGTATGGAAGACACATTCTGAAAAGACAAGTGAAAGCAATTTACATATTGAAGTATTCTGCAGAATGAGCATTTCACAACATAGCATCCGACAATGTCCACTATACGTACCAAAAAGCTGGTCCTTAAAATGAGAATAAAGTGAATAAGATATGCACACAAGCAAACTTTTATATCAGATGAAAAAAGAGAAAAAAAGGAAGTAATTTGATAAAATAGCAATGGCCATCAGATAGCCCAATGGCGGGTGTGGGGTTATCCCCTGGATTCAGGAATAGCTCCGCAAAGGCCCCCAAATGAAAGGACGACCCTGCTGCGTCCCCAGAGTGGCCCTAGAGAGGGGAGGTAAGAAAAGGGAGGTTTGTGTGAATTATCAGATCAAATTAGCTTATTATAAACATTTTGATTTGCTATAGATTGATTTCTCCATAGTTTTAAGCAACATGTATGGCTTTATCTTATAACTACAAAACCAATGATTCCAAAACTTCTAACTTCAAAAAGGGAAAAAAAAAAAAGGGAAAGTATCAAAAAGAATGTTAAACATCAAAAGCACCGCTTATACCCCAATCTTTATATCAAGGGAATATATTTTTCCCTTGTATATAGACAGGTGGACAGGTGGACAGGTGTTTTTCCGACATAAATGTCGGAAAAACAAAGTTGGAGTTTCATAAAAGGGCGGCACGACATATCACCAGCATGAGGCAAGCGGACCCGGACCTTCCTCTGGGGCGACATGTGCGAGACCATCACACGGGAAAATTTCCCCTTATCCATTTCACCATTCTCGACCGGATCCATCCGGACACGAGGGGTGGTGATTGGAATAAGATCTTGCTCCAGAGGGAGGTCCGCTGGATCGCGAGCCTCAATGCAACACAATTTCCAGGCTTAAATACCCAAATGAGCTTCCATCCATTTCTGGATGGTTTTGTATCAGGAGGATGCGAAAAAGAATAAGAATTTAATATTGCATACCCAAAAATATAAGGATATGCATACTTAAAGGAAACCCCTAAACAATCTAAGGGTAATGGGATAATTGATTTTGATTTTGTGAAAGATTTTTCCGTTCATATTTTTATAATGCTGTTTTCTCTGTTATGCAATGCTGTTAATATATCTGTGAATGCACATTGTTTTATATATTGTACTTAATATACTTATATACTTGTGCATGGTGCTGACATCATTATATGATGAATATATTGAATATAGGTATACATCTGATTGCCTTTTTAATTTCTGGCTATGACATTCTTTCCCTCCATTTCCCTTCCCCCCCTCTCCTCCCATTCGAGATGATGTACAGTTTCATACATTGTCCTGCATTCATTCATTCTCGTTACCCTTTCGCCATATGTATCCGACCGTGTCCACTGCATTTAGATTATTGAATTATTTTTGAGAATTAATATGTCCATACACTCAGATGTATGCTCACTAAAGACATTATTTTTGTTTTTGATATACAATTTTTCTTTTTTTTTTTTTTTTTTTTGCCCTTGGTTTTGGATTTATCCCTGCCCGGCGCACGGGGGCCATGCCGGTTCGTCTATGATGACGGCATGGCATCTTTTTACACTGCAGATTTGTCCGGTTCCCGGGCATGTCATGACGGTGTTCCGTGCATCGGTGGGACTTGCCTGCATGACGCTCCCCCAGCGCTTAGGTGCTGGGTGGGCGCCGTGCAGATTCATCCCTGGGGCCCCATCATTGGATGTCCCAAGCCTCAAGTCCCCTGATTTTCCACTACTTCCCTATTTTCATTGGCTTAATACTTATTATTGTAGTTATTAGTATGCTTATGTATTTTTTGGTTTCCGTGGTGGTGGCTGTATTTTCTCTAACAGCCTATCACACGGTTTGGCTGCCCATTTTTTGGTTTCCTGCACCGCCCCCTTAGTTGTCATGGCGATGATTGGACTCTCTTGTCTTGGTCTTCTTCTGCGTTATGCATTGCACCCTCATCACGTCACCGCGCTGTGCGCGGTGACGCGATCTTCTAGGGGCGTCGCGGCCCTGTAGTTTCCTCAGGCTATCACTCATGTAGTTTGCCTATGCTCGTCTGTATGACGAGCGTGCGTCATATGCGACAACACTAATTCACCTTTGCTGACACTTCATGCGCGATCCACACTGCGCAGGCGCCGGCGGCTATTTAAAAGCCGCTTTTGGCGTCCTGCCCAGTGTGAAACCTTATCTATCAAGGCTCATCACGCTCTAGCCGCCCGCTCGATACAGCCAAACTCAAATAAGTAAGTAATGAGAGAAATGTTATTGTTATATATATTGTTATGCACTTTGCAAGGAAGGAGAAGGGATACCCTGCCATCTCCCCTACTACTCCCTTAACCGTGCTCGGATGGTTAAGTCCATAGCTATATAATTAATCCTCTTCCACCTGTCTATATACAAGGGAAAAATATATTCCCTTGATATAAAGATTGGGGTATAAGCGGTGCTTTTGATGTTTAAAATTCTTTTTGATACTTTCCCTTTTTTTTTTTTTTTTTTTTTCCCTTTTTGAAGTTAGAAGTTTTGGAATCATTGGTTTTGTAGTTATAAGATAAAGCCATACATGTTTCTTAAAACTATGGAGAAAGCAATCTATAGCAAATCAAAATGCTTATAATAAGCTAATATGATCTGATAATTCACACAAACCTCCCTTTTCTTCCCTCCCCTCTGTAGGGCCACTCTGGGGACGCGGCAGGGTCGTCCTATCATTTGGGGGCCTTTGCAGAGCTATTCCTGAATCCAGGGGATAACCATCACGCCCGCCATTCGGCTATCTGATGGTCATTGCTATTTTATCAAATTACTTGCTTTTTTTCTCTTTTTTCACCTGATATAAAAGTTTGCTTGTGTGCATATCTTATGCACTTTATTCTCATTTTAAGGACCAGCTTTTTGGTACATATAGTGGACATTGTTGGATGCTATGTTGTGAAATACTCGTTCTGCAGAATACTTCAATATGTAAATTGCTTTCACTTGTCTTTTCAGAATGTGTCTTCCATACATATAATATTTCTCTCTGCAACACGCCTCTGAAGAAGGGACATCGTCCTGAAACATGTTAGGCCTACAGAGAAACATGTATCTATAGATGGAAGTATATAATGATCATATGAAAGAAAATTCACTGCATAAGCACTTTTGTAGAGATTTATGTTCAGTATGTCTTGTTTTTATGTTTTTTCTAAATAAATAATAATTTTACTTAAACGTAATTGTTCTGTTCGTCTATAAAGTCCCACTGTACTGGGGGGTACATAAGTTCCCTATTTCTAGGGTTCTTGTTTTTTTGCAAATATTAGACCAGTCATCGATGTCGAACATTCGTCCTAAAACCTGTGCCCATTTGGCAGCATAAGAGGAAAGTACATGAGTTTTTGATATATTAGTGAAATTAGCCCTCTGACATGTGGGTCACACATACATATACATTTGAATTGAGACATCTGATTAAGTGGTGTACCCGTCATAAGGAAAGGCGTGTAAACATTTTTGATTTGTAAATATCGAAATAACTTATTACAAGGTAGCCCGTTATTAGCACATAATATAGGAAATGCCTGAAAAGTATCAGTAGAGACTAGCTTATATAATCTAACCAAATTTGTAGAGGACCAAGCAGAGAATGACTTCAGAAATTTCCAAGCAGGGTAAAAGGCTGGGTTCCCGGGAAAAGAGAGAAGGGGATTATGTATGGATTGGAGATTATGAGATTTACCAAACTTATCCCAAATAGTCAACGGATGTTTCGTAATGGGGTTAATTAGATGGGATCTATCTTTTGGATGTAGCCATAACAAATTGGCTACAGATATGGGGTCGCTATCAATAGATTCAATAGCTACACATAAGGGTATTTCCTCTATTGAATGATATTTAGATATATTGATATTTGTGCTGCATGGTAATAAGAGGAAATCCCAATCCCCCACATGCTTTGCTAAGGTAAAGTGTAGACTTAGGTATACAGGGTTTAATATTACCCCAAATGAAGAACATGACTTTACGTTGTGTGAGTCTGAAGAAGTATGATGGTATAGAAACTGGAAGTACCCTGAACAAGTATAAAAATTCCAGCAGTAACGACATTTTTATAGCATTTATCCATCCTAACCATGACAGTGAGTGAGAGGACCATTGTTTCAAAAAGCCCGTGGCTTGCTTCAGTAGAGGTAGATAATTGGCTGCAAAAAGGTCAGAAAGTGAGGGTGTAAGGTATACTCCTAAATATGGTAATTGACGAGAGACCCAATTAAATGGTAAAGAAATTTGAGCCTGTTGAAAATCCGATTGTGTTAGAGAGACATTCAACGCATTTGATTTAACGGGGTTTACATATAGTCCAGAAATATGTGCAAATTTATCAAGTATGTTTAGAAGATTGGGGGCGGAAATGTGGGGATGAGATAAGAAAATAAGAATATCGTCCGCAAAAAGACAACGTTTGTGTTGTTATCCACCTAATTCAATACCTTTGATGTCTGGACAAGATCTAATTAAATGTGCTCAGGGTTCTATAAGTAGGGCGAAAAGCAGCGGGGATAGGGGGCAACCTTGTCTTGTACCTCTTCTAATATTCAGCATTGCTGATTTGTAGCCAGCATATTAATTATAAGCCCTCGGATTGTTATATAGAGAGGAAACCCAAGTAAATGTATTCCAAAACCCCATTTTTGGAGCATATATTGCATATAAGGCCAAGTGACTGAGTCAAATTCCCTTCTGATGTCTAAAGATAAGAGGCAAGTTGGGATTAGGGATGAGCCGAACACCCCCCGGTTCGGTTTGCACCAGAACCTGCGAACGGACCGAAACTTCGCACCAACGTTAGAACCTCATTGAAGTCTATGGGACTTGAACGTTTGAAATCAAAAGTGCTCATTTTAAAGGCTAATTTGTATGGTTTTGTCCTAAAAGGGGTTTGGGGACCCAGGTCTTGCCCAAGGGGACATGTATCAATGCAAAAAAAAGTTTTAAAAATGGACGTTTTTGGGGGCGTGTCCGGACACAGAGCAAGGAAGACGTGCTTGTGTTGAGCTCTGCACAGCCAGTAAAAATCCGTTGCCATCCTCCCTCTCTTTCACCCCGGAGACCTTCTAAACCTCCAGCATACTCCCCAGGACATTCTCTACCACAACTGTAGCTAATTATTTCTTCACTGCGGACTCTACACGGCTGTGTACACCCTGGCCGGCTCCCTGATCTCTTTGCTTGAGGCCCGCCGCCATCTTGAGGCCTGCCGGCTCCCTCCCTCCTAAGCATCGAGATCCGGAGATTGACCGAGCATCCCATCTCAGCTCTCCAGCAGCACACCTCCGGAGGACACTGGACAGGCCTACAGCAGAGTCGAGCTGAATCTCCAGTTGTGAACTCCGACATACCGCGGCCTGGTGTCAGTTTGCAGCCTGCGGCCTATTGATCCGGCCACATCCTCCTCCCGTGGGCACAGTGAGTAGCGGACTATCTGTTTCTATCCTCTCACAGTTAATACCACTGATAACGTCTACCCACTGGCCCATCAGCTGTGATTAGTGCAGATTCCTTAGGCCCAAACGAAGCAGAGCTTACGTGGTCGGCCGGCTGTCCCATAGGAGAGTCCGCGGCTTCGGCCTACACACGGAGGTCGGTGGCCATCTTGGGACTCCAGATACACCCGGATGCTTCTGTCCCTATCCAGTACAGTACACTTTTACGCTCCCTCAATGGAATCCACCACTGGGAATACTATGCCCTTCAACAGCTACTCAAATAATTACCCTTACAACCGCCAAATGTAAGATGCATGTGCAGCTTGCAGAAATGGAAGACGTCTGAGATTTAAGCTCTGGCCTCTGCCTGCATATCTGAACCTCCCGCTCCGCAACGCTAACCTTCAAGGGAACCCCATAGCTATCCTCCGAACAGTGTATGGGTAAAATTGGAGACCAACGCACCATATACTCTAAAGAAGCTTCGCAGGCCGCACTCCGGCAAGCCCACTCAATGGAGAAATACCTACGGAGGCCTCACTCCCTGGCCTTAAGTATTCCGGAGGCAGCCATGAATCAAATGGACAATTTCTCATTGATCGACTCCTGTCTGTTTACTGAAGACTCTTCACAGCACTCACAACCACCTGTTTCCCCCGCAATATCACTACTCGTGACAGTGGACGTTTTAAATACCAAGCTGCAGGCTCTACTCCACAGCATCACCCATAACATCACCAAAGAAATAAATAAGCTAGCTCACGAGTTTAGGGGTGAAATAGATCAGCTAAGTGAACGTACAGATCATTTGGAAACAAAATTTGTCGATATGGTTCAATATATCCATGTCCTAGAGGAAGAAAATGCAGGCCTGAAAAATACAGTCTCACAACTACAGATGCAGCAAAAGGACCTCGAAAATCGAGAACACCGCCAGAACTTACGCATTTGTGGAGTCCTGGAATCCATACCAGATAAAGAAATTCGACCCTACCTCCTTGCTGTCTTTGTCATGTTGGTACTTCATATTCCTGACATAGAATGGCGCCTAGATAGAGCACATAGATCACTGGCTCCTAAACCTCCTCAAGGTGCTAATCCCAGGGACATCATCGTTCATTTCCATTTTTATGAGAGCAAGGAGGCCTTGACCATTGCCACTCGAAACAGATCAAGGGTTGAATTTAAAGGCACAAAACTTCAAATTTTTAATGACTTATCGCCCATCACCTTGGCTAAACACCACACCTTACGCCCAGTTACCTCTCACTTGCAGCAAAACCAAGTCCCTTATCGTTGGGCTTCCCATTCCGACTGTCGGTCATTAAAGACGGCTCACAACACTCCATGCAAGACCTGCAAGAATGTGAGACTTTTATCAAAAACCTAGGTCTCCCTCCCATACCAGATGAAGACCTGCAGATACAAATTCCGCCATCTCGACAGATGTCTAAGCCTGGGAAAATCTGGACCCCGGTGCGCCAGAGGTCAAGGAAGACACCAGCTACCCCTCAAAGAGCAGCACCATTCAAAGGCCCTACCTGAAAATGATCTTTGACATATCCTTTTATTCCCTCTTTACACATAGGTCCTATTTTTTGACTTATGTGTTCTGAGACTCTGGGCTCAGAGTCAAACTTCCACACCTGAAGTGCCTTACACATTTGCCCGTTTGCTACATTCCCGCACGAAACCTCCATGTTGGTGGTTCCCTGTTTTTTTTTCCTCTTTCTTTTTACAAGCTGTTCGGATTAGGCGGAGGCCTACACGACTGATTTTGTAGGCTGACATGCCCCTTCTCAACATGGTCTTGAATCGAGACCGTGATTTCCTGAGGCTTTTTGGTCCTATCCTGGATCCCCCTTTTTTTTTATTTTTCTTGGTTTTATTTTTATTTCCCAATTCCTTGCTTCGATCAATTTTTCTCTACACATGGGTTTTTTTCTGACCCATATTCAAAATACAGTTATCTTTCAGACATTATACAAAACTGTCATATGGTTATTAATTATGTTTTTGTTGCTATGTTTTATACATCATGGTACATGTCTCTTTACCACTCTCTAAATGCAATATACCAGGAAGTGATGTCAGGTACAGGCAAGAAGTTCTGGGTGAGAGGTGAGTCGGGAGGAAGTAGAGAGAAGATGTTGCTGGAAGTTGCAGCAAACGAGTCTACAAGGAGACCTGTATAGATCAAATGACGGCACCAATGAGGATGGAAGAGGACCGGAGTCACATGACTGAGAAGATACTAAATTTTACCCTGGAGATCATCTACCTGCTGACCGGAGAGGTTGCTGACTGATCGGAGCCATACTATACAGAGAGAGATCATAGACAGCACACCGGGGTCTAGTCCATATGCTCACCATATACAGGGGTATCCAGAGGATTATCTCCATTGCCTTGCAGCCCTACCAGGAAGTTGTCCTAGTTGTGCCTATTTGCGCTTCCCAACTGGTAAGCACATTTGATTGTTGGTGGAGGTTCACTTTGTAGGGTGTACTTGCTTTCCATATTTCACTGGGATATTATGGAGAAATATCAAGGGACTCTTTTTGCTTTTTATCATATGTATGAACTTTGCCATTCATTTTAAAAACACTGATTTGATATCATTATCACATATGTGTGTGCATATTGCATTTTCCAATTTTTTTTACATTTATATATTTAGCGCATGATAGTAATTGAATTTTATTATCAATTTAAAACACTGATTTGATATTATTGTCATTTATATGTTATTTATTGCATATAGCAATATTATATTTTTTTCACATTTATGTATATAGCGCAGTTTTTTTTTTGGTATTTTTCTTTTTAATATATGCTTTACTCACATACCTGAGTTATGGCTGTAAGTATATTGTCATGCAATGTTAAAGGTCTAGGTACCATCTGCAAACGTTGGCTGGCATTGAAAGAGTTTAGGACATCTAAAGCAGAAGTGATCATGGTTCAGGAGACACATTTCAAGGCGGAGGGCTCTTTTAAATTTGCCTCCAAACATTTCCCTACTGCTTATATAGCATCTGATCCCTCTGGAAAGGCTGGAGTGGCCATATTACTGAAACGTAACTCTACTATATGTGTCGAATCGACATATTTAGACCCTCAAGGCCGCTTTGTTCTCCTGAACTGTGATCACGAAAATGTCTCATTTACCCTTGCCAATGTGTATGCACCCAACACAGGACAGATTGGATTTCTTGAGACATTTTTTGAAAAATTACAATCTTTTTCTCAACCATTCATGGACATTGGGGGTGATTTCAATTTGTGCATGTCCCTGACTAAAGACAGATTTGACTTTTTGCACATACCCCACCCCCCCAGGTTCAAAAACTGGCTACATATTTTAGAAAACTTATCAGAGCCCACAACCTCTTTGATACTTGGAGGGTGAAACATCCTACGGCCAAACAATTTACATTTTATTCACCCCCCCCACAAGTTATATACAAGATTGGACCACTTCTTTGTCTCCGCACCCTTACTATCATATGTAGTTCACTCAGAAATTAATACAATTACATGGTCGGACCATGCCCTCATAGTACTTGACCTTCTCCTAACCAAACCTACATCTAGGATGTGTCATTGGCATCTTAATGAGAACCTTCTTAAAATTCCTGATATTTACATCCAACTTCAGAAAAAACTGACAGAATTCTTTGAACTCAATGAGGGTTCGGTTTCTGGGGCGTCTACTCTGTGGAAGGCTCATAAGGTCTTCTTCAGGGGAGAATGCATCTCCTCAGGCTCCCGTCTCAAGCGAGACCAAGCTCTCCAAAGATCATCACTTTTACATGATCTATCTAAAGCAGAGGAGTCCCTTGTCAGCCTCCCCATGGTGGAGCGCCTTAGATCTGTGGTATCATTACGTAACCACATCAAATCTTTAGACCTGAATACATTTGCTAAATCCTTGCTTTGGTCCAAGTAAAAATTCTACGAATTTGCTAATAAGCCCCACAGAATGTTGGTCAATAAATTAAAGCCAAGACCCGCAGCCTCAATCCCTGATTTAATACTACAACCCAATGGTAAACCCACCTATTGCCCCCAACACATGTCCAAGGTCTTTGGTGATTATTACCAAAAACTCTATAACTGCTTGGCTACAGACCAAAATTCCGAATTCACTCAAGAAAAATTTGATGCCTTCGTTAAGTCTCTAAATCTTCCTACACTCTCCCCAGAAAAACGCTCGGACTCAATGCACCTATAACTGCTGCAGAGGTTACTGCGGTTATTAACCAACTTCCGACCCACAGATCTCCTGGGCCCGACGGACTTCTTTACCCATATTTTAAAAGCTTCCTATCAGTTCTAATGCCCCATATGATAAGCCTGTTTACCTCTCTGATGTCAGGGATTGTCCCACACTCCCAATTCCTCAACGCCTTTATTACATTTATCCCGAAACCGGATAAGGACTTATCACTACCAGACAATTATCGCCCCATTGCCCTCCTGAACTCCGATTATAAAATTTTCACCAAAATCTTAGCTAACAGACTATCCCTACTTCTCCCCTCACTCATACATAAGGATCAGGTTGGTTTTGTTCCCACTAGACATGCAGGAGATAACACTAGAAGAACTATCAATCTTATTGACCTACTGACTAAAACTAAGAATCCTGCGGTAGTCCTTAGTTTAGATGCCCAAAAGGCATTTGATCGCCTAAACTAGTCATTTATGTTCGCTATTTTGGCTAGATATGGATTTTCAGGCCCCTTTATACACGCTTTGAAAGCGCTTTACTCCACGCCCACTTCCCAGGTACAGCTGTCTTCCCATGTCTCTCCGCCATTCTCCCTAAGTAACGGTACCCGACATGGATGCCTCTTGTCCCCTTTACTTTTCATTTTAAGCCTGGAACCTCTGGCCGCAGCTATTCGCTCCCACCCAGATATAGGGGGAGTGGCGCTGAGACATCGGGAATACAAATTGTCCTTATTTGCTGATGATATCCTATTACCATTGACACATCCTCATATATCACTTCTTTCTCTCCATGCAATCCTAACTCAATTTGGTAATAGTTTAAAATAAATCCGACCAAAACCGAAGCCCTCCCTATTAACCTTTCAACAGATATGCTCTCGACTTTACAGGAAAATTTCAAGTATCAATGGTGCCCCCACTCCTTAAAATATCTTGGTGTCCACCTGACTTCCTCATATTCCACTCTTTTTCAGGCCAATTTTCCCCCTGTGTTTATAGAGATTAACAAATTATTGAAGACATGGACAACACTTCTCTTATCACTTCTTGGAAGGATAAACGTCCTCAAAATGTCGGTGCTTCCTAAGCTCCTCTATCTCTTTGAGACCCTTCCAATTAAGATTCCAGTGTCCCAACTAAAGCTAATCCAACAAAATTAACTAAACTTTATATGGAATCATAAATCCCATAGGATAGCTAGCTCGGTACTCTTTGCAACCCGAGCTGGTGGAGGTTTGGGAGCACCCGACATAATTAAGTATTACTATGCTTCACATCTCAGAGCCATAACCTCTTGGACGTCTAGATATGCCCCTTGTAGATGGGCTGAGATAGAAATGGGCATCACAGTTCCCGCACACCCATGCTACATGCTATGGCCATCCTCAGATAAATTCATCTCTAAGTTATGTAAAATCAGTTTAAACCCGATGTTATTTACACTTTCAATATGGAAAAGCTGCTTTAGTAAATATACGCTTTCATCTCCATGCTCTTCTTTAACAAATGTTATTTTTAATCCAGAGATCACTGATAGCCTTTCTTATGATGCCATGTTGCCATGGACAAAAGCCGGTATTTTTCAACGACGTCACCTGGTTAATCCAGTGACACGTATACTCCTCACTTTTCCTGACCTACAATCTAAATATAAAATCCCGAAAAACCTTTTTTACTCTTTTCTACAAATCAAACATTTCTTTTCCACCAAAATACCACAACTGACCCTACCCATACCTACTGAATTTGAAATGGTGTAGTCCAGAGGTCCTCACGACTCTCATCTAATATCCACTATTTATAAAATTTTACATGCTGACTCTCCCATCACAGAGCAAACTCACACATATATGCAGAAATGGTCCCACATCTTAAACAGACCTATCTTTTTAAATGACTAGAAGAATATTTGGGAAAGTGCATCTAAGATATCTAGATGTGTGACTCAGAAAGAAACATCCTATAAAATATTGATGTTCTGGTACAGGACCCCGGAATTTCTACTAAGACAGAAACTGACTACCTCTGGGCAGTGCTGGAGATGTGGTTCATCTTTAAGCACCCATTTCCATATATTTTGGGAATGTCCGCTGATCGTGCCATACTGGTCACAGATTCATGCCCTTCTGGAGAAGGTCCTAGATATCTCTGTACCCCACCAACCTATATATATCTCTTACTAGGCTTGCCCCTCCCAAAAACGCCAAAAACCCTCAGGAAACTGATGGCTTTCATTTTATTAGCGGCTAAATGGGTTATACCCCAATGTTGGTTAGCCAGTACCCCTCCTACTTTTGCACAATTTTTGTCAGCCATCACAGATATTCGCAGGATGGAACGTATCACAGCCATAATTGATGACTCCCTCCCCAGATTTGATGCTATATGGGGAAACTGGGACTCCTCTGAATACAACATAGAGAATACCCAGGTAGTCCTGAGTTAATGAGGTGAAATGACAGATTCCTCTATTGTATGAGTAAAATAATGCCAATGACCACAATATTGCTTTGTTTCATTAACTGATCCTCTTATTCTTTACCATGATGTGTATGTAGTGTCTGTGACTCATCTGACACTTTGATATTTTTCTTGATGCATAATAAGCTACAAAATTTTTGTTTCATTAAGATTATATTGCTTTTAATGATTTTTCTATGTGAATGTATACTCTGTTTCTGTATACTTGAAAATACTTAATAAATAAACAAAAAAAAAAAAAAACAGACGTTTTTTCGGGAGCAGTGATTTTAATGATGCTTAAAGTGAAAAAAAAGTGAAATATTCCTTTAAATATCGAACCTGGGGGGTGTCTATAGTATGCCTGTAAAGTGGCGTGTGTTTCCCATGCTTAGAACAGTCTCTGCACAAAATGACATTTTTAAAGGAATAAAAGTAATTTAAAACTGCTTGCGGCTTTAATGTAATGTCGGGTCCTGACAATATGGATGAAAATCAGTGAGACAAACGGCATGGGTACCCCCCCCAGTCCATTACCAGGACCTTTGGGTCTTGTATGGATATTAAGAGGAACCCCGCACCCAAATTAAAAAAAGGAAAGGTGTGGGGCCCCCAGGCCCTATATACTCTGAAAAGCAGTATACAGGCGGTGCAAACAAGACAGGGACTGTAGGTTTGTTGTTAAGTAGAATCTGTTTGTAATTTTCAACTGGTACATTTTTAAAGTGTAGCTCGAGCCAAAAAATCTATTTTTAAGCTTTTTGGAAAACATAGGGAAAGGTTATCACCCCTGTGACATTTGTTTTGCTGTCTGTGCTCCTCTTCAGAAGATTTCACCTCACTTTCTGTCACAATGACAAATGTTTTTAGAAAATTTGGGGTTTTTAGTGAAACAGGGATTGGTGGTAAAGCATCAGTGGAAAGGAGAAACGTTTTTCCCATATTAACTCTTACAGGAGAGAATTTCCCTTCCTAGGGGTAGATTTCATCTCACTTCCTGTTGTCTCCTTCGGTTTGCAAGTAGGAGTCGTTTGTAAGTTGGATGTTTGAAAGTAGGGGCCTGCCCTATATACTCTGCAGAAATTGTGGCCTTAGGTGTTGGTGTTGCCACAACACTGTAAGCCCTCACAGGGCCCTGCTGTGAAATATTAGATCAGGAATTGTAATTACATGCCCCTGTTGAACAGGGGCAGAAAAATTGAGCCTTTGGTGATGGTGGTGGTGCTGGTGCCACAACACTGTAAGTCCTCACAGTTACTCTTGGTGGGCGCTGGAATGGGCCCTGCTGTGAAATATTAGATCAAGAATTGTAATTACATGCACCTGTTGAACAGGGGCAGAAAAATTGGGCCTTTGGTGGTGGTGGTGGTGGTGGTTTTGCTGGTGCCACAACACTGTAAGTCCTCACAGTTACTCTTGGTAGGCGTTGGAACAGGCCCTGCCGTGAAATATTAGATCAAGAATTGTAATGACATGTCCCTGTTTAACAGGGACAGAAAAATTGGGCCTTAGGCACTGGTGCTGGTGCCACAACACTGCAACCCCTCACAGATACTCTAGCTGGAGCGCAGGAACATGCCCAGCTGCAAAGAATTGCATCAAAAATTGTAATTACATGCCCCTGTTAAACAGGGGCTGAAAAATTGGGCCTTAGCCACTGGTGGCGGCGCCCAGAAACAAAAATATTCTTACAAGCTATCAGCATGATCATTGAGGAGGAAGAGGATAGTCACTCAGCATAACAGGTTAGTCACTCAGCATCAGCATAGGCAGTCTTGAAGGGATCTGACATTTCAAAAAAAATGTATTCGGTTACATCAGCATCAGGTGCTTGGTTTCTGGTGGTCCAAGACTAAATCATTTTTATGAAGGTCAGTCGATCGACCGAGTCGGTGGACAGGCACAACCTGTGATCAGTTACAAAGCCTCCAGCAGCACTGAATGTGTGTTCCGAAAGAACACTGGATGCATGACAGGCCAGTAGCTCAATTGCATACTGTGCAAGCTCTGGCCAGTGATCCATCCTCAAGACCCAATAACCTAGAGGATTTTCGGTGGGAAAGGTGTCTAAGTCTGATCTTGCCCCTAGGTATTCTTGCACCATGTAAAACAGACGCTGGTGATGGTTGCTGGAACCGATCATACCTTGGGGCTGCGGACTAAAAAAATTGTCTGAACGTATTGGTCAGACGGCCACCTTCTCCACTGCTCCTTCTTTGACTGACCGAAGCCTCAGCAACACGTTGTCCAGGAACAGGAGTTTGTAACCTCCCAGTCTCTGGGAACGCGTTGCACAGACCTTTCTGCAAGGCCTCCCGAAGATGTTTCATCCTCTGCTCCCTCTGCGATGGCAAGATAAGGTCTGCAACCTTACTCTTGTAACGTGGATCAAGGAGGGTTGCCAGCCAGTATTGATCCCTCTCCTTGATACCACGAATACGAGGATCCTTCCGCAGGCTTTGCAGGATCAGGGAGGCCATGCAGCTTAGGTTTGCTGAGGCATTTGGTCCGGAGTCCTCTGGGTCACTAAGAACGTCATGATCCGCAGCCACCTCCTCCCAGCCACGTAGAAGTCCATGGGTTTCTTCAGAATGTAAATGATCCCTTAAAGACTGCTGCTGATGCTGAGTGCCAGGCTCCACCTTCATGCTGACACAATCCTCCTCCTCTTCCTTTGTGATCGGCAGGCATGCAGGAACACTGTCTGGATAAAGGGGGCCTTGAGAGCTAAGGAAGTCCTCCTCTTCCTGCCTTTGTTCTGCCTCAAGTGCTCTGTCCATTATTCCATGCAGCGTGTGCTCCAACAGTTGAACAAGGGGTACAGTGTCACTGATGCATCCACTGTCACTGCTCACCATCCTCGTGGCCTCCTCAAATGGTGACAGGACAGTGCATGCATCCCTGATCATGGCCCACTGGCATGGAGAAAAAAAAACAAGCTCCCCTGACCCTGCCCTGGTGCCATAGTCGCACAGGTACTCATTGATGGCCCTCTGCTGCGTGTGCAGCCACTGCAGCATGGCCAATGTTGAGTTCCACCTGGTGGGCATGTCACAGATTAGGCGGTTCTTGGGCAGATTAAATTCCTTTTGGAGGTCTGCCAGCCAAGCACTGGCATTATATGACCGGGCAAATGCTCACAGAGTTTCCTGGCCTGCCTCAGGACATCCTGTAAGCCCGGGTACCTGCCCAAGAACCGTTGCACCACCAAGTTAAGGACATGAGCCAAACAGGGCACATGGGTCAGTTGTCCCTATCGGAGGGCGGAGAGGAGGTTGGTGCCATTGTCGCAAACCACCATTCCTGCCTTAAGTTGGAGTGGCGTCAACCACCTTTGAACCTGCCCCTGCAGAGCTGACAGAATCTCTGCCCTAGTGTGGCTCCTGTCCCCCAAGCACACCAGCTCAAGCACCGCATGGCATCTTTTGGCCTGTGTACTTGCGTAGCCCCTTGAACGCCTACAGAACACCGCTGGTTCTGAGGACAAAGCACAGGAAGAGGCCATGGAGGAAGAAGAAGAGGAGGGGGTGGAGGAGAGAGGTGTGTCAGAATCACCAGTAGTGGCATTTTGGAGGTGTGGTGGCGGAACAACCTCCAACACTACTGCACCTTGTCCTGCATCCTTCCCAGCTGCCAGCAGAGTCACCCAATGTGCCGTGAAACTTAGGTAACATCCCTGTCCATGCCTGCTGGACCATGAGTCAGCGGTAATATGCACCTTACCGCTGACTGCCCTGTCCAGCGAGGCCAAGGCATTGCATTCCACATGCCGGTAGAGAGCCGGAATCACCTTCTGTAAGAAAAAGTGGCATTTGGGAACCTGCCACTGAGGAACCGCACATTCCACAAACTCATGGAAGGGGGCGTCTACCAACTGAAAAGGTAGCAGTTGAAGTGCTAGCAATTTTGCCAAGCTAGCATTCAACCGCTGGGCATGTGGATGGCTGGGAGTGAAATTCTTTCTGCGGTGCAGCAGCTGGGGCAGGGAAATTTGCCTGGCACAATCTGATGTCGGTGTACCGATAGCAGATTGCCCACAAGTACTTGGCTGTGACACACCTAATTCTACACCTTCATTCCTCTCATTGTAGGTCTCAGAGAGGACTGAAGGTATAGTGGGGTTGGAGACCTCAGCTGATGAGGAGCAAGGAGAGGTCCTCTTTGTTCTTTGGTGTGGGTCTTTTAGGTACGCTTGCCAACGAACTGCATGGCAGGTCAACATATGTCTGGTCAAGCATGTGGTGCCCAAGCGGGAGATGTTTTGGCCACGCCAGATACGCTTGAGACATATGTTGCAAATAGCAGCGGTGGTATCTGATGCATTCATCTCAAAAAAGGCCCACACCAAAGAACTTTTGGAATAACGTGCAGAGACAGCAGCGCCCTGCACATGCGGAGCTCTGCGGTGTGATGCAGTCAGTGTGCTGCCCTTAGGCTGGCCCCTGGAGAGCATCCTGCCTTGTTGGTGATGTGCCTCCTCCTCCTCCTCCTCTCTCCTATCAGGCTCCCACGTGGAGACAGTGACCTCATCATCCCCTCCCTCCTCATCACTGGAGCAAACCTGGCAGTATTCTGCAGCAGATTGCTGTCCTTCTTGGGCACCCCCTCTGTCTGGACTCACGTTACTGCCTTCCTCTAGCTGAGTACCATCATCGGAGCCTTCTAAACGCTGGGCATCCTCCTGGAGCATGCACCCAACACTGTGGTCAAACAGTTCGGGGGACTCCTCAGGAGGACATGGTGGGGCTAGGGAAGGAGTCACTGATGCCATTGAGCCGAGGGAATAGGCCGCGTTGGCAGCTGCTTTGCCTCTAGACACAAAGCCTGCTTGCCCTCTTTTATTGGCTTGTGACTGTCTGCCTCTCCTTGTTGGCCTTCCAGACATATTATTGGCTTGCAGTGAGATGTAGCTGCACAAAACTGGGATGTATATATATACCGATTATACTGCAGCTAGCAGAATCAACTACCTGCCTGTGGTATTATTAGTATGAGAACACCTGCACTTTTCTTCAGGTAGCTATACTGTAGGTGCAACTGTGCAGGGTACACAGTACGGTAACTGGTAATACGTCAAGAGCCCACACAAGCACCTGGCTTCAGGTAGCTTTACTGTAGGTGCAACTGTGCAGGGTACACAGTACAGTAACTGGAAATATGTCAAGAGCCCACACAAGCACCTGGCTTCAGGTAGTTATACTGTAGGTGCAACTGTGCAGGGTACACAGTACAGTAACTGGAAATACGTCAAGAGCCCACACAAGCACCTGGCTTCAGGTAGTTATACTGTAGGTGCAGCTGTGCAGGGTACACAGTACAGTAACTAGAAATATGTCAAGAGCCTACACAAGCACTTGGGTTCAGGTAGCTATACTGTAGGTGCAACTGTGCAGGGTACACAGTACAGTAACTGGAAATACTTCAAGAGCCTACACAAGCACTTGGGTTCAGGTAATTATACTGTAGGTGCAACTGTGCAACTGTGCAGGGTACACAGTACAGTAACTGGAAATACTGTAAAAACACCTGCCTGCCTGTCAGTATATTAGGAAGAGAAGAACAGGATCTAGCTAAACTGAATACAGTGTATATATATATATATATATATATATATATATATATGCAACACCTGGGATGCATATATATACACAATACACTACAAGTGCAGCTAACTGACTCGACCTGCCTACTCTATCTAACTTAAATCAAATAACACTGTCTCTCTATCTATCTCTCTCCACCACAACACACTACACAGAGCCGATGTGCAGGTGGCCTTATATAGTGTGGGGCGTGTACTAAACCCCCTGAG
The DNA here is from genome assembly GCF_042186555.1 of Aquarana catesbeiana. Lineage (NCBI taxonomy): Eukaryota > Metazoa > Chordata > Amphibia > Anura > Ranidae > Aquarana > Aquarana catesbeiana. Next base: position 397,455,566 of record NC_133326.1, on the reverse strand, counting down.
CCATAATTGGCCAAAGCCATGGAGGCTCTCTGTAAACATGGCGCTGTGATTGGCCAGGCATGCGGGTCATAGTGCATGTTTGGCCAATCATCAGCCAGCAATGCACTGCGGTGCCGCAGTGAATTATGGGCCATGATGTGCCACTCGAATTTGGTGCGAACGGCCCATAATGTTCGTAATTCGACGAATGACCGAACACACTCGAACACGAAGCTCATCCCTAGTTGGGATGCGCCTAGATTTGGCTGCTTGAATGAGTAAGAGGGTTCATCTTATATTGTCCCCTGCCTGTCGCTTGGGTATAAAACCCGTTTGGTCCCGGTGTATAAGTCAACCTATAATATTATTCAAACTAGATGCCAATATCTTAGCAAGTAATTTAATATCTAAATTGAGGAGGGATATGGGGCGATAATTGGTCCAAGAAGTAGAGTCTGAACGGGGTTTGGGAATCATAGCTATGATGGATGTTAGTGTCTCAGGTTGAAATGTGTGTCCTACCAGAAGAGAATTAAGGGCTCTAGTCAATACTGGAGTCAAAATGTGTTCAAAATGTTTATAATATGATGCTGAAAACCCATCCCAGCCCAGTCTTTTGTGAAGTTTCAAATCTTTTATAGCTATCTGAACTTCAATATTTGTAATAGGACACTCAAGTCATTCTCGCTGTTCATTATCTAGAGTAGGGAGCTTTATATTGGAAAAAAGGGTGTCTGCATTGGTCTGATTGAAATCTTGAGCAGAGAAATATACTTTAACTAAATTAGAGCGAAACACCTCTAATATTTTAATTGGGTTACTAGTATATGCGTCGTGTGACGTTTCCACCCTTTAGGAGTCCGTATTTGATTAATTGATTTCAAACTTCTTGAAATAGGGGTGTCAGGTTTATTAGCTTTACTGTCGGTTCACACTGGGGCAACACGACTTCAGCGCGACTTTGTACCGCGACTTCAACGCGGCTTCAGCGCGACTTCAGTGCGACTTCAGCGCGACTTCAGCGCGACTTCAGCAAATTACAAGGTGACTTGAAGTCGCCTCCATGACAGGCGACTTCGGCTGTGGCCAATCACAGGGCAATCAGCTCTCTGGGAGGGAGGGGGGGAGGGAGGGGTTTTCCCTGCAAAGTCGCTTGACTTTACAGAGAGATCCGACTTGGAGGCGACTTCCATTGATTTCTATGGTACAGGTCGCCTACCAAGTCGGATCAAAGTAGTACAGGGAGTACGCTCTGAAGTCGGAGCGACTTCAGTAGTGTCTATTAAGACGCTAGCGTTCACTCCCATTGAATCTATTTCTGGGGCGACTTGGGGCGACTTGAGGGCGTACAAGTCGGATCCCAAGTCGCCCCAGTGTGAACCGACCCTCCAGGTATTGGATATGTTGGCATTTACGTATGAGTTTGTCTGCTGAGTCAGTTAAAAATAGATCTAGATCTAGACAGGCTTTGTCTAATTTTTCATTATTAATGGCATTCGGGGATGATTGAAAGGCGGAATGACAAGAATAAAAATTAGCTTCTAACTTTGCAAACAAAAGTTTACGTTCTCTTTTAAGATTTGTTGCTTGTTGTATCAGTCTACCACAAATGACTGCTTTATAAACTTCCCATAATGTGGTGTCAGAAATATCTCCCATATCATTGGAAGAGAAATAATCATTTAGTACTCCTTCAATCTCTATTCAATGGGCTACTGTAGAGTCATTAATACACCAAGTGGTATCGTGAGACCTAGGTATTGGAGAAGCAATAGTGCATATTGCACAATGGTCTGCCCATGTAAAGGGTAGAATGTTAGAAGATAAAATTTCAGGAATCATGCTATAAGGGACTAGAATATAGTCTATACGTGAGAAAGATTTATGTGGGTAGGAGTAATGTGTAAAACGCCTACTAGTAGGATTAAGTTCTCGCCATGTATCTACCAATCCATGTTTAGTAAGTAAATTTTGAAGAGCTACTTTAATGGAACTAGTGATAGGTGCTGGAGGAGACTTATCTAAGAAAGTAAAAACTGTTGCATTGGAATTTCCACATAAAACTACAGTACCAAACTTGTGAGTTTCCACAATTTGGAAAAGATGGGACAAGAAAGATTCTGGTCTCTTATTTGGAGCATAATATGATACAATTGTGATAGCTTTATCTGATATATAACCTGTGAGCAGTATATATATTTCCTCTGGATCATTCAGTTGTGTTAAAAGAGTGAATGGTATAGAACGGTGAAACCCAATAAGAGTCCCACGTTGTTTAACTGTGGTTAAGGCAGTATAAAATTATGGATGTGAGGGAGAAAGAAATTTAGGGGTAGCTTTATCGGTGAAGTGGGTTTCCTGCAAACAAATTATGTTTGCCTTCTTAGCTGAGAAAGACTGCATTGCTTTGGTTCATTTGGTTGAGATATTAATTCCTTGTACATTCAAGGACAGAATGTTTATAGGAGCCATAGTAGATCAAAAATGACTATCATAACATAAAGAGCACAGTTAATGACTAGAGCCATGATAACCACCTTGAGAGAAGAAAGAGGAAAAGAAAGGACAGAATAAGAAAGAACAATTTGCAATCGAATAACCCTAATATAATAATACTTTAATAATAAACAGTAGCAAAACACTGGGGTATGGGAGCAACTTAGAGGAGTAATCAAAAGACTCCAAGGGGCTCCAAAGCCATCTTTGGAGTCCCGCATAATAATAGCGAGAGTCCGAGGGTGGAAAGGGGGGCAGCAAGAAGTTCCAAAAGGATGAACTTCACCGTAGAACTACAGTACAAGTATAATAATCAGCTATAAATTGTAATAATAGATGCAATCTTAGGCAAACAAAACTATCCAAGTCACTACCAGCCTTGAGATTGTCTTTTTTGGTAACTGTAACTTAAAAAAAAACATAAGGAAAAAATTTCCAGTGGATAAGACACTAAATATTAAAGATATCCTGGTAGCAGGGGATACTAATTAAAAATTGATTATTAAGAGCCATCTAGAAAAAATTTTAAATATAAAAATAAAAAAAATTAAAAATGAAAATAAAAATTGGATAGAAAGCAACAGAATTATATTACTTATTATAGTTCAAGTCATCCACAAAAAAATTCAAAAGATTATTAATATAATCATTAGAAATAACGATTAGACTGGAAGTCCATAAACCTGAAACAATGGTATTGTAAATAGTGAGTTCCTTCAGTCAGTGTATAATACTGGGGATCTGGAAAGAAGAAATGAATCAACAGATATATGAAGATCAGTCCATTGAATCTTCGTTATTAGGGGACGGATTGTCAAAGCGGCATCGCTTATGCATATTTTGATGTGAAGGTGTAGATGGATTAGGGTCTGCTGCTGTATTTTGCTGAGGTGATCTGGAGGCTGACCTTTTGCGAGACAGATCTTTAGATGGGGCTTGGTCCGCTAAGCCCATTTCAATCAAGGCTGACTGTAAGTCCTCTGAATAACGACATACATATCTGGTTTCTAAATGCGTGAATCTGAGAGAAAAAGGAAAACTCCAATGATAAGTGATTTGATGACATTGAATTACTTGTAGCTGGGGTTTGAGTGCACGTCTTTTTGCCACTGTAATAGGAGAAAGGTCTGCAAAAAGCTGATATACATGACCCTGGAAGGTGAGAGAATCCTTTCCTCATTCCTGAAACAGTGCAGTAATAGTGGCTTGAACATCAAGGACAGTCTCAGGGATACCCCTAATCCACAAGTTAGCCCAACGGTCCCTATTCTCTTGGTCCTCTAAACGGGACTGTAATACAGCATTTTCTTAACGTTCATAAATTCTGAAATATAGTGCTGTGTTTGGCTTTCAATATCATCCACCCGTATTTCTAACTCAGCTGTTCTCTGCCCCAGCTCTCTAATTTAACTTGTTCATTTATGTGGTCTGACGTCTGTTTAAGGCTCGATTCACACCTATGCATGTTGCTTTTGGGCGTTTTTGGAGGTTTTTTTTTCATGCTTGCTACGTTTTTGAGCAGCGTTTTTGCGGCGTTTTTGCCGCGATTTTGCCGCGATTTGCGTTTTGCGTTTTTTTTTTACAGTTTTTTTTTACAGTCTAAAAAAAAAATTAAAAAAAAAAAATAAAAAAAAAAAAAAAAAACGGCAAAAACGCATCAAAAACGCATCAAAAACGCTGCAAAAACGGTGCACTTGCGTTTTTGATGCTTGTCCATTGAATTCTATTACATGCAAAACGCTGCATTTTGCATGAAAAAAAGTCCCTGACCCTTTCCAAAAATGCAGAGAAACAAAAAGGCATTGATGTGAACATGTTCCATAGGAACCCATGTTAAAAAATTCCCGTGCATTTCTGCAAAATGCAAAATGCATCAAAAAACGCGCTAGTGTGAATGGAGCCTAAGAGCTTTCTGTAGCATACATTCAAATTTATTAAATATGTCTGATTGAAGTACTGACTGTGAACCTCCTATGTCTGAGTCAGACTCACCAGTGAAATCCAGAGTGTTTATGTTGAGTTTCAATGGCTTGGCAGTATGTGAAGTGCTGGGATGTGAGGAGACTGCCGCCGCCATCTTGGATGTCGGCCGGGACGGCGCTTCTTTAATGATACCGGACATAAACTTTGATTTTGTGCCCTTCAGAGCCATACTGACGGTACCTGAGGGCTTTAGAAGTAAGTGCCTGGTAGTTTTGCGGGTTTTCGGCATCTCTGGGACCTGTAGTCCTCCGGGGTGAATGTCCCTGGAGCAGAGCTCTAAGCAGGCATTACTATCCTCTCAGGCATCCGCGCATGCGCCTAGCAGTACATCTTCCATAATCATCAACATTAACAGCATTCTTAGCTTTTGCAGGCCTGTCCTAGCCCACTGCCAACTTGGGACTGGCAGACATTAGATACATCACATTTAGGCATCAACACAGGTGCAGCTTGGATTTTAACCCCTGCCTCCCCGCTGTACAGGGTAAAGTCCCTCTCAAAAGCACATTCAGTGGCCCCACTATCTGGGGTCACTCTCACATCATCATGGACAGTCTCATAACCAGTCATTTTTAACCTAAACTTAGCGGTTCCAACCATCATTTCATTAACGGCAGTCTTACCCACCACAGTAGTAGGGGGTCACCATCTTCATTTGAGTATGTTGTCTCACTAACCAGTCCTCTGCTGCACTTTTACTGGCCCACTCTCCCTGGTGGCCACAGGATGAAATTACAGTAGGCATTTCCAACTGTTTAGCACCCCCTGCCGACACAACAGTACCACTGGAATGGCGTAGGGCCAATGTGGTGCCTATATTTAAAAAGGGAACAAAGTCTTTACAAAGTAACTATAGACCTGTTAGTTTAACTTCTATAGTCGGGAAGATACTGGAGAGTTTAATAAGAGACCACATAGACGAGTTCTTGCTGGAAAAAATATTTTAAGCAACAGACAGCATGGATTCATGAAAGACAGAAGTTGTCAACCAAACCTAATTTCTTTTTAAACCTTGGACAGAAGGGTGGCAGTGGACATAGTATACATGGATTTTGCAAAAGCGTTTGACACAATTCCCCACACATGTCTCATGTGTAAGGTAAAGTCTACAGGCTTGGAAAGATCAATTTGTAAATGGATAGAAAACTGGCTAAAAGACAGAATTTAGAGAGAAGTGGTTAATGATTCTTACTCTGAATGATCTAAGGTTATCAGTGGTGTACCCCAAGACTCAGTGCTGGGACCCTTACTTTTTAATACCTTTATAAATGATAATGGGTCTGAAATTAAAAGCAACATTTCTGTCTTTGCAGATGACACTAAGCTATGCAGTGGAATAACGTCCTTACAGGATGTCTCCAATTTACAAGCAAACCTCAATGCACTGTCTAATTGGGTGACAATGTGGCAGATGAGATTTAATGTTGATACATGTAAAGTAAAGATCATTTTGCCCCTGTACAAATCATTAGTAAGACCTCATCTGGAATATGCAGTTCAGTTTTGGGCACCAGTTCTCAAAAAGGATATCGGGGAACTGGAAAAAGTGCAGAGAAGGGGAACCAAACTGATAACTAAGAAGCATGGAGGAGCTCAGCTATGAGGAGAGATTAGAGGAACTGAATGTATTCTCTCTTGAGAAGAGGAGATTAAGGGGGGATATGATCACCATGTATAAATATAAAAGAGGTCCATATAGTGAACTTGGTGTTGAGTTATTCACTTTACTGTCAACACTGAGGACAAGGGGGCACTCTTTATGTCTAGAGGAATAGAGATTTCATCTCCAAATACAGAAAGGTTTCTTCACAGTAAGAACTGTGAAAATGTGGAATAGACTCCCTCCAGAGGTGGTTCTGGCCAGCTCAGTAGATTGCTTTAAGAAAGGGCTGGATTCTTTCCTAAATGTACATAATATAACTGGGTACTAACATTTATAGGTAAAGTAGATCCAGGGAAAATACGATTGCCTCTCTGGGATCAGGAAATAATTTTTCCCCCTGCTGTAGCAAATTGGATCCTGCTTTTCTGGGATTTTTTTGCCTTCCTCTGGAACTATGGGTATAGGATTGGGTATATGGGATTGTATGATATATTTTATTTATTTATTTTTATGGTTGAACTAGATGGACTTGTGTCTTTTTTCAACTTAACTATGTAACTATGTAACAGGAAACTCCTTCTTATTACTAGGAGTGACTGCAAACATATTTGCATGGGAATCTGGGCCTGCAGATAAAGACTTTTGCTCGGAAATATTATCTGCAGCTGAATTCCAGAACCTAGGGCAAGAAAACATTCCACGCCCCAGCTGGCCACATTCCAGCCATGGTACTGGACGACTTCTTCCCAGGGCACTTCACTCCTGGTGATTCCCAGCTGGCCGGAACACACAGGCCTCTTTGTGGGGATGCTTAGTCAAAATTCCATTGCAGCTCCTCCTTTCAGGCACAACTTTTACTCTCCACACCATGGGAGACTGCACTCTCCTGGCAGAGCTTTGCTGATTAGGGATGAGCTTCGAGTTCGAGTCAAACTCATGTTCGAGTCGAACATCGGCTGTTCGCCAGTTCGCCGAACAGCGATCAATTTGGGATGTGCGCGGCAAATTCGAAAGCCGCGGAACACCCTTTAAAAGTCTATGGGAGAAATCAAAAGTGCTAATTTTAAAGGCTTATATGCATGGTATTGTCATAAAAAGTGTTTGGGGACCTGGGTCGTGCCCCAGGGGACATGGATCAATGCAAAAAAAGTTTTAAAAAGGTCTGTTTTTTCGGGAGCAGTGATTTTAATAATGCTTAAAGTGAAACAATAAAAGTGTAATATTCCTTTAAATTTCGTACCTGGGGGGTTCTATAGTATGCCTGTAAAGGGGTGCATGTATCCCGTGTTTAGAACAGTCTGACAGCAAAATGACATTTCAAAGGAAAACAAGTCATTTAAAACTACTCGCGGCACGGCTATTAATGAAATGCCGGTCCGACAATACACATAAAAGTTCATTGATAAAAACAGCATGGGAATTCCCCGAACCAAATTTTTTTTTAAAAATGACGTGGGGGTCCCCCTAAATTCCATACCAGGCCCTTCAGGTCAGGTTACATAACGGGTGACCCCGACCCCCTCTGACGTCACGGGGATTGCCGCAGGGAAGTCCCCGTCAAGTCCCCGTGCATCAGAGGGGGCGGGGCACTGGGTGGCCCTGCCCCCCGTTATTTAAGAACCGTCAGAAGAGGAGAAGCGTCACACAGCGTTAGCCTCCCATCATGCCATCATGGATGCGGAGCGGCCCGAGGAGAAGAAGGGAAGATAACGCTTTCAAACTATTTGATGCATTGTGGCTTTCAACTTGCCACGACTCTCTGCAGGCAATACTTTTCTCACATGGTTTGCAGACTTGACATCACCAGCGTTGCTATGGGAAACCACATACCTCTCCTGTCGGCCACTCCTGGCACTCAAATCAAGCTTCCCAAACACTGTTGCAGACCTTTGTCTGGCCATGTCACTTTGTACTGGAAGCTGTGACAAAGGGCACTTGGAGACAAGATGCCCCCACTTGCTGCACAGCAAACAGCATTCTGGCCTACTTGCACGAGTGTTGCTAGTGGCAACAACACAACTCTCCTAGGCATGAACATCCAGCCGCTCTCCCCTTGCACTGAGGGTTTGCTTACTTTCCTCTTTAGCTTGGTTCAGTGCTGCTAGGTGCTGCTTGCACCAGTTCACTGCAGATTCAGACACTGGTGGACTCTCCATACTTGCAGTCACTTCACTTCACAGAACAACAGGAGCACTGTCTCTTTAAGGGGCCTCTCCCTTCCAGGTACACCACCTGCTGCACAGACTGCAGAGCACAGGCAGTTTCTGGCAATAGCTCACTGGTATATGCGAGGATCTTCAGTTATGCCCACATTTAAGCACCAACTTGTAATATCGGGGGTTATTTAGCTTCAGTGTAGAGCTTACCCGTGAGCTGAGTCTATGCCAGATATGCAGTTTAAGGGCTTTTTTGTCCCTTGTTTATTGAAGTAAAAGAGAAAAAAAAAACAGTCCATCCAGGAAATAACGACTGGAAAATACCAAGCCACTTGGCTCTCTGGTCAGCACTGCTGTTCAGGCGTGGACCTTGGTCCTCTTGACCCTGTAACTGTGTCCCTGTTCGGTACCCACTCTGTAGCTCTGGTGACACTCTCTTACAGCTTCCTGGCTGCTACAGCCCACTGGCTTGGGCCCTCCGTCTGCTCTGTCAGACTGTTCTGTGCCAATAGGCACACTTCTCCCTTGCCCGCCTGGACTCCTCTGGAGTGTGGAGCCCAGAACCATGGTCCTGGCTCTGCTATAAGCCCAGGACCCACCTGCACAATCAACAAGCCAGACTCCTGGTTGTTCCCAAAACCCAGTCCCAGGATTGGAGATTCCATCCCACCTAGATCGTTATGAAATCTCCAGGCTCCAAGTCTCCAACTGGATTTTACAAACCACAGAGAAAACTGATAAAACAATTTCCCCCAAATTAAATAATCCTCCTGGAGCCTCTCAACCTGCCTATTTGAGAATCCTGGGCGACAATCACTAGGACAGGGATCCGTACTGCCACAATAGGTATATATGTACAGTATGTATTTACTTTATGCTTTACTTCATAAACATGAGCTTAATCCATGTAAAGAGCCATCGTAGCTGTAAGCTGGCTCTTTAAGGCACTGTAGCAGGTGCAGCGTGTGCCCATAGCCAATGCGCATGCCCAGCGGGTGCAATGATCGCCGGGCATCTGCGATTGCTCGTGACAGAGTGAGAACTGGGATCTGTGTGTGTAAACACACAAATACTGGTTCTGTCAGGGGAGAGGAAACAGATTGTGTGTTCCTATTAAGTAGGAACAACAATCCCTCTCCTCCTCTAGTAAGCCACATTCCCTTGATCGCCCCCTAGTGTTAACCCCTTCCCTGCCAGTGACATTTATACAGTAATCAGTGGCTATTTTTAGCTCTGATCACTGTATAAATGTCACCGGTCCCAAAAAAGTGTTCGATGTGTCTGTCGCAGCAGTCCCGATAAAAAGATCACCGCCATTACTAGTAAAAAAAAAATAATAGTAAAAATGCCATAAATCTATCACCTATTTTTTAGACGCTATAACTTTTGCGCAAACCAATCTATATACACCTATTGTGATTTTTTTTTACCAAAAATATGTATAAGAATACATATCGGCCTAAACTGATGAAGAAATTTGTTTTTAAATTTTTGGGGGGATATTTATTATAGCAAAAAGTACTAAATATTGTGTTTTTTTCAAAATTGTCGCTCTTTTTTTGTTTATAGAGCAAAAAATAAGAAACTCAGAGGTGATCAAGTACCACAAAAAGAAAGCCCTGTTTTTGGAGAAAAAAGGACATACATTTTGTTTGGGTACAACATTGCACTATTGCACAATTGTCATTTAAAGAAAGGCAGTGCCATATTACAAAAAATGGCCTGGTCAGGAAGGGGGCAAATCCTTCCGGGGCTGAAGTGGTTAAAGTACACAGAAGCCATTTGGCTCTTCAACATTTGAGAAAACATTTGAGAAACAGATTGATATATGACTCAACCTAAGACAAATTATGTGGCTAGGTCCATCATATTAATTATGGAGGAGCTTGGGAAAAAGGCTGTGATCAAACAATATAAGTTAATGTTTTGTCCATTTAGGGGGCTATGGGAGAAAAAAATGAATTATAACATCACAGTCTTATTTGGACAGTCTCTGCACTCCCAGTAATCTTTAAAGGGGACCACTCAGTCCAACAATGTAATAAACAGATAGCCCCTAAAAAATTTGGCCTCATTAAAAACATTGTGGTTAGTATGTATGCGTGGTTATTAAAAAAAAAAACAAATTGAATTTTGAGTTTGTAGAAAAAAACATTATTCCTTTTTTTTGTGTGCTTTATATTCCACTAAATGCAATGTAGTTACAGTTTCTTCCCATACTGACACTTAAAGGGGTTGTAAACCCTTGTGTTTTTTCACCTTAATGCATCCTATGCATTAAGGTGAAAAAACTTCTGACACTGACCGCCCCCCAGTCCCCCCTGTTTTACTCACCTGAGCCCGTTCCTTCCCTCGGCGGAGACACGCTCTTCCTCTCTGCCCGGGGTTCTCGGCTATTGAGTGGATAGATTAATAGCAGTGCATCCATTGGCTGCCACTGCTGTCAATCAAATCCGATGACACGGGCGCCGGGGGCGAGTCTGGCATTCTGTGTCTATAGACACAAATGCCCACAAGGTAACCCCCCAGGAGAGTGCTTCTCCCAGGGGGTTTACCAATGTGAGGAGGAGCCGCGAGTGCCAGAAGATGATGATCGAGGCCACACTGTGTTAAACGAACTGCACAGTGGAGGTAAGTATGATATGTTTGTTATTTAAAAAAAAAAACAAGGGTTTACAATCACTTTAAGAAAATAGTTTCAGCTTCAGCTTTCTACACTGTCAACACTGAAAGTCAACATTGTGTTAGAAATTTTTCTTCCTCTTCCACCACTGGGTATGGAGTCTTGACATACACTGTGTGACAGCTAATTGGAGGAAAGGCACACACCCCCATTCCACATAGGCAGAGGAAGGAATAAACACGCAGAGCTGTAATGTGAATAGACCAGGTCTCTGTTAATCTATCTCTATGCACCCACCCGACCCAAATTTCCAGCTGCTTTTATCTCCTGTGTCGGAGATAGGGATGAGCTTCGTGTTGGAGTCGAACCCATGTTCAACTCGAACATTGGCTGTTCGGTCGTTCACCGAATTCCGAACGTTATGGGCCGTTCGCACCAAATTCGTGTGGCGCGTCACGGCCCATAATTCACTGCGGCATTGCAGTGCATTGCTGGCTGATGATTGGCCAAGCATGCACTATGACCCGCATGCTTGGCCAATCACAGCGCTGTCGGTAGAGAGAGCTGTAATTGGCCAAAGCCAGGGTGGCTTTGGCCAATTATGGCTCAGGGGGTTTAGAACACGCCCCACACTATATAAGGCCGCCTTCACGGCGGCCCTGTGTAGTGTGTGTTCCGGCGTTGAAAGAGAGATAGATAGACAGAGAGACAGTGTCATTTCATTTGAGTTAGATAGATTAGGCAGGACAATCAGTGAGTTAGCTGCACTTACAGTGTATTGTGTATATATATGCATCCCAGGTGTTGCATATATATATATATATATACACTGTATTCAGTTTAGCTAGATCCGTTCCTGTTATCTTCCTACTGACAGGCAGGCTTGTCTTGTTACAGTATTTACAGCTACCTGAAGAAAATTGCTGGTGTTCTTTTGATCCTATTAGTACCACAGTCAGGCAGCTAGACTATTTACAGTTAGTGCAGTGCATCCTGCTCACAGTGTTCAGCTAAAACTACAAGTTAGTGGGGTGCGTCCTGCTCACAGTGTTCAGCTAAACCTACAAGTTATTTTTTTGCGATCTCTGCACAGTGTTCATCTAAAGCTACAAGTTAGTGCAGTGCGTCCTGCTCACAGTGTTCAGCTAAAACTACAAGTTAGTGTAGTGAGACCTCTGCAAAGTGTTAATCTAAAGCTACAAGTTAGTGCAGTGCGCCCTGCTCACAGTGTTCAGCTAAAACTACAAGTTAGTGTATTGAGACCTCTGCACAGTGTTCATCTAAAGCTACAAGTTAGTGCAGTGCGTCCTGCTCACAGTGTTCAGCTAAAACTACAAGTTAGTGTAGTGAGACCTCTGCACAGTGTTCATCTAAAGCTACAAGTTAGTGCAGTGCGTCCTGCTCACAGTGTTCAGCTAAAACTACAAGTTAGTGTGGTGCGTCCTCCTCCCAGTGTTCAGCTAAACCTACAAGTTATTTTTTTGCGAGCTCTGCACAGTGTTCATCTAAAGCTACAAGTTAGTGCAGTGCGTCCTGCTCACAGTGTTCAGCTAAAACTACAAGTTAGTGTAGTGAGATCTCTGCACAGTGTTCATCTAAAGCTACAAGTTAGTGCAGTGCGTCCTGCTCACAGTGTTCAGCTAAAACTACATGTTAGTGTGGTGCGTCCTCCTCACAGTGTTCAGCTAAACCTACAAGTTATTTTTTTTGTGAGTTCTGCACAGTGTTCATCTAAAGCTACAAGTTAGTGTAGTGCGTCCTGCTCACAGTGTTCAGCTAAAACTACAAGTTAGTGTAGTGAGACCTCTGCACAGTGTTCATCTAAAGCTACAAGTTAGTGCAGTGCATCCTGCTCACAGTGTTCAGCTAAAACTACAAGTTAGTGTAGTGAGACCTCTGCACAGTGTTCATCTAAAGCTACAAGTTAGTGCAGTGCATCCTGCTCACAGTGTTCAGCTAAAACTACAAGTTAGTGTGGTGCGTCCTCCTCCCAGTGTTCAGCTAAACCTACAAGTTATTTTTTTGCGAGCTCTGCACAGTGTTCATCTAAAGCTACAAGTTAGTGCAGTGCGTCCTGCTCACAGTGTTCAGCTAAAACTACAAGTTAGTGTAGTGAGATCTCTGCACAGTGTTCATCTAAAGCTACAAGTTAGTGCAGTGCGTTCTCCTCACAGTGTTCAGCTAAAACTACAAGTTAGTGTGGTGCGTCCTCCTCACAGTGTTCAGCTAAACCTACAAGTTAGTGTAGTGAGACCTCTGCACAGTGTTCAGCTAAACCTACAAATTATTTTTTTGCGAGCTCTGCACAGTGTTCAGCTAAAGCTACCTGTAGAAGGTTGGTGGTGTTCTCATACTACAGGCAGGCAGTTGATTTTGCTAACTGCAGTATCAGTATATATATATATATATATATATATCCCAGCTTAGTGCAGCTACAGGCCATTAGTATGTCTGGAAGGCCAAGAAGGAGAGGCAGACAGTCACAAGCCAATAAGAGAGGGCAAGCAGGCTCTGTGTCTAGTGCTGGTCGTGGAGACGGTGCATCCTCATCAGCACGTGGCCATGGGACACGCTTGGCTTTTTTTTCGGCAGCTGGCCGTGTTGAGCCGCAACATGCGGAAGACTTGGTCGACTGGATGACCAAGCCGTCCTCATCCTCCTCATCCTCTCACACTCATGCTCAGGGTACTTTGTCTGGCAAAGCAGCAGCCTCTTCCCTCGGCTCAATGTCATCAGTGACTCCTTCCCTAGCCCCACCATGTCCTCCTGAGAAGTCCCTCAAACTGTTTGACCACAGTGTTGGGCACATGCTCCAGGAGGATGCCCAGCGTTTGGAAGGCTCTGATGATGATACTGAGCTTGATGAAGGCAGTAACATGAGCATGGTCAGAGGGGGTGCCCAAGAAGGACAGCAATCTGGCAGTCATGCTCCCCCTGCTGCAGCATACTGCCAGGTTTGCTCCAGTGATGAGGAGGGAGGGGATGATGAGGTCACTGACTCAACGTGGGTGCCTGATAGGAGAGAGGAGGAGGAGGAGGAGGAGGCACATACCCAACGAGGCAGGATGCCCTCCAGGGGCCAGCCTAAGGGCAGCACATTGACTGCATCACACCCCAAAGCTCCACATGTGCAGGGCGCTGCAGTCTCTGCGAATTATTCAAAAAGTTCTTTGGCGTGGGCCTTTTTTGAGACGAGTGCATCAGATCGCACCGCTGCTATTTGCAACATATGTCTCAAGCGTATCTCGCGTGGCCAAAACATATCCTTCGCTTGGGTACCACATGCTTGACCAGACATATGTTGACCTGCCATGCAGTTTGTTGGCATGCGTATCTAAAAGACCCACACCAAAGAACAAAGAGGACCTCTCCTTGCTCCTCATCAGCTGAGATCTCCAACCCCACTATACCTTCAGTCCTCTCTGAGACCTGCACTGAGAGGAATGAAGGTGTAGAATAAGGTGTGTCACAGCCAAGTACTTGTGGGCAATCTGCTTTTGGTACACCGACGTCGGATTGTACCGGCAAATTTCCCTGCCCCAGCTGCTGCACCACCGAAAGAAGTTTGCTCCCAGCCATCCACACGCCCAGCGGTTGAATGCTAGCTTGGCAAAATTGCTAGCACTTCAACTGCTGCCTTTTCAGTTGGTAGACTCTGTCCCCTTCCGTGAGTTTGTGGAATGTGTGGTTCCTCAGTGGCAGGTACCCAAATGCCACTTTTTCTCACGGAAGGCGATTCCGGCTCTCTACTGGCATGTGGAAGGCAATGTCCATGCCTCGCTGCACAGGGCGGTCAGCGGTAAGGTGCATATTACCGCTGACTCATCGTCCAGCAGGCATGGACAGGGACGTTACCTAAGTTTCACGGCACATTGGGTGACTCTGCTGGCAGCTGGGAAGGATGCAGGCCAAGGTGCAATAGTGTTGGAGGTTGTTCCGCCACCACGCCTCCAAAATGCCACTACTAATGATTGTGACACACCTCTCTCCTCCACCCCCTCCTCTTCTTCTTCCTCCATGGCCTCTTCCTGTGATTTTTCCTCAGAATCAGCGGTGCTCCGTAGCCGTTCAAGGGGCTACACAAGTACGCAGGCCAAAAGATGCCATGCGGTGCTTGAGCTGGTGTGCTTGGGGGACAGGAGCCACACTGGGGCAGAGGTTCTGTCAGCTCTGCAGGGGCAGGTTCAGAGGTGGTTGACGCCACGCCAACTTAAGGCAGGAATGGTGGTTTGAGACAATGGCACCAACCTCCTCTCTGCCCTCTGACAGGGACAAATGACCCATGTGCCCTGTTTGGCTCACGTCCTTAACTTGGTAGTGCAGCGGTTCTTGGGCAGGTACCCGGGCTTACAGGATGTCCTGAGGCAGGCCAGGAAAGTCTGTGTGCATTTCCGCCGGTCATATAATGCCAGTGCTCGGCTGGCGGACCTCCAAAAGGAGTTTAACCTGCCCAAGAACCGCCTAATCTGTGACATGCCTACCAGGTGGAACTCAACGTTGGCCATGCTGCAGCGGCTGCACACGCAGCAGAGGGCCATCAATGAGTACCTGTGTGACTATGGCACCAGGACAGGGTCAGGGGAGCTTGTTTTTTTTTCCCCACGCCAGTGGGCCATGATCAGGGATGCATGCACTGTCCTGTCACCATCTGAGGAGGCCACGAGGATGGTGAGCAGTGACAGTGCATGCATCAGTGACACTGTCCCCCTTGTCCACCTGTTGGAGCACACGCTGCGTGGAATAATGGACAGGGCACTTGAGGCAGAACAGAGGCAGGAAGAGGAGGACTTCCTTAGCTCTTAAGGCCCCCTTTATCCAGACAGTGTTCCTGCATGCCCGCCGATCACACAGGAAGAGGACGAGGAGGAGGAGGAGGAGGAAGATTGTGTCAGTATGGAGGTGGAGCCTGGCACTCAGCATCAGCAGCAGTCTTTAAGGGATCAGTCCCAAGAAACACATGGACTTGTACGTGGCTGGGAGGAGGTGGCTGCGGACCATGTCGTCCTTAGTGACCCAGAGGACTCCGGACCGAATGCCTCAGCAAACCTACGCTGCATGGCCTCCCTGATCCTGCAAAGCCTGCGTAAGGATCCTCGTATTCGTGGTATCAAGGAGAAGGACCAATATTGGCTGGTAACCCTCCTTGATCCACGTTACAAGGGTAAGGTTGCAGACCTTATCTTGCCATCGCAGAGGGAGCAGAGGATGAAACATCTTCGGGAGGCCTTGCAGAAAGGTCTGTGCAACGCATTCCCAGAGACTGGGAGGTTACAAACTCCTGTTTCTGAACAACGTGTTGCTGAGGCTTCGGTCAGTCAAAGAAGGAGCGGTGGAGAAGGTGGCCGTCTGACCGATGCGTTCAGACAATTTTTTGGTCCGCAGCCCCAAGGTATGATTGGTTCCAGCAACCATCGCCAGCGTCTGTTTTACATGGTGCAGGAACACCTAGGGGCAAGATCTGACTTGGACACCTTTCCCACCGAAAATCCTCTGGGTTACTGGGTCTTGAGGATGGATCACCGGCCAGAGCTTGCACAGTATGCAATTGAGCTACTGGCCTGTCCTGCATCCAGCGTTCTTTCGGAACGCACATTCAGTACTGCTGGAGGCTTTGTAACCGATCACAGGGTGCGTCTGTCCACCGACTCGGTCGATCGACTGACCTTCATAAAAATGATTTAGTCTTGGACCACCAGAAACCAAGCACCTGATGCTGATGTAACCGAAAATTTTTTTTTTGAAATGTCAGATCCCTTCAAGACTGCCTATGCTGATGCTGAGTGACTAACCCTGAGTAATTATCCTCTTCCTCCTCAATGATCACGCTGATAGCTTGTAAGAACATTTTTGGTTCTGGGCGCCACCACCAGTGCCTAAGGCCCAATTTTTCAGCCCCTGTTTAACAGGAGCGTGTAATTACAATTTTTGATGCAATATTTTGCAGCAGGGCTCGTTTCTGCGTTCCAACTAGAGTATCTGTGAGGGGTTGCAGTGTTGTGGCACCAGCACCAGTGCCTAAGGCCCAATTTTTCAGCCCCTGTTTAACAGGGGCGTGTAATTACAATTTTTGATGCAATACTTTGCAGCAGGGCTAGTTTCTGCATTACAACTAGAGTATCTGTGAGGGGTTGCAGTGTTGTGGCACCAGCACCAGTGCCTAAGGCCCAATTTTTCAGCCCCTGTTTAACAGGGGCGTGTAATTACAATTTTTGATGCAATACTTTGCAGCAGGGCTCGTTTCTGCGTTACAACTAGAGTATCTGTGAGGGGTTGCAGTGTTGTGGCACCAGCACCAGAGCCTAAGGCCCAATTTTTCAGCCCCTGTTTAACAGGGGCGTGTAATTACAATTTTTGATGCAATACTTTGCAGCAGGGCTCGTTTCTGCGTTACAACTAGGGATGAGCTTCGAGTTCGAGTCGAGCTCATGTTCGACTCGAACATTAGCTGTTCGCAAGTTCGCCGAACACCGAACAATTTGGGGTGTTCGCGGCAAATTCGAATGCCGCGGAACACCCTTTAAAAGTCTATGGGAGAAATCAAAAGTGCTAATTTTAAAGGCTTATATGCAAGTTATTGTCATAAAAAGTGTTTGGGGACCCGGGTCCTGCCCCAGGGGACATGTATCAATGCAAAAAAAAAGTTTTAAAAACGGACGTTTTTTCAGGAGCAGTGATTTTAATAATGCTTAAAGTTAAACAATAAAAGTGTAATATCCCTTTAAATTTCGTACCTGGGGGGTGTCTATAGTATGCCTGTAAAGGGGCGCATGTTTCCCGTGTTTAGAACAGTCTGACAGCAAAATGACATTTGGAAGGAAAAAACACATTTAAAACTACCCGCGGCTATTGCATTGCCGACAATACACATAGAAGTTCATTGATAAAAACGGCATGGGAATTCCCCCCAGGGAAACCCCGAACCAAAATTAAAAAAAAAAAAATGACGTGGGGGGGTCCCCCTAAATTCCATACCAGGCCCTTCAGGTCTGGTATGGATATTAAGGGGAACCCCGGCCAAAATTAAAAAAAAAAATGACGTGGGGTTCCCCCTAAATTCCATACCAGACCCTTCAGGTCTGGTATGGATTTTAAGGGGAACCCCGCGCCAAAAAAAAAAAAAAAAACGGCGTGGGGTTCCCCCAAAAATCCATACCAGACCCTTATCCGAGCACGCAACCTGGCAGGCCGCAGGAAAAGAGGGGGGGACGAGAGTGCGGCCCCCCCCCTCCTGAACCGTACCAGGCCACATGCCCTCAACATTGGGAGGGTGCTTTGGGGTAGCCCCCCAAAACACCTTGTCCCCATGTTGATGAGGACAAGGGCCTCATCCCCACAACCTGGGCCGGTGGTTGTGGGGGTCTGCGGGCGGGGGGCTTATCGGAATCTGGAAGCCCCCTTTAACAAGGGGACCCCCAGATCCCGGCCCCCCCCTGTGTGAAATGGTAAGGGGGTACTTACCCCTACCATTTCACTAAAAAACTATCAAAATAGTTAAAAATGACAAGAGACAGTTTTTGACAATTCCTTTATTTAAATGCTTCTTCTATCTTCCTTCATCTTCTTCTTCTTCTGGTTCTTCTGACTCTTCTGGTTCTTCCTCCGGCGTTCTCGTCCAGCATCTTCTCCGCGGCGTCTTCTATCTTCTTCTCCTCGGGCCGCTCCGCACCCATGGCATTGGGGGGGAGGCTCCCGCTCTTCTCTTCATCTTCTTCTTCTTCATCCTCTTCTCTTCTTCATCTTCTTCATCTTCATCTTCTCTTCTTTTCTTCTGCGGGCCGCTCCGCATCCATCCATCCCCGCCCGCAGACCCCCACAACCACCGGCCACGGTTGTGGGGATGAGGCCCTTGTCCTCATCAACATGGGGACAAGGTGTTTTGGGGGGCTACCCCAAAGCACCCTCCCAATGTTGAGGGCATGTGGCCTGGTACGGTTCAGGAGGGGGGGGCGCACTCTCGTCCCCCCCTCTTTTCCTGCGGCCTGCCAGGTTGCGTGCTCGGATAAGGGTCTGGTATGGATTTTTGGGGGAACCCCACGCCGTTTTTTTTTTTTTTTTTGGCGCGGGGTTCCCCTTAAAATCCATACCAGACCTGAAGGGTCTGGTATGGAATTTAGGGGGAACCCCACGTCATTTTTTTTTTAAATTTTGGCCGGGGTTCCCCTTAATATCCATACCAGACCTGAAGGGCCTGGTATGGAATTTAGGGGGACCCCCCCCCACGTCATTTTTTTTTTTTTTATTTTGGTTCGGGGTTTCCCTGGGGGGAATTCCCATGCCGTTTTTATCAATGAACTTCTATGTGTATTGTCGGCAATGCAATAGCCGTGGGTAGTTTTAAATGTGTTTTTTCCTTCCAAATGTCATTTTGCTGTCAGACTGTTCTAAACACAGGAAACATGCGCCCCTTTACAGGCATACTATAGACACCCCCCAGGTACGAAATTTAAAGGGATATTACACTTTTATTGTTTGACTTTAAGCATTATTAAAATCACTGCTCCTGAAAAAACGGCCGTTTTTAAAACTTTTTTTTGCATTGATCCATGTCCCCTGGGGCAGGACCCAGGTCCCCAAACACTTTTTATGACAATAACTTGCATATAAGCCTTTAAAATTAGCACTTTTGATTATTCATGTTCGTGTCCCATAGACTTTAACGGTGTTCGCGTGTTCGAGCGAACTTTTTTCCTGTTCGCATGTTCTGGTGCGAACCGAACAGGGGGGTGTTCGGCTCATCCCTAGTTACAACTAGAGTATCTGTGAGGGGTTGCAGTGTTGTGGCACCAGCACCAGTGCCTAAGGCCCAATTTTTCAGCCTCTGTTTAACAGGGGAGTGTAATTACAATTTTTGATGCAATACTTTGCAGCAGGGCTCGTTTCTGCGTTACAACTAGAGTATCTGTGAGAGGTTGCAGTGTTGTGGCACCAGCACCAGTGCCTGAGGCCCAATTTTTCAGCCCCTGTTTAACAGGGGCATGTAATTACAATTTTTGATGCAATACTTTGTAGCAGGGCTCGTTTCTGCGTTACAACTAGAGTATCTGTGAGGGGTTGCAGTGTTGTGGCACCAGCACCAGTGCCTAAGGCCTAATTTTTCAGCCCCTGTTTAACAGGGGCGTGTAATTACAATTTTTGATGCAATACTTTGCAGCAGGGCTCGTTCCTGCGTTCCAACTAGAGTGTCTGTGAGGACTTACAGTGTTGTGGCACCAGCACCACCACCTCCACCAAAGGCCCAATTTTTCTGCCGTTGTTCAACAGGGGCATGTCATTACAATTCTTGATCTAATATTTCACAGCAAGGCCCATTTCTGCACCCACCAAGAGCGAGTGAGGACTTACAGTGTTGTGGTACCAGCACCACCACCATCACCAAAGGCCCAATTTTTCTGCCGTTGTTCAACAGGGGCATGTAATTACAATTCTTGATCTAATATTTCACAGCAGGGACCATTTCTGCACCCACCAAGAGTGAGTGAGGACTTACAGTGTTGTGGCACCAGCACCACCACCACCACCAAAGGCCCAATTTTTCTGCCCCTGGTCAACAGGGGCATGTAATTACAATGCTTGATCTAATATTTCACAGCAGGGCCCTGTGAGGGCTTACAGTGTTGTGGCCACAACACCTAAGGCCCAAATTTCTGCTGAGTATATAAGGCAGGCCCCTACTTTCAAACATCTAACTTACAAATGACTCCTACTTGCAAACGGAAGGAGACAACAGGAAGTGAGATGAAATCTACCTCTAGGAAGGGAAATTCTCTCCTGTAAGAGTTAATATGGGAAAAACATTTCTCCTTTCTACTGATGCTTTCCTTGTCAAAAGAAGTTTATTGAGTATACAATGTTATAAAGATACATAAAGTAAGTTTACAAGGATCTATAAAGTAAGCTCATTGTTTTACAGTAGGGTTTATATAGGTAAATATCATGAAATTTCAAATATTAAACATTGGGTTCACGTAAACCTAAATTAAAGATATATATCATTTCCTTAGTTACTTTTGTAGGTATTTAAATGATTTATACCTACTATACATATTGTTTACAAGTAGAGTGTATATAGGTCAAATAAATTCTGATAATGAGCTTTAATCGTAAGGTGGAGAAAAGGAAAGAGAAAGAAGAAAAAGGGTTGAAAGGTAGAGGTATGGTCCACAAGGTTGTCCCGCTCGTCAGTTTATTATTCTTTTTAGTTCTCTTTGAAGCCTTAGAATAGGTGTCTCTGTAAGTCATTTAATCTGTTACCATGGCAACAGGACAGAGTCATTGAAGTTTGACAGGAACTGTTGTTTTATCCAAGGATGCCAAAGTTTTTCAAATTTTGGAATTTGATTTTGATCGATGGCTACCATCTTAGCATGGGACATTGTATTATTCATTCTGTGAATTGTTTCTGCTAGTACCAATGTAGGAGATTTCCATGCCTTGGCCACTGTTTGTTTTGCAGCCATTATTAGTTGGATCATAAGTTTGAATTGAGAGAGTGTTAACCATTCTGGTTTTAGATTAAGTAAAGTTAAATATGGATCTGGTTGTATTATTTTTTTAAATATTTTAGATGCAATCACGAAGACTTCCTTCCAGAAGGTTTGGATTACTGGGCACGTCCACCATATGTGTAAATATGTGCCTATTTCTGGGCATCCTCGAAAACAAAGAGCTGAGGTATTAGGTGAATATTTTGCCACTCTAGCGGGTACAAGGTACCAGCGAGTTAGGACTTTATAATTTGTCTCCAGTGCTAAGATGTTGGGTGAAGATGACTTAGATGTGAGCCATATGTTAGACCAGTCCGTGTCTTCTAAAGTTCGTCCCAGGTCCTCCTCCCACCGCTGAACGTAAGAGGGTCTATTAAGATTTGCTACTCCATATAATTGATTATAAAGTGATGAAATTGTACCTTTAGCAAATGGATCTTTTGTACAGATTGATTCAAAAATGGATAATTGGGATAATGGTGTATCCCCCTTTAGGAATGGTGTATAGAAATTTTTGATTTGGAGATATCTAAATATCTCAGAGTTTGGTAGATCATATTTTTCTCTAAGCGATGGGAATGAAAGGAATGATTTAAATGCTATGAAGTCATTTAGTGTCTGAATGCCTGATGTTGTCCAAGCTTTAAAAGAATTTGGGTAGATCCATGCCGGATAAAAGGCCGGATTTCTGATAAAAGAAAGGAGAGGATTGTGTAGAGATTGTAACTGATATTTGGTTTTTAGTTTATCCCAGAGAGATAGGAAGTGTTTAGT
Organism: Aquarana catesbeiana; assembly: GCF_042186555.1. NCBI lineage: Eukaryota > Metazoa > Chordata > Amphibia > Anura > Ranidae > Aquarana > Aquarana catesbeiana. The sequence goes on along the minus strand of NC_133326.1, from coordinate 397,433,468 downwards.
TATGGGATTATGAATTTTAAAGCGGTCTTTAGGATCAAGCCATAATAAATTTGATATTAATAGAGGGTCATTTTCTGAAGCCTCTATAAATACCCATAATGGGATTTCCTGTTTTGCATGGTATTTGGACAGACTGGCCAAATGTGCTGCTCTGTAGTAGTTAGTAAAATTGGGGGAATCCCAGGCCTCCTTTATTTTTGGAAAGATGTAGTGTGTGTATAGGTATACGTGGTTTAGAAGAGCCCCATATAAACGAATTTGCTCTTTTTTGTACTATTCTCAAAAAATAGGAAGGAATTGGAATAGGGAGGACTCTGAAAAGATAAAGCAATTTGGGTAGAATAGTCATTTTGATTGCATTAATCTTCCCTATCCAGGATAAAGGAAGTTGCGACCATTGTTTTATTAGATTTGTGATCTGTCTTAATACAGGAGGATAATTGTTTGAGAATAAGTCAGAATGAGATGCTGTTAAATGAATTCCAAGATATGGGATTGATTTTTCTGCCCATGTGAATGGGAGTGCAGCCCTAGCCGGGATCAATTCCATGTTTGTGAGTGAAATATTAAGCACTAGGCATTTCTTAGGATTAATCATAAGGCCGGATAGGGCTGCGAATCCATCAAGAGCTGGTATTAAGTTAGGACCAGAGACCTGTGGTGATGATAGAAAAAGTAATATATCGTCTGCAAATATACATAATTTGTGTGTAATACCTCCTACTTCAATGCCAGTTATAGTTTGGTTTGTTCTGATGTATTGGGCCATGGGTTCGAGTATAAGGGCAAATAATAAGGGAGATAATGGGCAACCCTGTCGGGTACCTCTTTCGATATTAAAGGCTTCAGATTTGTATCCAGCATATTTTATATAGGCTTTGGGTTTATTATATAATGCTTTGATCCATGTTAAAAAGTGGGGTCCAAAACCCCATTTTTGTAATGAATATTGCATATATTGCCAGGATACTGTGTCAAATGCCCTCTTAATATCGAGAGATAGAAAACATAAAGGGATTTTCCGTTTTTTAGCAATATGTGCCAATAACACTGCCCTGCGTATATTATCGCCTGCCTGTCTATTTGGCATGAAGCCTACTTGATCTCTATGTATTAATTTTCCTATAATGCTATTGAGGCGTTTTGCTATTATTTTTGCTAATAATTTAATATCGAGGTTTAACAGAGAGATAGGCCGATAATTCACACAGGAAGTATCATCAGAAAAGGGTTTTGGGATCATACAAACAATTGCCATTAGTGTTTCTTGCCGAAAAGAATGTCCATCTAGAAGTTTGTTAAAAGTTTCAGTGAGAATGGGAGAGAGTATTTCTGAGAATGTTTTATAGTATATAGCCGAGTAGCCGTCTGGGCCTGGTCTTTTGTTAAGTTTTAGGTCTTTTATGGCGTTAGCAACTTCATCTATAGTTATAGGCTCATCCAAACTGCTTTTTTGATTCTGAGATAACTCAGGTAAGGTTATTTTTGAGAAGAAGGATTCAGCCTCTGTAGGATTAAATTCATTATTTGTCTTGTATAAAGTTGCGAGATGTGAGTGAAATTTATGGACTATTTTAACTGGATTACAAGTGTAAACATTTTTTGATAATTTCAAACGTATTGGTTTGAAAGATTTGTTAATTGAATTTAATGCCCAAGCCAAATATGTACCTGGTTTGTTTGTATTCATGTAGAAATTGTGTTTGGAGCGTTTGAGGGATTTATCAACTGACTCAGTGAGAGATAGATCGTATTCCAATCTAGATTTTTCCAGATGAGATTTTGTACTCTGAGATGGATTATCTTGAAATGATATGTAGGCTGCATTAAAATTGAGTTCTAGTTTTTTTGCTAGATTTTTGCGTTCCCGTTTAAATAGTGCCATTTGTCTTTGTATTGTACCACGCAAGACAGGCTTATGAGCTTCCCACAGTGTTATTGGGGAGATGTCTGTTGTATTATTAATTGATATGTATTCCTTTAAAGCTTGTTCAATGGCCATCTGATGTAGTGGGTGTTTGAGCATTATGTCCGGTAAGTACCACGTTGGGTCATGTGCTTTTGGTATGGCTATAGTAGTGTATACTGCATTATGGTCAGACCACGGAATCGGAATTATATCTGATGCAATAATTTCTGGTATAAAGTAAAAAAAGAGAAGAGAAACTGCTGCGCCAACCCAACGAACCAATAAAAATGAAAATGAAATGTAGTGAAACAATAAGCAGCCAACACCAACAATTAAACAAATTGTGACAATGAATAAAGAAACAAAAAAGTGTAGCGCTATACTGTATCAGTTAGCAACATCAAAATGTGCTAGGGTGACGAACAGTGTATATCAGGAGTTATATTAGACCATATGTGAAAGTACAGTGAACCATTAAGAAATCTAATATTCCAAAGGGAACATCTGTTCACATATCTGCTATACTTTATCGGTTAACACCATCACAATGTGTCAGGATGACAAACAGTGTGTATCAACAATTGAAATAATATTTGACCTCATACAAGAGGATAATACATCCGTGAAGAATCCAATATTCAAAAGAGGACCTCTCTTAGCATATCCTCTATAATAAAACAATGTGAATCAAATGTGCATCACACAAATTAAAAATCATACATAAGCATGTGTGGATAAGAGTAAATAATAAGTCTCTAAGGTGGGGACAGTTCATATAATCAAATGGAGACTTCTTGGAGCATAGGTATCTATCTCAAAATGACATTTGTTGCTGGATTCCTCCAGTGATCAGCCTGGTGTAATAATATAAAATGCCCTTACCGGACGCGGTGGACTCACAGGCCGTACAGCGGTGAGTCATACGAGCTTGAACCGTGTACCACGGTAGAGTTATAGTTGTTCCTGGTCCACCATCAGATGATCTTGATAGAAAACTCCAATCATAAACGGTCTCCCGATTCGTCCTCCAACACTCACTTTGGTCTCCGACAATTCAGGACAGGGACAATAGGAGAAGAAAGGCTCCACATAGTGTGAATTCCGAAAGGATTTTATTGCATAAAAAATTCCAGCATAAAAATTCCAGATGAAAGCAAAATTTATAAAAACATGAAAAAATGTAAAAATGTAGTAAGCGCAGTAGATAAATGGTTTGAGGTAGCGTCCTATACCCGACGCGTTTCGTCTGAGAAGACATCAACTGGGGTAAACAATTACATATTTTATTCATATGCAACTGTTTAGATATGTTAACTCATAAAATTGAGGTTGTATTGCTTCAGATTAGAATAAACAAAAACATAATTCTAGGAACTAGTTAGGTAATAATATATTTGTTTTAAGAAAAGAAAGCTTCCATTACTTCTGGATTATTGAACATATTTGTCCTAAAAAGTAATAAATCTATTGTTATTACCTGATAATATATAACTGAACAAGAATTTCCTCATTTCACTTATATATTCTAAGGCTATATGAATCAGAAGTAATAAGAAATATAACTGGAATGTAACATGATCCCACACAGTGTGTGACTATCAGAATGTAGTTACATTCAGTTATAAATATAGGTTTTTTATAGAGAACCATCTCTTAGTATAATAAATGAAGAGATATCAGGAATTAGGATGTCAGTCCATTGAATCTTCTTGGTCCATGGATGATGTGGCATAACGGCCTCTTTTGTGAGAATGATGATTCCCATTTTGTTCTGAAATTTTCTGGGTGCTGCCTGAAGGTGAAGATGATGCCATTCTTCTGCGTGTGGGAGTGTTGCTGCTTGTGAGTTCTGTCAGATTTAATTTTAAAAGGGTTTGTTGTAGTTCATCTGCTGATCTGCTTCTGTAAATTGTACCTTGGTAGTTAAATCTGACTGAAAAGGGGAAGCCCCATTGATACATAATGTTGTGGCGTTGCAGTTCCATTAGTTGGGGTTTCATGGATCGTCTTTTAGTAATAGTAAGTTGGGATAGGTCAGCAAAAATTTGATAATTGTGTCCTTGAAAATTAAGTTCCTTTTTTTCTCTTGCAGCAATTAGTATTTATTCTTTCGTTCTGTAATAATGAAATTTGGTGATTATATCACGTGGGGGTCCATCTTTCTTTTTGGCTGTGAGGGCTCTGTGTACTCTGTCCAGTTCTAAATGTTCAATAGGGATATCTGGCTTTAGCTCTTGTAATAGAGCAGTAATAGTAGATTGCAGGTCTGTCACAGTTTCAGGTATTCCCCTTATGCGCAAGTTTGAACGTCTGGCTCTATTTTCGTAATCTTCGAGCTTAGTTTGAAGTATTAAATTCTCTTTTTTTAATTGTTCCAATTCTGTTATATTTTCTTGGGTTGTAATTTCAATTTCATCCATTTTTATTTCTAAGGCTGCGGTGCGGTTTCCCAGCTCTCTTATTTCTTTGGTTAGGCTTTTTGTTATTTGGTCTGAGGTTTGTTTTAAAGCCTTATGAAGCATCTTTTCAAATTGTAATAATATTACTGGGGATACTGAGAAGGCTTGTGGAGAAGTTTGTGAGAGGATTTGTTCTGTATCTGACTCAAATGGAGAGTCTTGCTGTGACATTTTCTGTCTGTGAGAGCTCCCTGATGCTGTATCTTGTGAGGTGACTGGAGCTGCTTCAGCTGCAGTGAGTGCCTGTGAGCTCTTTGTGAGGTGATTTTTATTTCTGCCACGGTTTCCTCCCAGTACCATATTTCCTGCCCAAACTTTCACAGTTTGTTCCCTGGGGCAAAAAGGTTCAAATGGATACCTTTTGAGCCTGCAGGCTCCGCTTTGTCCTTCTCTTCTCTCCTCAGCGGTGTGGAGCTCTAACAATGCATGTCTGCTCCGCTAGGCTCCGCCTCCTGCCCCCCCTCTCTACTGATGCTTTCCAATCCTTGTTCCACAAAAAACCCCAAATTTTCAAAAAACATTTGTCATTGGGACAAAAAGTGAGGTGGAATCTTCTGAAGAGGAGGACAGACAGCAAAACAAATGTCACAGGGGTGATAACCCTTCCCTATGTTTTCCAAAAAGCTTAAAAAAGATTTTTTGGCTGGAGCTAAACACGTTAAAAATGTACCCGTTCAAAATTACAAACAGATTCTACTTAACAACAAACCTACAGTCCCTGTCTTGTTTGCACCACCTATATACTGCTGTTCAGAGTATATAGGGCCTGGTGGCCCCACACCTTTCCTTATTTTAATTTGGGTGCGGGGTTCCCCTTAATATCCATACAAGACCCAAAGGGCCTGGTAATTGACTGGGGGGGTACCCATGCCGTTTGTCTCACTGATTTTCATCCATATTGCCAGGACCCGACATTACATTAAACCCGCAAGCAGTTTTAAATGAGATTTTTTCCTTTAAAAATGACATTTTGTGCAGGGACTGTTCTAAACACGGGAAACACGCGCCACTTTACAGGCATACTATAGACACCCCCCAGGTACGATATTTAAAGGAATATTTCACTTTTTTTTTTTTTTACTTTAAGCATCATTAAAATCACTGCTCCCGAAAAAACGGACATTTTTAAAAGTTTTTTTTGCAGTGATACATGTCCCCTGGGGCAGGACCCGGGTCCCCAAACCCTTTTTAGGACAATACCATGCAAATTAGCCTTTAAAATGAGCACTTTTGATTTTGAACGTTCGAGTCCCATAAACGTCAATGGGGTTCTAACGTTCGTGCAAATTTTCGGTCCAGGGGGTGTTCGGCTCATCCCTAGTCGGAGAACTTGTCATGCTGATAACAGAGGAACAAAGCAGTAGAAAGACACAGGACTTAGTTCTTTGGAGAGAGATATGTAAACACTACAGATATATGTGCATAGCTCAGATTTCATGAATGGGGTTTACATCCACTTTAAGTGTTAAAAGATGGTTTGAATGATTTATAATATTTATCCTTGTCATAATTTGATTGGTTATTTTTAAAGTGTTTGTTACCCCAACATTTCATATTCCTGATATGTGCCTGCTGTACCATGTACTTGTGTGAGAGAGTATCCTCTTCTCTTTGTATTCGCTTACTTTGTGTGAACTACCTGGTGTTCCTGCCAGTCCCTCTGTTTTCCTATTAAAAACTGAATACTAAGCAGGAGAGCACACTGTGGTCAGTTCTTTAGCTGTGCTTGGAAATCTGTGTACTCTCCTCCAATGATCAGACTTGTCCTGACATGCCCCTGCTGCACAGCCATTCACTGGGAAGATCAGTGTGCTATTGCTTCCTCCTCCCAGCTCTTATCCCAAAGGGGATGTGATCACTTACAAAAAAGGGGAAAAAGGTATTTATATTTTTTTTTATCTCTATACACAAATGTTTTGCCTTTCATTTATATTTTAAACTAAATGGGTTGTTTTACGAGGTGATCGTTCACAATCACTTTAGCTTGCACTCTACTTAACCGCTTCCTGACTGCCTCACGACGATATAAGTCGGCAGAAGGGCACGTACAGGCAGAATCACGTACCTGTACACTGCCCTTTAACAGGCGGCCTACGGGCACACTCCCGCCGGGAGCTTCGTGAGTGTGATCGTGGGTCCCGCGGACTCGGCGTCCGTGGGGATACCCACGATCATCTCACAGAGAGGAAGAACAGGGAAATGCTAATGTAAACAAGCATTTCCCCTTTCTGCCTAGTGTCACTGTCACTGATCACCTCTCCCTGTAATCGGGAGCGGTGGTCAGTGTTGTGTCACACACACAGCCCCTCCCCACCACAGTTAGAATCACTCCCTAGGACACACTTAACCCCTACAGCACCACCTAGTGGTTAATCCCTTCACTGCCAGTCACATTTACACAGTAATCAATGCATTTTTAATTGCACTGATCGCTGTATAAATGTGAATGGTCCCAAAATCATGCCAAAAGTGTACAATCTGTCCGCCATAATGTTGCAGTCATAATAAAAATCGCTGATCACCACCATTACTAATAAAAAAAATTATCAATAAAAATGCCATAAAACTATCCCCTATTTTGTAAACGTTATAACTTTTGCTCAAACCAATCAATAAATGCTTATCGTGATTTTCTTTTACCAAAAATATGTAGAAGAATACGCATCAGCCTAAACCGAGGAAAAAAAATTTTTTTTTATATATTTTTTGGGGATATTTATTATAGCAAAAAGTAAAAAATAATGCGTTTTTTTCAAAATTGTCTTTTTGTTTTGTTTATAAAAAATAAAAACTGCAGAGGTGATCAAATACCACCAAAAGAAAGCTCTATTTGTGGGAAAAAAAGGACGTCAATTTTGTTTGGGAGCCACGTCGCACGACCGCGAAACTGTCAGTTAAAGCGACGCAGTGTCGAATCACAAAAAGTGCTCTGGTCTTTGGCCAGCTAAATGGGCCGGGGCTTAAGTGGTTATACAAAGGTGTCTAATGCCGCGTACACACGGTCGGACCTTCTATCCTACTTGGTCCGGCACACTTTACGACGGACTTTGTCCGCCAGGTGCGCCGGACTTTAAAACGGACGGACTTGCCCACACACGACCGGACTTTCCGGCGGGCTAAGTCCGCCCGTCTTTCCGACGGACTTTCGCCGGAGTTACGGCGGACTTTCAGAATGAACGGACTTGCCCACACACGGACAAGTCCGTTCATTTTGAACGTGACTCAGGTGCGACGGGACTAGAAAAGGATGTCAATCTTGCCGCTTTTATCGGCGAGATTGACACCTTGCGAGCCCCGTCGCGGGGCATACCAGGCCCTTAGGTCTGGTATGGATTATAAAGGGAACCCCCTACGCCGAAAAAACGGCGTGGGGTCCCCCCTAAAATCCATACCAGACCCCGATCCGAGCACGCAGCCTGGCCGGTCAGGAAAGGGGGTGGGGACGAGCGAGCGCCCCCCCCCTCCTGAACCGTACCAGGCCGCATGCCCTCAACATGGGGGGGTGGGTGCTTTGGGGGAGGGGGCGCCCTGCGGGGCCCCCCACCCCAAAGCACCTTGTCCCCATGTTGATGAGGACAAGGGCCTCTTCCCGACAACCCTGGCCGTTGGTTGTCGGGGTCTGCGGGCGGGGGCTTATCGGAATCTGGGAGCCCCCTTTAATAAGGGGGCCCCCAGATCCCGGCCCCCCACCCTATGTGAATAAGTATGGGGTACATGGTACCCCTACCCATTCACCTAGGGAAAAAGTGTAATAAAACACACTACACAGGTTTTTAAAATATTTTATTAAACAGCTCAGGGGGGGAGATCTTCCTCCGGCTTCGGGGGTCTTCTTCCGGCTTCGGGGGTCCCTGCGCTTCATCTTCTCCCGGCGTCCGGTTGGTTCTTCTCCCGGTGTTCCAGTTCTTCGGCCGGCTCCTCTGCTGTCTTCAGGTAGCTCTCTTGCCAGCAGAGGTCCGGACTCCTGGGCTTCTGGGCTTCTGGGCTTCTTCTCTTCTCTTCTCCAGATGTTGACACGACGCTCTCTCCGGCTGGACTGCTCTCCGAGGGCTGCGTTGTGACTTATATAGGCGGAGACCCCGCCCCCTTTTGATGTCACAGTCCCTGGACATGCTGGGACTGTGACGTTTTAGGGGGCGTGGTCACTGGGTGATGTTGAAGCGCAGGGACCCCCGAAGCCGGAAGAAGACCCCCGAAGCCGGAGGAAGATCTCCCCCCCTGAGCTGTTTAATAAAATATTTTAAAAACCTGTGTAGTGTGTTTTATTACACTTTTTCCCTAGGTGAATGGGTAGGGGTACCATGTACCCCATACTCATTCACATAGGGTGGGGGGCCGGGATCTGGGGGCCCCCCTATTAAAGGGGGCTCCCAGATTCCGATAAGCCCCCGCCCGCAGACCCCGACAACCAACGGCCAGGGTTGTCGGGAAGAGGCCCTTGTCCTCATCAACATGGGGACAAGGTGCTTTGGGGTGGGGGGCCCCGCAGGGCGCCCCCCTCCCCCAAAGCACCCACCCCCCCATGTTGAGGGCATACGGCCTGGTACGGTTCAGGAGGGGGGGGCTCGCTCGTCCCCACCCCCTTTCCTGACCGGCCAGGCTGCGTGCTCGGATCGGGGTGTGGTATGGATTTTAGGGGGGACCCCACGCCGTTTTTTCGGCGTAGGGGGTTCCCTTTATAATCCATACCAGACCTAAGGGCCTGGTATGCCCCGCGCTCGCCGCAATAGGAAAATGTGTTTTTCCTATTGCAGCGAGCGCGAGATGCAATACCCTGCCCTCGTGTCGTATCTGGTCCGTCGGACCAGCATACACACGAGCGGGCTTTCCGTCGGACCAGCACACACACGAGCGGACTTTCCGCCCGAAACTGAGTCCGGCGGAAAGATTTAAAACTTTTTTCAAATCTAGGTCCGGCGGGCTTTTGGGAAAAAGTCCGCCGGCGCCTACACACGGGCGGATTGTCCGGCACACTCTGGTCCGCCGGACCAAGTATGCCGGAAAGTCCGACCGTGTGTACGCGGCATAACAATTGTCACGTTACAATGAAAAAGCATTGAAAACCTATGTGTGTTTGGATATGAATATTTATGCTCCTGTTATGTTAATTGTTTCTTTATTTCTCCTACCAAAACCCGGACTGCACATGCACCACCTGTGACATCGGGCGAGAGAGATTTTCATCTGGCGGCTCCACTTCTGGGTTTGAGCATTGGCTTCAGCAGCTCCTACAGTCCTTTGGATCAGCGGATTCCACCATCAGAAATGTCCCAGCTTGATCCCATCCCCATGCCTGTGGCCAAGGCTGGGGTTTGTGGATGCTGCCTTGCCGATTCTGGTCTCCACCTGACCCATGTTTACCTGCCCACAGTGACCCCTGGTATAGCTTTGTGTGCTGCTCAGGCTTACTGATATAGGATATGTACATTATGTGGATTCTTCTGCCTCCACTTGCAGAGAGTGCTGGCAAGGGACAGAGTCCATCCTGGGTCTAAACTATAGCTCAAAGGAGAAGAAAGAGGTGATCCACACATCCATGCAGTCCTACAATGGTGATAAGAGTGACAACCTCAGCCTGGACTCAAACCAGATCACACCCCCAATGTGTTTCGCTCCGCCCTCTCTGAAGCTAAATCATGGGGATCACACACTGTCACTTTTGTGAGTGCAATTTTAATCTTTATTAAATGCTCATATGTTTATACAGTACATGGTACACTATAAATATTTGTGCCTTCTTTTTATCTTTCAGTTTAACCCTTAGGATAGTGACAGCAGGGTGAGCTAGGAGGAGGCTCAATCAACTCCTCAGTATGTAGTCAGAGATCCTGCTGGTATGTGACTCCAACTTAATTTATTACTTAACTTTTAGTGGTATCACCTATCCATACATGGGTATATTGTAGCTCATCATCCTGTGATAGAAAATACAAAGATTCCACCATACATGCCAAACAATGTGTAGAGAAGAATCTTCGTAATGGCTATAGGATTTTGATTATCCTATTATTCTAATGAAAAGGTTTGCTATTTCACTCTGCATTTGTAATGTAATGTGATGTAACCAGTTCTATATTGAACTGATGTGACATCTCTTCAATGGAGTCCAACTGAGAAGTTACAAACAGACAAGGCTTTTTACACTGGCCAATCACACGGGAAATTTAGTCAGGTTTATGATGAAAGAGCCAAAGTCTGCTCAATTATGCCCAGTTGGCATCCTCCTGACCAATATCCTTCAAATGAAAAAAAATAGACAACAGCAAAAACTTGCCAGCCATACAGCTGCTGCCTCCAATCAAATGCAGATGCTGAGGGGTTTTTTTTGCCATCCAGTGAGTACAGATATCCAATTACCATAACAACAGTGGGGAAATCATCCATCCATACTGGAAAGTTGCCTTCAAGAACCAAAAGCACCAAAAGCAGTATGTGGAAATTTGTGTCAATGTGCAAATCAGCTGTGATGCCAGAAGGAGAACCAAGAGTGCACGCACAGATTTTCAAGGGTCATCTCATGGTATCCACTTCCTTTGCCACATAGACCTTTTTCAAAGGTTTGAACAAATATCCTCAGGTTGTTGGTAATGTTTATGTTATTTTGTTCTGTCTTGGAACAATAAGATAGCGGTATGTGTAATCTGTCACACTTTAGCGGATGGGAGTGGGTCGGATGTAAGCGTGTATGTTGCGTCCATTCAGGTCCGCCTAAAAAACTGACAGGCGGACCTGAACGGTCCGCCCACGTGAAAAGGGCCTAATGCCGCATAGCCACGATCGGAAATGCCGCCAGCAAAACTCCAATGAGAGCTTTTGGTCGGAAAATGTGACCATGTGTATGCTCCATCAGAATTTTGCTGGCAGAATTCGAGCCAGCAAAAGATTGAGAGCAGGTTCTCAATTTTTCGGTCGGAAAAAGTTCCTAGCCGAAAATGCGATCGTCTGTATGCAATTCCAACGCGCTAAAAATGACGCATGCTCAGAATCAAGTACAAGACGGAAGCGCTCGGTCTGGTAAAACTAGCGCTCGTAATGGAGCTAGCACATTCATCACGCTGTAAATTTATGGATCTTTTAATTCAGCACATTCTTTTGTTCTTTATAATGCTAGAAGAATGAAGTTGTTTTGTTGCTGATATTCACACAAAGTTCTCACAAACTTATTTCTTTATTATTTCTCATGATCTTCTGAATAATCTTTTTTGTTTTTAAAGCCAGATCTCCATAATAATGTTTAGAATTATTTTTTACAGTCATCTTTTTCTTATTTATTTTTTTTAATCAAGGACTCCTTTGTTTTGGATTATTTTTAAATTATTTTCTAGTGATCTCCATAATTAATTTTTTTGTTGGTGTGTCAAGTTTCCACAACAACATTATTATCTTGCATTTTTATAAAGTTCAAGGAGGTTGGTGTTGGTGTCCCTTGTTAATTAGACATTGTATTTTGGAAATGTACTGGCCTACTCACAAACAAACTGTCCTTTTTGAAGAAAAACACATAGGCAAGTATTTTCATATAAAAAAAAACATTTATTCTGGCTCATAATAACAAAATAAAGAGGACGGCAACGCTGGAGAAACTGCTTGAATTTGCGAAGTCTTTGTACCCCAGGGCACACATCAACTCTTTGTAAAATTATAATTTCTAGCCTGAGAAGTCCATATAATGGGGAGCACAATCTGGTCCAGGACTCCCAGAGTTCACGAACAGCAGCAGATGACATATATGTCCCCATGTTGTGGTACTACAACAGGCTGCATCTTCTGTCAGACCAGACTGAACCCAGGCCATCACTTTCTTGTCTTCCTTGCAGCCTTCCCTCCACGCTTCCCTGCAGCCTTCCTTGGAGGCTGTGGCTCTGGAGGTGGACTTGTGGCAGGAGGAGGAGGAGGAGGATGGGCGAGTGCACATAAGTGTACGCCATCGGTCATTTGGCCCCTCAACCCCTTGTGAATGGCCTCAACAACAAGTTTTTCACAGTTGTGGCATTGGCCTCCATTTGCAGCAATTTGGAAGCTATATAGTAGCCATAGGCCTCTTCAGCGTCGGGGGGTTTTCAGGGCCACATTAGCCTCCTTAATGAGGCCCAGTGCTGCCTCCTCCATGTTACTCCCCTTTCTGGCCCTTTTTGTTGGAAGGCGAAGGGGAGTCACCTGGGATTGGGTGAGGCTCCTACTGGGCCCCGCCACCTCCTGGCTGACACTTACCCCTGCCTCCTCCTGGCTGCCACATTCCAGAACCTCGTCCTGGCTGAGGTCTTCCTGTGTATGAAAAAGGGACATAGTTTTAGTTTTTGGTTCATCAATCACACACAATTTTCAGCTCATGACTGTTGCAAATTGAATGTTAACAAATAGAAAAGACTATCATTCTGAGCCCAGCATTTTTCATTCTTGTCCCAACCATTTTTGGCCCCTACTGTCTATTGATATGTAAAACACTTTTTGTTCAATCATTCATTTGTTATCAATAATAACATCTAGTTAACAATAATAATTTTCAGACAATAAATAAGTAAAAAAAACTATACCTGGCTCCAGCTGGGCTCCTCCACTTCTTCCAGGATGGAAGGCCTAGGTTGGTCCTCAGAAACCTCAGCTAGGGTTGAGGGAAGGGTTGAGGAAAGGGTGGAGGGAAGGCTGGATGGAAGCATAGAAAGTGATTCCCTGACTTACATCTGGTCTTCCAGAAACTGCATCCTGGTGTAGTACCACAGACTGGGTACCACAGACATACACATCCTCTGCTGCTGCTCTGATCTCATGGAAGCCTGGGTCTTATTAAGCTCCTTCCTACACGTGCTTCTCAAGCTACCAATTTTCCTCTCCACAAAATCGATGTCTGCGTCGGAGACCTGCGTCTTCACAAATTGCAGCAGTTTCTCCAGCGATGCCTTCCCTTCTGGTTTGTTTGCGATAAAATGGGTTTTTAACCTCCCACAAATTACGCATATCCCTGTATTTGTCAATAAACTGGCCCATGAAATCCAGGTCTTTGAATTGTTTCATCTTTGCTGAAAGACCAAACACAAGACAAAAACACAAAATATCAGGCTAAACTCCCCTAATTTTATCCCAATATAGGCCTCAATCTATAATCAGTATAGGCCACTGATGTCCCAAGTTAAAATGTTACCTCGTCACTTCCGGTCCTCCTTCCTCCGCACACAGAACGTATGTATGACACGCGCGTGTTAACTCTTTATACACTGCGCATGCGTGAAACTCCATCTGCATCCCCCGCCCCTGACGTTCTTTCTAGAATATTCCCCGCCCTCTCTATCTGCGCAGTGGGAGATGAACATGGCGGAGACACAGCAGGTGCGTGATAAGAGCGGTAACGAGGAGGAGGAAAGCTCGGAGCCCGAAACATCCCGATCCCGGAGGAGAAGATTTAAGGCCTCAAATATGGCCTTTGTAGAGATGGTGGAGATGATGGACATCTTAAGGAGGAATGACTATGATGGGAAGCATGGACCATACCTAAACCCAAATGTGAGAAAGGCCAAAATCATGACTAAAGTTATGAAGAGTCTGCACAGGAATTTTGGGGTATGACGATCCAAGGAGCGATTGAGGAAATGCTGGTCAGACCTGAAACTGAGGGAGCAGGATCAGCACAGAAGGATCAAGAAAGTGCTTCTAAAAAGTAAGTACTTGTTGTGTGTTCCTAGTATGATTATTACTTGCATGCTGCGCCATGTGCTTTTCTTTACTGTTTCACAGTTTAAAATGGCGACTTTCATGTTCGTGGGCACAGTAATTGGTCGTAGGAAACATTGTTCGTTTGTCAACTAAATATGATGTTTTTGGCAGATACAGAGTTAAATACATTTGGTCATGCTAATTTGTATAAAAAGAAGTTTAAGACATTGTTGTCTAGATGTGTTTGTAACTAGAATGAAATACAAACTTGATTCAGTGTAATTATCATGAACAGGTGTGACCAGATTGTGTGGACTGCAAAGAGGAAACCAAAACGCATCTAAAGTGAAATAAGAATAATGTTTATTTAAGATAAGTGATATAAATAAACAAACACCCCAAATATAAATAGTGCTCAACCAACCAACAGAAACCCACAAACAACAAATAATATATACAGCCAAAGGGAAGTACCAAAATCAAACACGTAAGGCAGGCCAGGGTCATACACAGGGGATCAGCAACTGAACAAGGGCAGGATAGGAGAGGGAGATAATGGATGGGATATGGATACAAGGGAATAGGAACACAGGAGGGACAGGATCAGGATGGGATCAGATACAGGTATGGGTACGGATACGGGTACGGGTTTACAGATACAGGTCAGGGCACAAGGAAGAAAGATACCAAGGCAAGCCTATGAGGGCTTGCTGGGTATTTATAAGGCTGTGGTAATTGACCTCATGTTGCAGCTGAGCGCAGAGTGTGCTGTTTGCTCCACACTGCTGGAGTGCACCCGCTGGTGGACACCGGTACTATGGCCCAAGGATGCAACAGTGCCACCAGCAGGACAGACCTCTTACTACAGGTCCCAGGTGTTGGAAGACACCCGCTGGTGGACACTGGTACTGCGATCCAAGAGACTGATAGTGCCACCAACGGGTAAACCCTCTCATAACAGTACCCCCCCCAAAGGAGCGGCCTCCGGCCGCTCCAACAAGGTGAAATTGTCCAAAGTTCATGGCCTCAAACCGAACAACAGATGAGGGCACATCAGGCTGGTCATCGGGTACATCAAACTGGACAGTGGGTACATCTGAGAAGACAGCAGGCACATCCGGGCAGACAGCGGGCACATCCGGGCAGACAGCGGGCACATCCGAGATGACAGCGGGCACATCCGAGATAACAGCGGGCACATCCGAGATGACAGCTGGCAGGAATACACCAAGCTGGGCAGTGGGCACTTCGAGCTGGGCAGCAGGCACAGGCACGAACACTTCAAGCTGGGCAGCAGGCTCGTCAGTCTGGGAAGCTGGCACATCAGTCTGGGAAGCTGGCACATCAGACTGGGAAGCTGGCACATCAGTCTGGGAAGCTGGCACTGGGACAATAGGCTGGAAAGCAGGCACATCAGACTGGGAAGCTGGCACATCGGACTGGGAAGCTGGCACATCAGACTGGGAAGCTGGCACATCAGACTGGGAAGCTGGCACATCAGGCTGGGAAGCTGGCAAATCAAACTGGGAAGCTGGCACATCAAACTGGGAAGCTGGCACATCAAACTGGGAAGCTGGCACATCAGGCTGGGAAGCTGGCACATCAGGCTGGTAGGCAGGCATCAAGACATCAGGCTGGAAGGCAAGCTTCAAGACATCAGGCTGGGAAGCTGGCACATCAAACTGGGAAGCTGGCACATCAAACTGGGAAGCTGGCACATCACACTGGAAGGCAGGCACATCAGGCTGGGAAGCTGGCACATCAGACTGGGAAGCTGGCTCATCAGACTGGGAAGCTGGCACATCAGGCTGGAAGGCAGGCATCGAGACATCAGGTGGAATTGCAGACACCGAGACATCAGGCTGAAAGGCAAGCTTCAAGACATCAGGCTGGAAGGCAGGCATGAAGACATCAGACTGGGAAGTCGGCACATCAGACTGAAAAGCGGGCACCGAGACTTCAGGCTGGAAGGCAGGCATCAAGGCATCAGACTGGAAAGCAGGCACATTAGACTGGGGAGCGGGTACATCAGACTGGAAGGCTGAGACATCCGGCTGGAAGGCAGGCATCGGGACATCCGGCTGGAAGGCAGGCATCGGGACATCCGGCTGGAAGGCAGGCATCGGGACATCCGGCTGGAAGGCAGGCATCAAAACATCCGGCTGGAAGGCAGGCATCAAGACATCTGGCTGGAAGGCAGGCATCGAGACATCCGGCTGGAAGGCAGGCATCGAGACATCCGGCTGGAAGGCAGGCACCGAGACATCCGGCTGGAAGGCAGACATCAGGACAGACTGGACAGCGGGCACATCAGACTGTGAGGCAAAGACATCAAGCTAGGAGGCAGGCGCCGAGACATCAGGCTGGAAGGCAGGCATCAGGACATCAAACTGGAAAGCAGGCACATTAGACTGGAGAGCGGGTACATCAGACTGGAAGGTGGGCACATCAGACTGGAAAGCGGGCACCGAGACTTCAGGCTGGAAGGCAGGCATCAAGGCATCAGACTGGAAAGCAGGCACATTAGACTGGAGAGCGGGTACATCAGACTGGAAGGCTGAGACATCCGGCTGGAAGGCAGGCATCGAGACATCCGGCTGGAAGGCAGGCATTGAGACATCTGGCTGTTACTGGCAGGATCGTGTGAGTGGGGAAGAACTTCCATTTCTTCTTTGGCTTAACTGCTGGAGATCTGTAGGTGGCTGTAGGACTGTAGACAGGAGGTGAGGCATACTGAAAGGAAGGGCTCGGATATGGCAAGGAAGGGGGAACAGCGGCCAGAGGAAGTTCTTGTGGGGAAATTGCAGGTATTAGAGAAGAGGCAGGTGGGTTAAAGGCAGGATAGGTGCAGGAAGTAGAAACAGGGCATTGATACCTGGTGGGGAGCAGGGTATATTGGACTGCAGCTGAGGTTGCCAGGGGTGATGGGAGAAAGGACATCTGAGCAGGCAGGTGTTTAGTAGCAGGTCTGGTTTGTGGAGAGCTGACAGAAGCTGGGTACAACAGGTCTGACCATGCCTGAAGTACAGGTAGCACAAAAGTGGGCTCACATTCCCTCCGTCTGACCAGGGACTGCACTTCATCTATAACATCTTTCAACAACTGTTTGGGAAAAACCAAATAATGCTCAAAAAAGGATGCAGAGTCATCCTCCAACAGCCTAAGGACGCAACCTGGTTAATGCTGAACGGGGGAGAAAAGTCATCATGGCCCTTTGGGATACAAGGCAGAGCCAGCTCTGTACACATTCCAATCAAAGGCTGAACATCCTCAAACAGTATACTGCCCTGATCGACCACAGAGTGAGCTAAATGGATTATTTCCAGCAGCTGATCACTGGACCACCCTTTCAATGTCTGGTGGAGATATTCAGAACTCTCTGTTGCCAGCAGAGCATAATAAACAATTACCGTATTTATCGGCGTATAACACGCACTTTTTTCCCCTTAAAATCAGGGGAAAATCGTGGGTGCGTGTTATACGCCGATCCCCTGCGATCCCCCGCTGTCAGATCTAAAAAATCGGCGACCGCGATTTGAAAATGGCGCCGCCGGCGCCGAAATACACAGTGCCGGTCCTCGGTTCTTCTCAGCCACTTTCGGCTTCACTCGAGCGCCGCCCGAACCTAGCCGAGTGTACTCGGCTAGGTTCGGATAGCTCCGCTCACCGTCACGCCCATCCCGAGTGGAGCCGAAAGTGAACGAGAGCCGCCGAGAAGAGCTGAGGACCGGCTCTGTGTATTTCGGCGCCATTTTCAAATCGCGGTCGGCGATTTTGAAGCTCAGCGAGCTGCAAGGCTGGACTGGGGCAAGGCTGGACTTGGGCAAGGCTGGACTGGGGCAAGGCTGCACTGACAAGGCTGCACTGACATGGCTGCACTGACATGGCTGCACTGGCAAGGCTGCACTGGGGCAAGGCTGCACTGAGAAGGCTGCAATGATGGGCATTTAAATGTAAGTTTTTTTCCCTTCAACTTCCCTCCTAAAAGTTTTTTTTTCCTTAAAATTCCCTCCTAAATTGGGGTGCGTGTTATACGCCGATAAATACGGTATATCTGAATTCATCCCAGCAATGTGAAACAGAACCGAGATGGTTCCCCTGTGCAGCCACTTCTGGTCAGAGATGGCCTTGGTATACTGTCATGAACAGGTGTGACCAGATTGTGTGGACTGCAAAGAGGAAACCAAAACGCATGTAAAGTGAAATAAGAATAATGTTTATTTAAGATAAGTGATATAAATAAACAAACACCACCAAATATAAATAGTGCTCAACCAACCAACAGAAACCCACAAACAACAGATAATATATACAGCCAAAGGGAAGTACCAAAATCAAACACGTAAGCCAGGCCAGGGTCATACACAGGGGATCAGCAACTGAACAAGGGCAGGATAGGAGAGGGAGATAATGGGTACGGGTACGGGTACGGGTTTACAGATACAGGTCAGGGCACAAGGAAGAAAGATGCCAAGGCAAGCCTATGAGGGCTTGCCGGGTATTTATAAGGCTGTGGTAATTGACCTCATGTTACAGCTGAGCGCAGAGTGTGCTGTTTGCTCCACACTGCCGGAGTGCACCCGCTGGTGGTACTACGGCCCAAGGATGCAACAGTGCCACCAGCAGGAGAGACCTCTTACTACAGGTCCCAGGTGTTGGAAGACACCCGCTGGTGGACACTGGTACTGCGATCCAAGAGACCGATAGCGCCACCAACGGGTAAACCCTCTCATGACAGTAATGTAAGGAGAGGACACTCAGCAGCTGTTTACACATCTGGACTCAGGAGCACTAGTGTGGGACACAAGAACAAACTTTTTAGGGTGTCCCACACAGGTACTCCAGTGGATACTTGGGGTGTCTACATGTGTGAAACTTGTCCAAAAAAGGTAAGTACTCCAGCTTTGTTAAGGGAATAATTAATGTCTTCAACTTGGAACTCTGCCCAAACAGACAATTGTACCCAACTTCGAAGCAATGTTTCATATTCCTATTTCTAGCCACAAATATCTGTGTGCTAAGTATACCTTTTGTTTCATTCTCATAGGGGAGAAAAGACTCAGGACGTCTGACGACACCAGGGACCCCCCCATCTCCTGAAGAAGGGGAACAGAGGACCAAACCAGAGGATGTGGAAGAAGGAGAGGTGGTGGAAATTGTCACCAAAATGGGTGAGTGTCTGACACCAAAGATTCAGGTAATAGATGTATGCCTGCATATTTATAATACATGGTGTGTATTTTTTATTTTAGGTGATGTGCATGTTGTGGAAGAACAATCTACTCTTTTCACTACTGACAGTGCACAAAGACTAATCCAGGATATCATGTATTGTAGTCAGGATTTAGACATCATCAAGCAAAAGACAAATGAGGTTGAACAAAAACTGAAGAACATGATTGATGTACTATGAAGAATATAAAGAACTACCATATGACACCAGTTTATATTTTTGGGGACCAAGTTTTTACATTTTTTTAGCCATTTTAAAAGCCAAATTTGGAAGATGCACACAGTGTGTCAACATGTGCTATCTGCCATTGGGGATATCAATGTACACGTTTTGTGGGTGCAACCCCTTCCTCGTAACTCAAGTAGGTGAGAGGAAGGGGTTGCACCCCCAAAACACGTCCATTGATCCCCCATGATGGGAGATAGCACATGCTGACATTAGGTATGGGATCAGAAAGGAAATCCCCAGTTTTAATCCCAATTTGTGTGCATCTTCTAAATTTGGCTTTTACAGGGGTGACATCACCCCATCTGATGAAGGCAAGGTCAAGACATTTTTGACACTATAATGTCTGATATTGCCTTCAGTTTTTCAATGTGGAACTCTGTAAGTTCCAGAGTTGTGTATGTTATGTTTGCAAACATGCCTGTTTATGTACTTTTCTAAAATTTTCAAGGTAAAACTTTAAAAAACAAGATGTGTTTTTTTTAACACAAAATGTTTTGTAACGCACATGTGAATGTGCACGGAGTAAAAGGTTTTATACTCAACAATGTGTGGCTTCTTCTTTCAATGCTCAATATCACTTTTTGGATTAAGTTGGTGTTTACGGTGACAATGGGGGTTGGTTGATAATGTAAAAACCACTTGGCACTACAAGTGCACTAGGAGAACCTAGGAGACAGCTTAAAACAAATATAAGTAGTAAATCAAAATCAAGATTTTATCAGATTTTTTTTTATTTTATTTAGAAAATATTTAAAACATTTCTGACATAGCAATGGCCCCCTTCCCCATAAAATAGTCAGCATATTTTTCCCGCACTTCATGGGCGCTTTGGGGGGGCAAGCCAGGATGACCAGCTTCCAGGGCCATCATTGTTGTTGTCTCTTGAAGTCCGGCCTCAGGCCCAACTAAGGCAACATAATTTGGAACGTTTCTTTTTAAAAAGTTGTGCAGTATGCAGCAGGATAATACTATGTGGTTCAGTTTGTACTCTGCCAAATTTTTAGCCATTAGAAATAGGCGGAACCGCCTAGCCATTATCCTAAAGGTATTCTCCATGACTCTTCGGGCTCTGGTCAACCGGTAGGTAAAAACCCTCTTCTCTGGGGTGAGGGTCCTCTGGGGGAATGGCCTCATCAGGTGATCACCCAGACCAAATGCTTCATCAGCAATAAAAATTAATGGGAGTCCTTCAATGTTCTCTTCCGCAGGTGGCAATCCCAAGCCACCACTCTGGAGATGTCGGTAGAACTCGGTCTGGGCAAAGACTCCGACATCCGGCCATTCTTCCCCACGTCCACATAGAGTAACTCATATGTCGCCAACACCACCGCCATCAACACAATACTATGAAACCCCTTATAGTTAAAATAGTATGACACCGAATGGGGTGGTGGGACATGTTTCCCATCAATTGCCCCTCCACAGTTGGGAAAGTCCCAACAGTCGGCAAAGTGGGAAGCCACAGTCTGCCATTCCTGTGGCGTTGAAGGAAACTGTGGAGTCAAAACAGAAAAAATAAAATGAGTAATTTTGCACATAACATTGCAAGCAGATTAGACACAAACATTCTTGGCCAAAATCAGTATAACTTTTATTTTAAGGAGTATTTAAAGACAAAAGTATAAGGTCCACTTATCAGATTCTTCCCCCCCTCTGATGGCCCATTGTAAAAATTTTAGGGGGGGAGATGTTTTGGACAGGTATCCCTCTCCACTTCATTGAGAGCTGAATGCATAAATAATGTGTGATACTTTGGCCAGCCCTTCCTTACTTACACTATTGGAAGCCCACTGGACAGGTAAGAAGTGTCATAATACTAAAATATAAATACACACTGTACAAATTGAAGCACATTTTTACATTCTGCAACTACCTATCAAGATAATAGGAGAAAAAAACTTTAAACAGTACCATATGAAAGTATTCAGGTAGGTCCTTTCACTACATGCTTTGATGAATTCATCCATAAATCTGACCACAAAAGAGGTAGGTACAGTGTGTATGGGTTTCGCAAAGTCAGAAGATAGAGGATTGGTATCGGTTGACTTAGCGGTGTGGGGGAGTGAGGGTTACAAATGATTTTGGAACCCCAAAAAAAAGCCTCTGGCACTCTGCCTGAATTTAATGACACAAATAACATTTGTACACATTTTAGGGGGTGTTTAGGGTAAAGAACTACAATGGAGCTGACAAAATACATTGTTAAGTGACTAGGCTAGGTGTATATGGGCCCAGGACAGCATGCTGGGGAGGTTAGTGAAGGCAAATATGCATGAAGGGCAAAAAAGGAGCATTAAAAAGACTGTGATGTTAAAGGAGAAAACTTACCCTAATATAGTCCTTCTGCAGGACCTGTATGAGGGCAGAACAGGTCTCTGGGATAATGATCCCCAGAGCCTGGGGGGAGATACCTGTTGAGAACTTGATGTCCTGCAGACTTCTCCCTGTCGCCAAGTACCGCAAGGTGGGGACTAGCCTCTGCTCCGGAGTGATGGCTTGCAGGTGTCCAGCTTCATAATATAAGGGATCAGCAAAGCCAACAGACGGTGAAAAATGGGGTCCATCATCCGGAGATAATTCTTGAAATCATCAGGATTATTCTCCTGGATCTCACGCAGCAAAGGTATGTGAGAGAATTGGTCACGCTGGAGCAACCAATTCTTGGTCCATGAACTTCTTGATCATGGACTGGGCTTGGGTCAAAGTAAGAACCCCAACACCAAGCCACTGCATAGTACAAACTCTATGAGAAGTACGTAACCACAACATGGCTTTAAAACGGTCGGCTGGTCAGAACGAATTTAACGGAGCGCTCCAAAGAACAGCAAGGCCTGTGAAGAAGCTGAAAATCAGAAACGAGCGGACAAGAACGCACTGGAAAACAGATACGAACTGACTACACACACTGAAAACCAGATACAAACCTACAAGCACAAACTGAAGAGCAGTAACAGACTGAAAAGCATGAAAGCTGAAAAGCGCGAATCGTCTCTCACCAAACTTCTACTAACACAGGATAAAAACAAGATTAGCAGAAGGAGCCCAAAGGGTGGTGTACTCTCTATTAAACTTCTTTATTCTAGTTCCGTCGTACGTGTTGTACGTCACCGCGTTCTTGGCGGTCGGAATTTGGTGTGGCCATGTGTATGCAAGACTAGCTTGAGCGGAAAATCTTGATCGTGTGTACACGGCATAATAAGTGTGTACTATTTAGCAATCTTTGCATTATCATTATAACAGTAACTGGCCATCTACTTAAATGAATGCTCACTTAGCTAAACAAATACTCTTATACAGTTTTTATTGTGAATAAACCTGGCGGCCACACATATTAGCAGCAATAGCAAATGCCCCAGATCTCACATTTAAGAGGTCCCGTCATGATTTTTTTCTCTTACATGGGATGTTTACATTCCTTGTAATAGGAATCAAAGTGACCCATTTTTTTTAAAGGACAGTGTAAAAATAAAAAAATACAAAGTAAAATAAATAATAATTAAAAAAAAGTCATCGCTTCGCCCCACCGCACACAGAAGCGAACGCATACATAAGTCGCACCCACATATGAAAAAGGTGTTCAAACCACACATGTGAGGTATTGCCGCGATCATTAGACCTCCTCTGTAACTCAAAACTGGTAACCTGTAGAAATTTTTAAACGTTGCCTATGGAGATTTTTAAGGGTCAAAGTTTATCACCATTCCACGAGCGGGCGCAATTTTGTAGCATGACATGTTGGATATCAATTTACTCAATGTAACATTATCTTTCACAATATAAATTGGACTAACTTTACTATTGTTTTATTTTTTAATTTAAAAAAGTGTATTTTTTCCCCCAAAATTGTGATTGTAAGACTGCTGTGCAAATACGGTGTGACATAAAGTATTACAACAACCACCATTTTATTCTCTAGGGTGTCTGGAAAAAATATATAATGTTTGGGGGTTCTAAGTAATTTCTTAGAAAACTAGGCTTGGTCCTTAATTTTGTAAACAATGAAAATGTTTGAAACGTGTGCAATGATTTTAAATACTTGTATAAACACCCTGCTATGCCTGAGATAGTTTAGAAGAAGAGCAGCAACCTCACCATAACTTTCCTCTATGTGGGTGGTGCATAATAGTTTATTTGATCTGCCAAAGTCTGCTATGGATATTGAATCACCACATGGTATCCAAATATATGTGTGAAAAACTGTGTTTGTGCAGGAGCAAGTGTCAATTTCAGTTTGTACTGGATATTCTATTAATGGCTCACAATAAACTAAAATTGCTTGGTAAAAGTATTTGATTTTTCATGTCACGTTATGTTATGTCATGATAGGTATCTTTACACATACAGGCATTTATTTTTATGCATTCCCTGTTTATTTCCCTTTTGCAATTTTCTTCTATTGTGGCAAAATTGTGTGGCCAGAACAGGAAGTTGGGCCAAATCTACTTAATAGGGTCCTATGTGCAACAGAGAGATAGTTAACAAAAATTCCTTTCCACTATGTACCATATTGGCATTGGAAAGCTTCCTTGACTGCTTGTCTGGTGAAAAGTACGTCAAAAGAACAGAAAGAAAATTTTATCAATGGAGGCATGTACAGCAGTCAAAATTTAAAGGGTTTGGAAGAAATATTGGAATTAGAAGTACACTTTAAACAAAAAACATTGAGCAAGGAGCTGGTCTTTTCATGAAGCTTGAAGATTAAAGTGTTTCAAGTGCAAATTCTTTCAATAACATACTTTGAAAATGCCTTAGAAATGCAAATGCTTATAAACTGGTATAATGTAGTCTGATAAAAGTAATACTAAAAAAATAACATGTTTTGTGTTGCTACTTCTTTTCCAGTCACACACTTGTGCAACACTGGTGAATTTATGAGAATTTTCTAACGCCAAAGGTACATTTGCTTCATTGTGACACTGTGATATTGTGAAACTAGTAAACCATTTTACCTACTTGTAAGTGCACTACATCCTTAGTGAATCAGCCTGTGCATTGAGCCAGGGCTATATTTCCCCTTGACCTCACCCCCATTATAGTGCCATCCCCATCCTTCCCTATCCCTCCTTGCATATTTCCCTTTTACAATCTCTCTTCTTCCTTCCTTCCCTCGCCTTGGCTTCCTAATTCCCCTGAAAGACACATAGTAGACAATCAGGGACCTTCTTATCTCTACATTTAAAATTCTCTGTATTCTACTGTAACATATTACATGGCCCTTTGTTTCCTATGATAATCATTGCATACATCAGAATTAGAGATGGGCAAACAGTTCGGGCCAAACAAAAGTTCGGCCCGAACATCACTTGTTTGGGTGTGCGCCGAACACTCAAATTTTCTGTGCGCTCAGTGGTATGTTTGCCCACAAGCGCACAGTCAATAGGTTATCAAGGAGCGGGACCAGGATAGATTATACAGGGGGACCCCACACTATTAATATTTTTTTAATTTTGGTGTTTATTTTTTCTTTTTCTTTTTTTTTGTATTGTCGGTAATAGCTTGCAGTCACGATAATCGATTTAAATATAATTTTTTTTCTTCTTTATAAATGTTAGCAGCTGCAGCAGATTCTATACACGGTAAAGATGCACCACTTCACAGGCAGACTAAGGGGACCCCCCCAAGCACTATATTTAAATACAATTTTCATTTTTATTATTTCACTTGAAGCATCATTAAAATCACTGCTCTTTTAAAATTGATCTTTTTTAAAAGTTTTTTTTTGCATTGATACCTGTCCCCCAGGACAGTACCCATGCCCCCATACCCTTTTTATGGCGAATAACTTGCATATAAGCCTTCAAAATGGGACTTTTGAGTTTTCATGTTCGGGTCCCTAAGACTTTAATAGAGTTTGCGGCCTGGTGGAAACTTTTTCCCTGTTCTGGAGTTTTGGCGCGAACGGACCCGGTGCGAGTATGGCCCGTCACTAATCAGAATGACATAGGTATACTAGCATTATTATGCAGAGATTATTTACAACAGATTTCTAGTGACTAGTGTATGTTTTATTTGGCTTGGTACCCCTTTCCCTCTTTATTTTTCTTTTCTGTATCCTATATATTACTATAAAACCTTTATAAATACAGAATGGGTTAAAAAAAGTCAGGGGTTCTAACCCTTCCCTGCTCTATCCAAGGCAAAAAATGGTTAAATATACACTTTAATACTGTATGTTCTGATTAGGAATGAGCCTGATGTTCAAGTCGACGGACCGAAAAAAAAAAAGCCGCAACTGTTCCACCTCCATGGCAGGCTCCCACCGACTGACGCTTCTTCTCTGTGACAGTTCTTATATAGCTGAGGGCGGGGCCACCCGGTGATGTAAATGGGTGACGCCGCCCCCTCTAACACCACTGGGGCTTCCCAGTGGCACCCTACACCCGCATACCCCCACAACCACTGGGTAAGGGTTGTGGGGATGAGGCCCTTGTCCCCATCAACATAGGGACAAGGTGCTTTGGGGTCAGACCCCAAAGAACCCTCCTCATGTTGAGGGCATGTGGCTTGGTACGGTTAAGGAGGGGGGGCGCTCTCTCGTCCCTGCAGCCTGCTAGGTTGCCTGCTCAGATAAGGGTCTGGTATGTATTTTGGGGGGAACCCTACGCCTTTTTTTATTTTGGTGCAGGGCTCCCCTTAATTGCCATATCAGACCTGAAGGGCCTGGTATGAATTTTAGGGGGACCCACACGCAATTTTTTTTTTACATTTTGGTTCGGGGTTCCCCTTAATATTCATACCAGACCCAAAGGGCCTGGTAATGGACTGAGAGGGGAAACCTATGCTCTTTTTTCAATGAGTTTTATCTATTGTGCCGAGACTCGACAATTCATTAGAGCCGTGATCAGTTTTAAATGACAATTTTTCCTTTAGAAATGTCATTTTGCTGTGGCACTTTTCTAAAACGTGCCACTTTACAGGCATACTATAGACACCCCCCAGGCATGATATTTATTGTTTCAATTTAAGCATTAAAAAAAATCACTGCTCCCGAAAAAACATGTTTTTTTTTTTTTAAATTAGCATTGATACATGTCCCCTGGGGCTGGAATCGGGTCCCAAAACACTTTTTATGACAATAACTTGCATATAAGCCTTTAAAATGAGCACTTTTTGATGTTTGTGTCCCATAGACTTTAACAGTGTTCGTGTGTTCTTCTGAATTTTTTGCCTGTTCATTATGTTCTGGTGCAAACCAAACCAGGGGGTGTTCGGCTCATCCCTAGTTCTGATATGTCCCCTTTAGATGGAGATTCACATCCTCCAAACATAGGAAAGCAAACTCATCAGTTAGAGTCTTAAATCATGTTGAGTAATAGTCACGCTTTAAGTGTAAATGTATACTGTATAAAAAATTAGTAGTCGATGCATCTAACATTTCAAACCAATACATCTTGCCTATATATTACCAGGAATACTGTACACTTACACACACAAAAGAATACAAATATGGGGGGGCATGGCTAGCCGGCAGAGTGAATGGACGCTCACTGAAAGAGCTCCTCTCTGCCACGGGCCATCGGTAGCCAAAAGAGCGACAGGAAGTCTCGTTTTTGTGCACAGACAGCACAGTTCAGCTTGGGGACACCTCAGGATGCCTTCCAGGAAAAGAAAGGAAGACACATATCTGAGCAAGCTGCCGGATTATTTCATGAAGCAGCGCTGGTATCCAGAACAAGATGGCGGCGGCAAGCAGGGAGAACACACACGAGGTTCTCACTCACAGGGCAGCACAGCACCAGAGATGCACTCAAGCCGCTCTCACAGCAAGCCAGGAAAGGGGAACTACTCACTACCTCCTTCAGCCTCTTCTAGCCCGGCTAAAAGTAAACCAAAACTGGATTGCACTGAGGAGGAAGATGAGGAGGTAAGCCTGAATTCCTCACAAGATGACACTAGGGAATTGCAGGACTCTATAACTGACTTCCCCACAGCTAACACACCAATAATGGATACTACTCTTAAAGACATGCTGGTGTCCCTAAGATCCACGTTACATGCAGACATCCAAGCACTAACCAGGCAATTTAAATCAGAAATCTCCACGGTGAATAAGAGAATATCTCATGTGGAAACAAAAATGGGGGAGTTCGCTTCCACCTTTAATGACTTAGTAGACGCCCACAAAGACAGGGAAGAAGACATGCTGCAGATGAAACTTAAACTGGCAAATTTAGAAGACAGGTCCAGGAGAAACAATGTCAAAATAAAGGGGATCCCTGAGACAGTTAAACCTCCTGATCTGAAAAACCACTTCATTCAAATTATGAAATCAGTTCTTCCAGAAGCACCCCTTGAAGAACTTATTGTGGATCGCATCCACAGGTTACCAAAGCCCAAACATATTGCTGCTCATCTACCCAGGGACACTAATGTCAGAATCCATTTTTATCACATTAAGGATCAGTTTATGGCAGCAACTAGAAGTCAGGATTCATTACCAACAGATCTGCAAGATCTTTCTTTTTTTGCTGACTTGTCGGCCTTCACCATGCAGCAAAGAAGACAATTAGCTACCATCTTGAAGCCCCTAAACAACCATCATATCACATACCGCTGGATGTATCCAGCGAAGTTGATGATTACAAAAGATGGTACTACACATTTGATATCCAACGTGAAGGATGGCCTCCATCTTATGCTGGAATGGCAGATTATTGCTTCTGATACTACTGACAGTAGCAACCTTGGCTAAACTGCACTACCCAGCAACAATTTTTATGTCACAAAGGCAGGCAAAGACAGGCTAACATCATTTACATGTGTTTTGTGTTCATTCTAATTCCCTGATGGCCCAGGGGATTGCCACATTCTCTGTTTTATTTTTCAGACACCCCATAAGTTGAGCGGTTATTGCTACCGCACAGATTCTTCTCAGAATCCCAAGTTATTCTGTTATTCCTTCTGAACTTTACTAACTGTTCCTTCTAAAATTTCTCCTAAAGACCCATCCATCTTTGTGTACTACTAAGGAGATCGGCATACCATACGCATCTGCATACCTACCTATCGGAACCTTCTACGCTCCACGACCTGTACCAGATTTTCCTATAGATTCATACATCTTTGTGAACTACAACTGCGATCAGCACACCATAACTAACCGAACATCAACCTACCGGAATCATCTACGCTCCCTATCTAAACCCAGGTAATTTGATACCATATTGGGTTACTTCAATTCTCTAAACACAGACATTCAATTAAGCCCAAGATGCCTATCAAAATATCATCCTTTAATGTTAAAGGACTGAACAGCCCATACAAAAGCCAAATGGCATGGAAAGAAGCCAAAAACCTCCACAGTGACGTAATCTGTTTCCAAGAAGCCCACTTTGACTTCCATAAGCCACCTACTTTCCAACACCGCCAATTTCCTCCACAATACAAGCAACAGCAGAAGCCTGGGCAGAACTTAATGTGAAAGGGAATGAATTTTACCCGTCCACAAACATTCCTATTCCCTTAGAAACACTCCAGTGGATAGTCCCTGACATAAGACTTCACAACTGGAGAAGAAACAACATACTAAACTTAGCGGATATCACTAGTGGAGATAGATTGCTACCATTCACAACATTACAGCAAAAGTTCAATATCCCATGCTCAGAATTCTTGACATATAACCAAATTTCCTCCTATCTCCAAATAACGAAAACCACCCACATATCGATTATAGGAAAAGTTTGGTCAAACAACCCCAAACTAAAAGGTATAACACTGATATATAACTCATTGCAATCCAAAGATGCATTTATCAAACACAAACCATTAGTAAAATGGGAAAGAGAAATTGGTAAAGAATTTTCAGATCTCCAATGGAAAAACGCAATTAATATTAATCGCAAGTTCTCAAGGTGCTCAAATTACGAAGAATTATCACAGAAACTTGTGTTGAGGTGGTATTATACTCCTTACATAACAGCAAAATTCTCAAAAGGAAATTCAAATCTATGCTGGAGAGGGTGCGGACAGGTTGGGACCCTGGCACATATGCTA
Organism: Aquarana catesbeiana; assembly: GCF_042186555.1. Taxonomy (NCBI): domain Eukaryota; kingdom Metazoa; phylum Chordata; class Amphibia; order Anura; family Ranidae; genus Aquarana; species Aquarana catesbeiana. The sequence goes on along the minus strand of NC_133326.1, from coordinate 397,403,995 downwards.
CGGTCCTGTCCTGTTCTCTGAAATTTCTGGCTGGCAGTTTATAAATTACTATCGAAGTTAACAAGAATCTAGGTGTATCCGAACATAGAACAAGCTATTCTCAGCATAAATATAGACCAATTCCCTCCCAGGTATAGATACATAGCAACACATATTTTACTGGCAGCAAGAACAGCAATAATGTACAGATAGAAATCTATAGATATCCCCACTCTGAAAGACATCAAAGTCAAACTTGACACAATAGTTGAATACGAACGGATCCTAGCATACAAAGATGGAAATTCACTCAAATTTGAAGAAAACTGGTCTCCATGGAAATCTTTTCCCTTTTCTTTCCTTTATACCTAGAGTATCCAAATAATAGTTAAAGCTTCCTAACATTCTTTATGCTTTATAATATTCTTGTTGACTTAATAGGCATATATTCATTGATTACTGTTACTTCTTAAAACTATTGAATTTTATAGAGTTACGTTATTGGGGTGGGACTCCCTCTGAGGGCACAGATTGATCCCAAGGGGGTGCCCAGGAGAGGACTCCCTCCATGTTTCTTATGTTTATTAAGTGTTTTATTTTTACTAGTTATCCAATGGATAATAGTGACGGTTGAACAATTCCAGATCTATTGTTTCATTTGTAAAGTTGGAACTCATGTTATGCTATATTACTGCAGATTACAGTGTTTAATATGTCAGATGTGTTAACACCATTAACTATAACACTGTTTGTACTCTTTTTGTACTCTTTTTCTATAAACGCTTAATAAAAATGATTGAAGAGAAAAGATTACAAATATGGTTGACCAAAAATATCCATCCTGGGCATTAGACATTTTTATTCCAAGCATGATTTCAAATGATTGCCTTATAGAATTCAATTACAATCACTCACAAATAAGTATATTAATATCTCAAAACTGTCACCTTTAGGTGTAAGGCATCATACTTAAAATTATCATGTTATGGCAACTATAAATATTCCATGTATTGTCTTTTTGGTGTATTTTTATCTTACCTAGTTCTGACCTTCAAATTCCCTAATTAATGTAAAAAGAAAGCAACATTTTGAAAATGACATAATATTTTCTTTTCAAATATTTTTATTGGTAATTAACAAGTATCTGTTACAAGCATTTCAATGCAAGATAAGGCGAGTACACAAAACAGAGTAGATCTCGACAAAACAATATAACAGTGGTTTAATACATGAAAGGTTTCAATAAGTGGGCACTCTGTCGGAGAGCACAAAGTCCAGTACAAGCCGATAATGCTAACATTAAGAAAGAGTAATGTCCCTAACTTAACAGTAGGGGGCTACTGGAGTCAATTCCTATGGAGTTGGACACGGAAACAACCGAGACCATCTCCAAAGACAGAGTACAATACCAATGGTTATCATAAGTGGAATGGGGGGGATAGAGGGAGGGGAAGGAGAGCAGGATAGAGAAGAGGAGAAAGGAAGAAAAGAAGGACAGTCAGAAAGGGGGGGGTGTTGGCCGGTCGGACAATACAGGCGCAACAGGTGCAACAGCAAAACCGCCGCTAATATTTACAATGGTCTCAAGGTTCTAAGAGGTGCTTGTCTATATCAGGGGGCAAAAAGTGCCCTATCCAAGGTTGCCAGATTTTAAAGTGCTGGGGGACCTTATCCAGGATTGTCGCTTCAATCTTGCTGTTTAATATTGCCTGGGTGATCCTGTTTTTCAATTCAGCTATACTGAGTGTGGGTGTCTTCCGGGCCTTGGCAATTGTTTGCTTGGCTGCGGTGAATAGTTGAAGGAGGAGATGTAGTTGCGGTCTGGTGTAGTCTTGTGGAATAAAATTAAGTAGGACTATAGTTGGGTTCAGGTCCAGAGTAACTTGGTGGAGAGTGGAGGCCATGCAAAATATTGTTGCCCAGAAACATTGCACAAGCGGACATGTCCACCATATGTGCATGTGCGTGCCTCTGTCAGTGCAACCCCTTAAACAATTCGGGGATATTCAGGCAGATATTTAACGATTCTGGTTGGGACCAGATACCATTGCATTAGCACTTTATAGTTGGCTTCTAAGGCTACAACATTTTGAGACGAGTTTTTTGTGTTGGTCCAAATGGTCGTCCAGTCTTCCGCCTCTAAATCAATTGTTAAATCTTTGGACCATCGTTGAGCATAGGTGGGGAGGGTAGAGGGGGGGGACGTGAGTTGGGTATAAAGGCGAGAGATAATACCTGGAGCATGTGGGTCAGAGTCGCACATGCTCTCAAATTCAGTTCAATTATCTAGTCCAGAACAAGATCTAATGGTAGTTTGGACGAAGTGCGCAATTTGGAGGTATCGGAAGCACTCTTTGTGCGGCAATTGTGCTTGCGCTTGAATGGTTGGGAATGATTTTATGGCATCTCCACTAACTAAGTCACAAATGCGAGTCAGACCCACCTGGATCCAGGCTTGGAATGAGGCTGGTTCGGTGTATGCCGGGTAGAAAAGAGGGTGACCCAGAAAGGATAGGAGTGGAGAGTGTGGTGAGATCAATTTGAAGGGGCTCCTCAACTTGTCCCAGAGTTTAAGGGTGTGTTGCATTATAGGGTTTATGATAGGGCAACGCGCCGCGGGGGGCAGCCACAGCAAGTTAGTTACAGTGACTAGATGAAGATCTATAGCTTAGAGGCTAACCTAGAGAGGTGTTTCGGTTTTAGAGTGATAAAGTATGGTCTGAGCCAGTTGGGCCGCATGGTAGTATTGTAGAAAGTTAGGTATGCCCAGGCCTCCACTAAGTTTGTTACAGAGTAAAACCGGTCTAGCAACTCTAGGTTTAGTGGGGCCCCAGATATATTTAAAGACTCGACTTTGAATGACCCGATGGTAATGGGGGGGATCGCAACCGGAAGGACTCTATATAGGTACAGCAGTTTGGGCAGTAAAGACATTTTCACTGCCGCAACACGTCTGAGCCAGGAAACACATAAGGGTTGCCAAGAGTTAAGTAGTGAGGATAGCTGGGATAACATTGGGAGATAATTAGAGTGAAACAGGCTAGATGGATCACTAGTCAGTTTAATTCCCAAATAGGGTATTGATGATGAGGACCAGTGAAATGGAAACATTTTTTGGATCTGCTCAAGCTCAGTCTGTGGCAGAGACACATTGAGGGCCTTGGATTTAGTTTGGTTAACTTCCAACCCGGAAACCAAAGCAAACTTATCTAATGTATTCAGGAGGTTAGGTAGGGTAGTGTGAGGTGGTGTAACAAATAATAGTGCGTCATCAGCAAAGAGACACAGTTTGTGAGTGGTTGAAGCTACCTCTAAGCCTCGGATATCAGGGTTTGCTCTGATCAGGGCTGCTAGGGGTTTGATCACGAGAGCAAAAAGTAGGGGGGATAGGGGACAGCCTTGTCTCGTTCCTCGTGAAATGGGGAAGGGTTCTGAACGAAACCCAGAGTATTGTACATATGCTTGTGGGCAGGTATATAAGGCACTGATCCAGCCTAGAAAATGTGGGCCAAGTAGGTATAAAACCTACTTGATCTTTATGAATCAATCGTCCAATAATCAGATTGAGATGCAAAGCTAAAATTTTGGCTAGGATCTTAATATCCACATTTAAAAGGGATATTGGCCTGTAGTTAGACCATAGTGTATTGTCAGTATTTGGCTTCGGGATCATAGATATGAGCGCTGTCAAAGGAGTGCTGTCCGAGCAATGCATTAAAAGAATTAGTGAGAAGAGGGGCTAATTCGGTTGCAAATTTTTTATAATATAAACTGGGGAGGCCGTCCGGCCCCAGACATTTGTGGGGTTTAAGAGTCTTGACTGCTGAGAGAACCTCCTCAACTGTGATCGTGCTTTCCATAGACTCACGATTGGTGTCTGACAGTGTCGGGATTGGCAGATCCTGAAAAAGCTTCTTTGCCTGATGCAAAGGAAATGTAGCCTTTGCTTCATATAGTTTCGCCAATCGTTTACTCTGAAAGTACCTTGATCGGGTTGCTGGTGAGCGTGTCTTTAGCCAGTCTGAGTCTGATGGGAGCACGAATATGATCCAGCCTACATAGGCGTAAAGCTAGGAAAGTGTCTGGTTTATTAGCTTTAGTGTAAATTGTGTGATTGGATCTACGAATAGCTTTATCAGCCGATTCAGACAAAAGCAAGTCTAATTCAATTTTAGTTTTTTCTAAAATTATTTTATGCGCTTCGTTTGGAGAGGACTGAATTTGGAAAAAGTGAGTATGGAAGTCTGATTCCAGTTGTTGCAGCCTAAGGACCCTGTTTCTCTTGAGGTGTGAGGCGACTGAGATACATGTACATCTAATCACTGGTTTGTGTGCCTCCCAAAGCAGAGTCGGGGAGATGTCCGATATGGCATTATGTGTAAGGTAGTCTTTGAGGGCGAGTTGTATATATATATATGGAGACAGTACGACTGGTTAGTTAGAAGTGCATCATTCATGCACCATGACCTGCTTGTGGCCTGTGGTATCAAGGATGAGACAGTGGTGACCACTGCACAATGATCTGTCCATGTAATTGGTTGGATATTAGAATGGAGCAGGATTGGCGAGGATGCTACAGGGATAAAAATATGATCGATCCTGGAGAAGGACTTATGGGGATGCGAGTAAAATGTATAATTTTTCTTTAAGGGGTTGCATTCTCTCCATGTATCAAGGAGGGAGGCTTTTTGTAATTGTCTGCGAAATTGTGTAGAGAGTGAAAAATGTTCTGGAATATAGGGTGACTTATCCATGTGAGGGTGAAGTGCCAAGTTGGAGTCGCCACACAGGAACAAGGTCTTTATTACCTGCAATAGGTGTGAAAAAAAGGGGTTTGGATTAGTATTGGGGGCGTAATAGGAGACAAAAGTTGTTGCAACATCCTGTAATAATCCCACCAAAATTAGATACCGGCCTTCTGGGTCTTTTAATTCAGACAATAGGGTGAACGGCATAGTGTGATGGAAGGCCAGTAAAACCCCTCTATGTTTTGTTCCTGCTGAAGCAGTGAATACCTGTGGGTACCTAGAGCTAAAAAAGTTCGGGGTACTACGTGTGGAGAGTACTACGTGAATGGGTTTCCTGGAGGGCTACTATACTGGCCTTTAAAGTTGCAAAAGTTTGAAAGGCTTTCACCTGTTTATTTGGCGAGTTAAGCCCCTTAACATTTATAGACAGTATGTTCAGTGGGGCCATTTATGGATGTGGGGGGAGATATTATTGGGTGACCCGAGGCCCGTGCGGCCCAACCGACCAGAGAGAGGAAGAGGAGAAATAGTAGAAAGTAAGAGGGAATAGGGCATGAAAAAAGGGGTGGGAAAAAATAAGTAGTGTAGGGCAAAGTACTGAGACATCTTTAAAGTAGGGAGTCGATGGGTCAGTAATGCCCGACCAAATAGCGTGCCAACTCTGCGACCAGCCAGCAAGTCAGAGAGTGGGCGCACCGTAGAGGGGGGAGCGAAAATGGGGATAATAATAACAGACTAATGTGTTTAACTCAGTCGATATCAAAGGAGTAACAGATAACAACACAAAAATAGATAAAATTACTTTTATAAGACAGAACCTGCATGTATAGGTTTTCCCGTATTGCCATTCCGATGAGAGGGGGAAAAGTGGGTGGGTAGCAAAGGGGGGAAGAGGGGTAGGAGGGGGATAGGGAGAGAGTGGGTAATTTAAGGGAGATGGGAGGGGGGAGGGATGAAGGGAGGAAGGAGGTGGGAAGGGGTTAAGGGGAGAGGGATAGTGGGAAGGGAATAAGTGGGTTATGCAAGGTCTTCAAGAGTGCCGTGCTTAAAGGTATAAACAGAAGTAAGATATTACTGCTGAAGACTTATGGTGGGAATGGCGTGGTGGTGGGGTTAGACAAACTTGCAAAATAAAGTCCTGCACAAAACTGAGTACAAGTAAACTAAGAAAACTATATTTAAGATTACAAAACAATAAAACAACTGAACCTGTGAAGACCCAATAGGGCCTAAAAGCCTTGAAGATTAATATCCAGGGTTTGGAAAGTACATACCTGGCTGTAGCCGTCCAACAGGTCTCGGTCGAGGAGAAGTCCTTCAGGTACGGTTAGAAGTCAGTTTCTATGTGTACAACCGAGAACCTGTGTGCAAAAAAAAAGGGAAAAAGAAAAAGACAGCTTTCGTGGGCTCAGCGAGGAGTTTGAGGTTTCGGGCTAAGATAGCTGTTTCCAGGTGATCGGGCAGGAGTCCCTTTCCGGGTTGAGGAAGGATCGGGGTAGCCTCTTTTCAGGGTCGTGGTGTACGGGTGAGAGGCAGACCGGGCCGGTGTGCGAGGAAGTGATGTTTCCGTCTGGTGGACTGGTGGAGTCAGGTGGAGTGATTCCAGCAGCCGCTGTAGCGATTCCGGCGTGGTGCAATTATGCTGTTGTTCTTGATAGGAGAACTGCAGGGCAAATGGGAACTGCCAAGTGTATTTAAGCTGATGTTGTAATAGAATTTGTAGCTGAGGTTTCATGGCGCGGCGCTTTGCGATGGTGAGGGGTTCCAGATCAGAGAACAACTGATATGTGTGGCTCTGGAACTGAAGGGAGTTCTTGTTGCGGGCTGCTGTGAGCAACTGTTCCTTCGTGTGGAAAAAATGCAGCTTAACACGGCGACGGGTGAGCGCCCTGTGGATCCTATCAAACTCAAGTCGTTCGATAGGTATGGAGGGTGAAAGTTCCTGGAACAATGCAGTGGTAAAGGATTGCAGATCATCAATCATCTCCGGTATACCACGGAGGCATAGATTGGATCTGCAAGAGCGATTTTCTGCGTCTTCCAGGCGGGAAAGCAGCATGGAGTTCTCCTCACGGAGGGCTATTTGCTCTTGAGCCTGTTCCTGCAGAGTAAGTTCAATGTCATCAACCCTAGTCTCAAGATCTGCTGTACGCTGACCCAATTCACGGATTTCCCATGACAGTCTGTTAGTGATCTGATCTGAGGTTGTCTTCAGGGCCTTATGGAGCATTGTCTCCATGAGTTTAAGGAAGTCAGATTGAGACATACCTGACTGTGGGAGGAGAGGAGAGCCACCCGGAATAGGATCCATGTCGTTTTCATCACCTCTATCAGCTATGTCAGATCTAATGGGTGACGCTGCTGGATGTTCAGGCAGGGCCGGGGCCTTCACCGCCATTTTGGAGGAGGCGCGGGCTAGCGCCTCTTTGATGGGTTTTGGCTTTGTTCTGCCGTGGTGCCCCGTTAGTACCATACCGGAGGGTGCACGGGTGATCGGGGAGGCGATCCCTGGAGGATGGAGGTGTAGAGTCTGCTCAGTCGTCCGTATGGATCCCGATTATGCAGCGGGGAGTGCGGAACTCTACAGAGAAGCGTTTCGCCATGTCGAGCTTTGCGCATGCGCCCCCCATGACATAATATTTTCAAGTTTGAGAACAAAACCTTATTTGACTGAGGATAAAAAAAAAATTACAAAATCGCAGGAAAATTGATTCACTTTACACAAACACAGATGCCTAAATAATATGCTTCCTTCTTATATTATAAGCTATTAATGCTTATTTGTCAATCTGCCTAAATTAAGCAAGCAGCCACAACATACAAATGAATTTGAAATTTGTAACAGAATGAGACAAAGTACATATTGGGCACATCAGTGATTCAGAAACAGCTGAAAATAAATGCTAATGCCTTCATTTTTGAAACAGAAGAGTAATCCAATTAAAACAACTAAATACAGAAGGTTCTATGCAAGTGGAAAATTAAGAATGAGAAATAATCAAGGAATAGAAGTATCAATTAAATAAAGTTGTTACAAAACATTACTACAAGCAATTTTCAAGAATAATTTGAAAGGTTTCATTAAAAAAACAACATATTCTAATTTCTAAGTGGGTAAAGGATTATTTTGTTTTAATCACATTTCATAAGCTTAAGCAGTTAAAATAATTTTGGCAAACTAAATACTGAGTATAAGTAGTAATAATATGTATATTATTTATTGTCCTGTAGTGTGTGATAAGTGCAGTTTTATAACTATGTGCCTAAAGAATGTTATATTGTGTTAGCCACTTTTTATTTGCTGGCCCATTTATTGAAAATGAAACATTTAAAAAAGTCAAGTTGAAAAAAAAAAAAATTCTATTGAGTTGAACCAAAAGATGCACACATAACACACATATATTAAAAAAAAAACAACAACAACCTTATATCCTCACAATTAGGGATGAACCTGTCAAAAGCCTGTTTGGCCAGTCCAACCCCCCTGAACCAACAGCTGATGTGTGTAAGCATTGAAGCAAACATCGCCAGAAGCCTGTCATTAGCTGAGGTAGCGCTAACACTGCTAAATGACGTGACAGATGCCTGGTTTTGCTAGAATGTAAACAACAGCACCAGGGATCCTGGGTAACATCATTGACTAAGTATGGTCATAACTCTATCAATTTGTTTACATTCAAGGAGACCGGGCATCTGTCATTTGTGACAGGGTAGCTGTGAGCAGGATTATCATCATCAGGTCATGGTAGTTGTGGTTCTACATCGTTGGTCATTGCTTATCGCAACTGATGTGTATCTACATTGTGTGACTTTTTTCATGGCTTAGTTGTTTTTTTTTCTACTTTTTCAGTTTTTCTGTAAATGGGTAACAAACAGTACTATGTACCCCATACTCATTCACATAGAGGAGGCTGGATATATGGGGGGCCCTCTTTTCTAAAATGAGCTTCAAGACTTTTGCAGGTTTCTGCTGCAGACCCCTACATCCTCTTGGGGCACCTGATGTGGAGATGAGACCCTTTTCCTCTTAACACAGGGACAAGGTGCATTGCAAGGTATGGGAAATTTGCCTTCCACATTGAAAGTTACCCTCCCAATGTTAAAGACATGGGGTCTGTTATGGTTCAAGAGTTAAACCATCCTCTTTTCTGGCCAGCCAGGTTGCATGCCTGGATAAGTGTCTTTTATGAATTGACCACATTTGGTGATGACATCAAGATCTCCTGTTATTTACATCTCAGCACTGGCGGTAATCTCTTATTTGAGACTCCCACATTCTTTCTGGAAGACTATAATTTTTAAAGTTGACCACTTTCCATTAAAAAAATGGTGTGGGGGCGTGGCCAGAAGCCGACCGAGATGGCTGCCTGCTAATCTTCTCTGAGGAACGGCGGCTTTCTAGGGCACACAGCGACGAATAATCACCCTCAGCACACACACCAAATGGGTCTCTTATCTCACTACACCCCCAGTATCATGCCCAAGCAGAGAAACAAGTGTTCCGCCCATGGAAACTCACAGAGTTCTATCCGCTCCCTAACAGAAAGAATCCTCAAAATGGACATGTGGCTGCATCCCACAGTGGACCGTTTTCCACACAGACACAGCTGAATGCTGCTGCAAATTCTCTGCCTTCTCCTTACCTAGCTGGGATCGGCTCCCTGAACTCCACTCCCCCATAAGTCCTGCCAAATCCAAACAGAGGCTGTCACAGGACATAGCACAAGCAGATGAGGTGAGCCCTGTTACACTAGCACCCCTTGTGTACACAGCCATAAGCAGCTCCATAGCTGCATATCCCACTACAAACCAGCCAGTATCAGATACTACATTGAGAGATATGCTCCTTTCACTGCAAACCTCCACTCTGATTTCAGTAGAATGATGCACCACTTTACCTCAGAAATATCAAACATGGGAGAGAGAGTAACAGCCATTGAAGCTAAAATGGGAGAAGTGACCGCCTCCTTCAATGATTTAGTGGTTGCACAGAGCGAGGGAGCTGAGGATATAGAGTGGATGAAATCCAAAATCTCAGACTTAGAAGACCGCTCAAGATGGAATAATTTACAAATTAGAGGCATTCCTGAGTCTGTCCAACCATCTGCACTGAAAGAATATTTCACACAATTGATGTCCGCTTTTTTACCTGACACTGCCCCAGGAGAGTTAACCATTGACCACATACATTGGCTGCCAAAACTGCCACACTTACCTGATACAGTGCCAAGAGACACTATTGTCAGGATACATTTTTTCCATGTTAAGGAAAATCTGATGCGCACCACATGCAACCAATCTCTGAGTATCCCCAGCCATACACCAACTTGGCTTTTTATGCTGACCTATCTAAACATACCATGCTGCAACGCAAGAATCTTGCTACTATTACTAAACCCCTACGAAACCATCAGATACAATACAAATGGGGACAACCAGTTAAATTGATCATCACTAAGGATAACAAATCCCGCTTCATCCGCACCTTGGACAAAGGCCTTGCCCTGCTGCAACAATTGCATATCTTGGAACCACTGGAACAAAGCCAGCACACTTGCACTTCAGGCATGCGCAACACTGGTGATTGGTATGATTTTGACCACTGGTGATTGGTATCGGATGACCACCTGATGTTACACAGCAATGTATAGCTTACGCGCAAGCCCTAGTTTGCCTGATCAAGCCAAGCTTGTCAGTCTTTCACCTCCAGTATTAGTCGCAGCCCAGACTACTCAAGCAGCATTCTTCTTCATCTCTTTTTTGTACCTACCCTCCTCCCGGAAACACTGTACCCTTGTTAATTGCTTAATTACTGAATTACTTCTTAACTACTGTTCCTATTTCTTACAGTCTAACGTTTAACACCCTCTCACCATCAGTCGAGCTACTTCCTATATCTTTGGATGAACTCCTGAATCTGCAAAGAATCCTTCAGAATATCTCTACAAAAGTAAGTCTTCCAGTTTATGCACCAGCACCTGCACATCCACTCAGCACAGAAGACATTACCTCTAGCTCACCTTCACGCTAACAGCTCTAACTAAACCCAACTATATATTTCCACCTTTATCATTAAGAACCCGACAACCAAAGCATGCCTATCAACATTGCTCAATGTAAAGGGCTTTAATCACCCAGAGGAGAGGTACTCCCTCTGGTCAGAGGCCCACAAACTCCAAAGCGACATATCAAGTCTCCAAAAAACTCACTTTTGTCAGGATAAAGCTACAAATATGTCCGCATATTTTCTACGCTAATTCCCACAACAAAACAAAAGGAGTGCTAATAGCGGTCAAAGACACAGTAGCGTTTAAACTGATCTTTTCTACTGCGGATCCCTAGGGGAGGTACCTCCCCCTAGTGTGTGAAATTAATAACACAACCTATACCATCGTCAATGTCTACTCACCAAATACAGGCCAAATAGGCTTTCTGTGCAATCTATTGAAAAAGTACACAAGGGAAAACAAGGACGCATGCTTCTCTGCAGGGACTTCAATCTAGCTCCAGACCCTTCAATCGACGTTAAAGGATTCTCTGCTAAACATCATCGACAATCTACACTGATCCCATTCATCAAAACTAATGGACTATTTGACATATGGAGATGTCACCACTCCATGGAAAGAGACTATAACTTCTTCTCAAAACCCCACTGCACCTATTCAAGAATTGACCTGTTTCTAGGGGACAAACAACTTTTACAAGATTCCATTGAGACAAACATCCACACCATAACATGGTTGGATCATGCACCCATCTCCATATGTATAGGAGACAAAACCTCCAACTCCTTTGCCACCACCTGGAGGAATGATCCGTACCTAATATCAATACCCACTAACACAACCTTAATACAAGAGTGTCTGAAATAATATTTCAACATCAATATGCCTTCAGTTAGCAACCCAACTACTCCATGGACAGCCCACAAGGCATTTATTTGAGGTGTACTAATTGAAATGAATGCACAAGCGAATCGCCAAAGGATGCAGCAGTTAACAGAACTATTGGACAAAATAAAAAAATTGGAAACAATAAATAAATCAAACCCCACACAATTTACTAGCGATAAAATCTTCCAGGCCAGGAATGATCTTAGATCTCTCCTTAACGCCAAACACGCCAAGTTATTGCTAAAATTACTTTCCACCTTTTATGCAGCCGGTAATAAAGCTGGTAAATTGTTAGCAAACCAAATCAAACACAAAAGAGCTAAAAATAAAATCTCCCACATCATCCATCCTACTACAGGAGACAAGATGTATAACCCAAAAGATATAGCCAACACGTTCAGGGCATACTACCACACGCTTTAAAATTTAAAAGAGGACCCCCACACAATACAACCCACTGATTCTGCCATAATGGTTTTTCTAGAATCATTGAATCTTCCCAAATTGTCCTCTGAACAATTAACATTCCTTAATGCTCTGTTTTCTATCACGGAAATCTCTCAAACTATCGCTACACTCCCCAAGGGGAAAACCCCCAGCCCTGATGGCTTATTGGCCGAATATTACAAGTTGTTAAACAACACCTTAACTCCACACCTACGTCAAATGTTCTTCACTGCTGCATCCTCTGGTGAATTTCCGGGTGAAATGCTTTCTGCAAATGACGTAACCCCACCCAAACCAGGGAAGGAGCTGAATACACCATCCAATTTCCATCCTATATCTTTACTAAACACAAATCTTAAAATGTATGCTAGACTAGTAGCCCAGAGTCCAACCCCATAATGCCCCACCTCATACACCCCGACCAGGTCAGGTTCACCCTAGGTAGACAAGCCCCAGATGCCACACGAAAAATAACAAATCTTCTACACCATACTGAAAAAAACAATATAACAACTCTATTCGTTGCCTAGACGCCGAAAAGGCATTTGACAGGATACAATGGGGTTATTTGAAACATGTACTTACGAAATTCGGATTCCAAGGCAACATAATTTCAACAATTTTAGCCTTATTTTTTTTTTTATTCTTTTATTTAAAATGTAAATAAATAAAATAAATCCAAAAGAATATGTTTAAACAATAAAATAACATAACGTTTGTACAAAATATATATTGTTTGAGGTACATTATCAGACAAGTATTTACAATATTTACATAACCCTCCCACATCCCTCCCAAAACCCACCCACTTCCCTCCCAAATCCACCCACAAAACCCAAAGTACATAACAACAGTAAAGATAATAAAGGCATCTCACAACAATAAATGTATCAAGAATGTTTCAAAACAACAATAAAGATAACAAGAACATTAACAAAACAACCCATTCCCACCCCTTATTAGCAAAAAAATGACAAACTATCCCTATTATATACTATCCCTCCACCCTATCCCTACACAAACAAAAAACACTCCTATACACTTTCTCCACACTTTCCCTTTATCACCATCTGTACTCACCCTGAAAAACAAAAATAAGAAGCCTGTCATTAGCTGAGGTAGCGCTAACACTGCTAACTGACGTGACAGATGCCTGGTTTTGCTAGAATGTAAACAACAGCACCAGGGATCCTGGGTAACATCATTGACTAAGTATGGTCATAACTCTATCAATTTGTTTACATTCAAGGAGACCGGGCATCTGTCATTTGTGACAGGGTAGCTGTGAGCAGGATTATCATCATCAGGTCATGGTAGTTGTGGTTCTACATCGTTGGTCATTGCTTATCGCAACTGATGTGTATCTACATTGTGTGACTTTTTTCATGGCTTAGTTGTTTTTTTTTCTACTTTTTCAGTTTTTCTGTAAATGGGTAACAAACAGTACTATGTACCCCATACTCATTCACATAGAGGAGGCTGGATATATGGGGGGCCCTCTTTTCTAAAATGAGCTTCAAGACTTTTGCAGGTTTCTGCTGCAGACCCCTACATCCTCTTGGGGCACCTGATGTGGAGATGAGACCCTTTTCCTCTTAACACAGGGACAAGGTGCATTGCAAGGTATGGGAAATTTGCCTTCCACATTGAAAGTTACCCTCCCAATGTTAAAGACATGGGGTCTGTTATGGTTCAAGAGTTAAACCATCCTCTTTTCTGGCCAGCCAGGTTGCATGCCTGGATAAGTGTCTTTTATGAATTGACCACATTTGGTGATGACATCAAGATCTCCTGTTATTTACATCTCAGCACTGGCGGTAATCTCTTATTTGAGACTCCCACATTCTTTCTGGAAGACTATAATTTTTAAAGTTGACCACTTTCCATTAAAAAAATGGTGTGGGGGCGTGGCCAGAAGCCGACCGAGATGGCTGCCTGCTAATCTTCTCTGAGGAACGGCGGCTTTCTAGGGCACACAGCGACGAATAATCACCCTCAGCACACACACCAAATGGGTCTCTTATCTCACTACACCCCCAGTATCATGCCCAAGCAGAGAAACAAGTGTTCCGCCCATGGAAACTCACAGAGTTCTATCCGCTCCCTAACAGAAAGAATCCTCAAAATGGACATGTGGCTGCATCCCACAGTGGACCGTTTTCCACACAGACACAGCTGAATGCTGCTGCAAATTCTCTGCCTTCTCCTTACCTAGCTGGGATCGGCTCCCTGAACTCCACTCCCCCATAAGTCCTGCCAAATCCAAACAGAGGCTGTCACAGGACATAGCACAAGCAGATGAGGTGAGCCCTGTTACACTAGCACCCCTTGTGTACACAGCCATAAGCAGCTCCATAGCTGCATATCCCACTACAAACCAGCCAGTATCAGATACTACATTGAGAGATATGCTCCTTTCACTGCAAACCTCCACTCTGATTTCAGTAGAATGATGCACCACTTTACCTCAGAAATATCAAACATGGGAGAGAGAGTAACAGCCATTGAAGCTAAAATGGGAGAAGTGACCGCCTCCTTCAATGATTTAGTGGTTGCACAGAGCGAGGGAGCTGAGGATATAGAGTGGATGAAATCCAAAATCTCAGACTTAGAAGACCGCTCAAGATGGAATAATTTACAAATTAGAGGCATTCCTGAGTCTGTCCAACCATCTGCACTGAAAGAATATTTCACACAATTGATGTCCGCTTTTTTACCTGACACTGCCCCAGGAGAGTTAACCATTGACCACATACATTGGCTGCCAAAACTGCCACACTTACCTGATACAGTGCCAAGAGACACTATTGTCAGGATACATTTTTTCCATGTTAAGGAAAATCTGATGCGCACCACATGCAACCAATCTCTGAGTATCCCCAGCCATACACCAACTTGGCTTTTTATGCTGACCTATCTAAACATACCATGCTGCAACGCAAGAATCTTGCTACTATTACTAAACCCCTACGAAACCATCAGATACAATACAAATGGGGACAACCAGTTAAATTGATCATCACTAAGGATAACAAATCCCGCTTCATCCGCACCTTGGACAAAGGCCTTGCCCTGCTGCAACAATTGCATATCTTGGAACCACTGGAACAAAGCCAGCACACTTGCACTTCAGGCATGCGCAACACTGGTGATTGGTATGATTTTGACCACTGGTGATTGGTATCGGATGACCACCTGATGTTACACAGCAATGTATAGCTTACGCGCAAGCCCTAGTTTGCCTGATCAAGCCAAGCTTGTCAGTCTTTCACCTCCAGTATTAGTCGCAGCCCAGACTACTCAAGCAGCATTCTTCTTCATCTCTTTTTTGTACCTACCCTCCTCCCGGAAACACTGTACCCTTGTTAATTGCTTAATTACTGAATTACTTCTTAACTACTGTTCCTATTTCTTACAGTCTAACGTTTAACACCCTCTCACCATCAGTCGAGCTACTTCCTATATCTTTGGATGAACTCCTGAATCTGCAAAGAATCCTTCAGAATATCTCTACAAAAGTAAGTCTTCCAGTTTATGCACCAGCACCTGCACATCCACTCAGCACAGAAGACATTACCTCTAGCTCACCTTCACGCTAACAGCTCTAACTAAACCCAACTATATATTTCCACCTTTATCATTAAGAACCCGACAACCAAAGCATGCCTATCAACATTGCTCAATGTAAAGGGCTTTAATCACCCAGAGGAGAGGTACTCCCTCTGGTCAGAGGCCCACAAACTCCAAAGCGACATATCAAGTCTCCAAAAAACTCACTTTTGTCAGGATAAAGCTACAAATATGTCCGCATATTTTCTACGCTAATTCCCACAACAAAACAAAAGGAGTGCTAATAGCGGTCAAAGACACAGTAGCGTTTAAACTGATCTTTTCTACTGCGGATCCCTAGGGGAGGTACCTCCCCCTAGTGTGTGAAATTAATAACACAACCTATACCATCGTCAATGTCTACTCACCAAATACAGGCCAAATAGGCTTTCTGTGCAATCTATTGAAAAAGTACACAAGGGAAAACAAGGACGCATGCTTCTCTGCAGGGACTTCAATCTAGCTCCAGACCCTTCAATCGACGTTAAAGGATTCTCTGCTAAACATCATCGACAATCTACACTGATCCCATTCATCAAAACTAATGGACTATTTGACATATGGAGATGTCACCACTCCATGGAAAGAGACTATAACTTCTTCTCAAAACCCCACTGCACCTATTCAAGAATTGACCTGTTTCTAGGGGACAAACAACTTTTACAAGATTCCATTGAGACAAACATCCACACCATAACATGGTTGGATCATGCACCCATCTCCATATGTATAGGAGACAAAACCTCCAACTCCTTTGCCACCACCTGGAGGAATGATCCGTACCTAATATCAATACCCACTAACACAACCTTAATACAAGAGTGTCTGAAATAATATTTCAACATCAATATGCCTTCAGTTAGCAACCCAACTACTCCATGGACAGCCCACAAGGCATTTATTTGAGGTGTACTAATTGAAATGAATGCACAAGCGAATCGCCAAAGGATGCAGCAGTTAACAGAACTATTGGACAAAATAAAAAAATTGGAAACAATAAATAAATCAAACCCCACACAATTTACTAGCGATAAAATCTTCCAGGCCAGGAATGATCTTAGATCTCTCCTTAACGCCAAACACGCCAAGTTATTGCTAAAATTACTTTCCACCTTTTATGCAGCCGGTAATAAAGCTGGTAAATTGTTAGCAAACCAAATCAAACACAAAAGAGCTAAAAATAAAATCTCCCACATCATCCATCCTACTACAGGAGACAAGATGTATAACCCAAAAGATATAGCCAACACGTTCAGGGCATACTACCACACGCTTTAAAATTTAAAAGAGGACCCCCACACAATACAACCCACTGATTCTGCCATAATGGTTTTTCTAGAATCATTGAATCTTCCCAAATTGTCCTCTGAACAATTAACATTCCTTAATGCTCTGTTTTCTATCACGGAAATCTCTCAAACTATCGCTACACTCCCCAAGGGGAAAACCCCCAGCCCTGATGGCTTATTGGCCGAATATTACAAGTTGTTAAACAACACCTTAACTCCACACCTACGTCAAATGTTCTTCACTGCTGCATCCTCTGGTGAATTTCCGGGTGAAATGCTTTCTGCAAATGACGTAACCCCACCCAAACCAGGGAAGGAGCTGAATACACCATCCAATTTCCATCCTATATCTTTACTAAACACAAATCTTAAAATGTATGCTAGACTAGTAGCCCAGAGTCCAACCCCATAATGCCCCACCTCATACACCCCGACCAGGTCAGGTTCACCCTAGGTAGACAAGCCCCAGATGCCACACGAAAAATAACAAATCTTCTACACCATACTGAAAAAAACAATATAACAACTCTATTCGTTGCCTAGACGCCGAAAAGGCATTTGACAGGATACAATGGGGTTATTTGAAACATGTACTTACGAAATTCGGATTCCAAGGCAACATAATTTCAACAATTTTAGCCTTATTTTTTTTTTTATTCTTTTATTTAAAATGTAAATAAATAAAATAAATCCAAAAGAATATGTTTAAACAATAAAATAACATAACGTTTGTACAAAATATATATTGTTTGAGGTACATTATCAGACAAGTATTTACAATATTTACATAACCCTCCCACATCCCTCCCAAAACCCACCCACTTCCCTCCCAAATCCACCCACAAAACCCAAAGTACATAACAACAGTAAAGATAATAAAGGCATCTCACAACAATAAATGTATCAAGAATGTTTCAAAACAACAATAAAGATAACAAGAACATTAACAAAACAACCCATTCCCACCCCTTATTAGCAAAAAAATGACAAACTATCCCTATTATATACTATCCCTCCACCCTATCCCTACACAAACAAAAAACACTCCTATACACTTTCTCCACACTTTCCCTTTATCACCATCTGTACTCACCCTGAAAAACAAAAATAAAAAGGTTAATCGTTCAGGAATAAACATCAGTAACATAATCCAAATATTTACATTATATACACCATTGTTTCCACTCCTCCAATTTCCATAACTTCCTTGCATCCTTCTCTCCTAACTTCTTATAATCATAATATGCATAATTGTAAATCTTTCCTCGGACCATGGCCAACGCATTCTTTCACTTTAACCACTTCCTGCCTAAAAATCAAAATATTCCGAACATCCCACAAACACTCTTTAATGCAATTTACAACAATCCATAACAACCTCTCCTCATTCCTCCCCAGATCACACAAACCATATAACTCCATCTCATACGTTACACTATTCACACCAGTCAATCCCTCAATCATCTTCTCCATCCTTTCCCATATTTTCTTCGCAATGCGACACTCCCAAAACACATGTACCACCCTCTCAATCCCCCCACACCCCAGTCTTGGACACACCTCACTGTCCACAAACCTTCTCCTTCTCTGACTTTCTTACATTCAGCTACTCTTAAACCACCTATTCCTTCCATCTCCTCCCTTTCTTTCAGTATCTGCATAACCTTCTTACTCTCACACCATTTATCATGCGTCACATCTTGCAACCCATTCTTCCAGACTTTCTTACATTCAGCTACTCTTAAACCACCTATTCCTTCCATCTCCTCCCTTTCTTTCAGTATCTGCATAACCTTCTTACGCTCACACCATTTATCTTGCGTCACATCTTGCAACCCATACCTCCTCATACACCTCTCAATCCTCACATAAAACCAAGGCGCAACAAAGCATACAGGTTTCCTCAAATCAACTTCACACAACTTATATTTCCGTAACACACTCCCACACGCATATTTTACCATACACACTGCAACATTCTCTTTCTCACTTAATCCTTAAGCCTTTCCCTCAATTGCACATTCGTCAGCTTCACACCTGCTGAAACTGACTCGCAGTACCTGAATAAAAAGGCAGCAATTTCCCCATCCTGTACAAAAGGATTGTACATATGCACAGTGATGGGGACCCGCACTTTCGTCTCACTCGACAGGAATGTGATCCCTTCCAGCATCTCATCGCCCTCTTTCTCGCCCTTCCATAACATACATGTCTGCAGATCTTCCTTTTTCCAGAAAGTAACGTCATACATTCCAGTGGTAGGAAAACACTACATGCAAAAAATGGCTTCTCTCGGCATCCCAAAAAAGTCTTCAATCAATTGCTTCTGAATGAAGTGCAATCCGATCTCGCTCCGTCTAGGCTCGGCAGGCAGCTAAATAAGCTACAAGTTATTTTTTGTGAGCTCTGCACAGTGTTCACCTAAAGCTACCTGTAGAAGGTTGGTTGTGTTTTCCTGATCCTATCACTACCGCAGGCAGCTAAATAAGCTACAAGTTAGTTTTTTGCAAGCTCTGTACAGTGTTCAGCTAAAACTACAAGTTAGTGTAGTGCGAGCTCTGCACAGTGTTCAGCTAAAGCTACCTGTAGAAGGTTATTGGTGTTTTCCTGATCCTATCACTACCGCAGGCAGCTAAATAAGCTACAAGTTATTTTTTTGCGAGCTCTGCACAGTGTTCACCTAAAGCTACCTGTAGAGGGTTGGTGGTGTTCTCATACTACAGGCAGGCAGTTGATTTTGCTAGCTGCAGTATCAGTATATATATATTTCAGCTTAGTGCAGCTACAGGCCATTAGTATGTCTGGAAGGCCAACAAGGAGAGGCAGACAGTCACAAGCCAATAAAAGAGGGCAAGCAGGCTCTGTGTCTAGAGGCAACAGTGCTGGTCGTGGAGACAGTGCATCCTCATCAGCACGTGGCCGTGGGACACGCTTGGCCTTTTTTTCGGCAGCTGGCCGTGTTGAGTCACAACATGCGGAAGACTTGGTCAAGTGGATGACCAAGCCATCCTCATTCTCCTCATCCTCTCTCACCCATGCTCAGGGTACTTTGTCTGGCAAAGCAGCTGCCAACGCGGCCTCTTCCCTCGCCTCAATGGCATCAGTGACTCCTTCCCTAGCCCCACCATGTCCTCCTGAGGAGTCCCTCGAACTGTTTGACCACAGTGTTGGGTACATGCTCCAGGAGGATGCCCAGCGTTTAGAAGGCTCTGATGATGATACTGAGCTAGATGAAGGCAGTAACGTGAGCAAGGACAGAGGGGGTGCCCAAGAAGGACAGCAATCTAGCAGTCATGCTCCCCCTGCTGCAGCATACTGCCAGGTTTGCTCCAGTGATGAGGAGGGAGGGAATGATGAGGTCACTGACTCAACGTGGGTGCCTGATAGGAGAGAGGAGGAGGCACATCACCAACGAGGCAGGATGCCCTCCAGGGGCCAGCCTAAGGGCAGCACACTGACTGCATCACACCCCAAAGCTCCGCATGTGCAGGGCGCTGCTGTCTCTGCACGTTATTCCAAAAGTTCTTTGGTGTGGGCCTTTTTTGAGATGAGTGCATCAGATTGCACCGCTGCTATTTGCAAAATATGTCTCAAGCGTATCTCGCGTGGCCAAAACATCTCCCGCTTGGGCACCACATGCTTGACCAGACATATGTTGACCTGCCATGCAGTTTGTTGGCAAGCGTATCTAAAAGACCCACACCAAAGAACAAAGAGGACCTCTCCTTGCTCCTCATCAGCTGAGATCTCCAACCCCACTATACCTTCAGTCCTCTCTGAGACCTGCACTGAGAGGAATGAAGGTGTAGAATTAGGTGTGTCACAGCCAAGTACTTGTGGGCAATTTGCTTTCAGTACACCGACGTCAGATTGTACCAGGCAAATTTCCCTGCCTCAGCTGCTGCACCGTCAAAAGAAGTTCGCTCCCAGCCATCCACATGCCCAGCGGTTGAATCCTAGCTTGTCAAAATTGCTAGCACTTCGACTGCTGCCTTTTCAGTTGGTAGACTCTGCCTCCTTCCGTGAGTTTGTGGAATGTGTGGTTCCTCAGTGGCAGGTACTCAAACGCCACTTTTACTCACGGAAGGTGATTCCAGCTCTCTACCGGCATGTGGAAGGCAATGTCCATACCTCGCTGGACAGGGCGGTCAGCGGTAAGGTGCATATTACCGCTGACTCATGGTCCAGCAGGCATGGACAGGGACGTTACCTAAGTTTCACCGTGCATTGGGTGACTCTGCTGGCAGCTGGGAAGGATGCAGGACAAGGTGCAGTAGTGTTGGAGGTTGTTCTGCCACCACGCCTCCAAAATGCCACTACTAATGATTGTGACACACCTCTCTCCTCCACCTCCTCCTCTTCTTCTTCCTCCATGGCCTCTTCCTGTGCTTTGTCCTCGGAACCAGTGGTGCTCCATAGCCGTTCAAGGGGCTACGCAAGTATGCAGGCCAAAAAATGCCATGTGGTGCTTGAGCTGGTGTGCTTGGGGGACAGGAGCCACACTGGGGCAGAGGTTCTGTCAGCTCTGCAGGGGCAGGTTGATAGGTGGTTGACGCCACGCCAACTTAAGGCAGGAATGGTGGTTTGCGACAATGGCACCAACCTCTTTGCCCTCCGACAGAACTCCAGAACCGCCTAATTTGTGACATGCCCACCAGGTGGAACTCAACGTTGGCCATGCTGCAGAGGCTGCACACACAGCAGAGGGCCATCAATGAGTACCTGTGCGACTGGCACCAGGACAGGGTCAGGGGAGCTTGTTTTTTTTCCCCACGCCAGTGGGCCATGATCAGGGATGCATGCACTGTCCTGTCACCATTTGAGGAGGCCACGAGGATGGTGAGCAGTGACAGTGTATGCATCAGTGACACTGTCCCCCTTGTCCACCTTGTCCACGTTGCGTGGAATAATTGACAGGGCACTTGAGGCAGAACAGAGGCAGGAAGAGGAGGACTTCCTTAGCTCTCAAGGCCCCCTTTATCCAGACAGTGTTCCTGCATGCCCGCCGATCACACAGGAAGAGGACAAGGAGGAGGAGGATTGTATCAGTATGGAGGTGGAGCCTGGCACTCAGCATCAGTAGCAGTTTTTAAGGTATCAGTCCCAAGAAACACATGGACTTGTACGTGGCTGGGAGGAGGTGGCTGTGGACCATGTTGTCCTTAGTGACCCAGAGGACTCCGGACCAAATGCCTCAGCAAACCTACGCTGCATGGCCTCCCTGATCCTGCAAAGCCTGCGTAAGGATCCTCGTATTCGTGGTATCAAGGAGAAGGACCAATACTGGCTGGCAACCCTCCTTGATCCACGTTACAAGGGTAAGGTTGCGGACCTTATCTTGCCATCGCAGAGGGAGCAGAGGATGAAACATCTTCAGGAGGCCTTGCAGAAAGGTCTGTGCAACGCGTTCCCAGAGACTGGGAGGTTACAAACTCCTGTTTCTGGACAACGTGTTGCTAAGGCTTCGGTCAGTCAAAGAAGGAGTGGTAGAGAAGGTGGCCGTCTGACCGATGCGTTCAGACAATTTTTTAGTCCACAGCCCCAAGGTATGATCGGTTCCAGCAACCATCGCCAGCGTCTGTTTTACATGGTGCAGGAATACCTAGGGGCAAGATCTGACTTGGACACCTTTCCCACCGAAAATCCTCTGGGTTACTGGATCTTGAGGATGGATCACTAGCCAGAGCTTGCACAGTATGCAATTGAGCTACTGGCCTGTCCTGCATCCAGCGTTCTTTTGGAACGCACATTCAGTGCTGCTGGAGGCTTTGTAACCGATCACAGGGTGCATCTGTCCACCGACTCAGTCGATCGACTGACCTTCATAAAAATGAATCAGTCTTGGATCACCACCAGCTACCAAGCACCTGATGCTGTTATAACCGAATAATTTTTTTTAAAATCTCAGATCCCTTCAAAGACTGCCTATGCTGATGCTGAGTGACTATCCTGAGTAATTATCCTCTTCCTCCTCAATGATCACGCTGATAGCTTGTAAGAACATTTTTGGTTCTGGGCGCCGCCACCAGTGCCTAAGGCCCAATTTTTCAGCCCCTATTTAACAGGGGCATGTAATTACAATTTTTGATGCAATACTTTGCAGCAGGGCTCGTTCCTGTGTTCCAACTAGAGTATCTGTGAGGGGTTGCAGTGTTGTGGCACCAGCACCAGTGCCTAAGGCCTAATTTTTCAGCCCTTGTTTAACAGGGGCGTGTAATTAAAATTTTTGATGCAATAATTTGCAGCAGGGCTCAATCTTGTGTTCCAACTACAGTATCTGTGAGGGGTTGCAGTGTTGTGGCACCAGCACCAGTGCCTAAGGCCCAATTTTTCAGCCCCTGTTCAACAGGGGCATGTAATTACAATTCTTGATCTAATATTTCACAGCAGGGCCCGTTTCTGCACCCACCAAGAGTGAGTGAGGACTTACAGTGTTGTGGCACCAGCACCACCACCAAAGGCCCAATTTTTCTGCTCCTGTTCAACAGGGGCATGTAATTACAATTCTTGATCTAATATTTCACAGAAGGGCCCTGTGAGGGCTTACAGTGTTGTGGCCACAACAACACCTAAGGCCCAAATTTCTGCTGAGTATGTAGGGCAGGCCCCTACTTTCAAACATCCAAATTACAAACGACTCCTACTTTCAAACTGAAGGAGACAACAGGAAGTGAGATGAAATCTACCCCTAGGAAGGGAAATTCTCTCCTGTAAGGGTTAATGTGGGAAAAACATTTCTCCTTTCCTCTGATGCTTTATCACCAATCCTTGTTTCACAAAAAAACCCCAAATTTTCAAAAAACATTTGTCATTGGGACAAAAAGTGAGGTGAAATCTTCTGAAGTGGAGCACAAACAGCAAAACAAATGTCACAGGGGTGATAACCCTTCCCTATGTTTTCCAAAAAGCTTAAAATAGATTTTTTGGCTGGAGCTAAACACGTTAAAAATGTACCAGTTCAAAATTACAAACAGATTCTACTTAATAACAAACCTACAGTCCCTGTCTTGTTTGCACCACTTGTATACTGCTGTTCAGAGTACAGAGCCTGTATACTGCTGTTTCCTTTTTTAATTTGGGTGTGGGGTTCCCCTTAATATCCATTGATTATTTGTTTTTGCAATAATTTTTTCACTTTTCATTTATTTAGTGTATATTTTTCAATTTAGCGTGATTCTTGTGTTTCTATATTTGAGTGATATATGGGTGTCATATAAGTAGAATTGCTGCTTTTCACATTTAGTATATATAATTTTTATTATTTTCCTATTTTTCACATTTGAGTGTTTTAGCGTGGTTTTTATTCCGTTTTAACAAATATGCAGGCTTCTCAAGGTATATTAGTAAATGGCCTCAATAGGAGGTAGAACCCGCCACCCCATCTGGGTACTCAATGTGGGCAGGTTCTAGGTGGAACGTTACTAAGCGGCCTGCCTCTGACCCAAATGAGGGTCTCTGGAGCTCTATCTCGTAGGTGTATATGTATAATGGTGGTAATTAAGAAACCAAAAGAAAAAAACTGTGGCTATGGGTGTAGCTCAATACACATAGTGTGGTTAAGAATTATAGTAGTTAACAGTAACAGTAAACATCGTATTAACTGAGAGGAGCAAGACAGGTAAACAGGGTTACATCATTCGGATGTGGACTAGATAGGGGTGTCAGTTGTGTGGGAGTTCGTTCATAGGGGGTTTACATTTAGTGTGTTTAAGCCAAAGGTCCCAGTTTGTTTGGAAGCTAGGAATTTGGAGGTGGGCTTTGGCGTGCATAAATTCTATCAGGCAGTTGTTATTTAGGAATGTGATTATTTCCATGCTGGAGGGGGGGTTGAAGGGATTTCCAGTTTTTGGCGATGGCTAAGCGTGTAGCAATAAGAACATGGGTGATAATATTCTGCGAGGGTCGAGGCCAAGATTCCAAGTCAAGGCCTAATAGTACCATCAGTGGAGTCAGGGATACAGGAACCGATAAGATGGAGAGGAGGAGTTTGGATAGCGTAGACCATAGATTAGGTTAGGATTGGGCATATGGCCATATGTGGAGTGGGGTACCCGGGGATCCACAATTTCTCCAGCACAAATTGCTTGCAGTTGGGTATATGTGGGCAAGTTTGATTGCTGTGAGTTACCAATTATGGTATATTTTTTGGACTGTTTCCCAGTGAAGTAGGCATTTGGAGAATTTCAGGGGTGTTTGAAGCGAGCGGTGCCATTGTTGGGGAGTGTAGGTGCATTGTAGTAAGTGTTCCCATTTTAACATCGTGGGGGATTTGGATGTTGGGCAGGTGTCCGTGAGGAGTTTGTAGCAAAATGAAATTCCTCATTGGTGAGGTGATGTAAGACTGAAAAATGTCAGTATGTGCCATGTAGGTAAGTTTTTCGACCATTGTATTTTAGAGAGAATCGATCGTGTTCTAAGGTACTTGAAGAAGTCTTTATGATTTATGTGAAAGGTGGTTTGAAGAGTGTGGATGATTTGAGATTGGAACCCTGGTAAAGGATTCCGATATTGGGGATGCCCATGGTTGTCCATTCAGAGACATTGATGTCAGGGGTGAGGGGGTGGAGAGCTGCCAGTGGTATATGCTGGAGCAGGCTTAGTGGTATACCCTTAGAAGTCTGTATGATGGTATTCCATACCCTGATGGTGGCATTAATTGTGTCCAAGAATGAGTGGGTCTCATGGTGTTGCAGCAAGAGAGCACATAGGATCAGTTTGGAGAGGGAGGTGAGTGCCGCTTGTTCTATTTGTAACCATGTGGTTCGTTGAGTATTGTTCCACCAGGTTTTAGCCTGGTCAAGTATAGTCGCTTTATAATAGGCCATTAAGTCTGGCGCTCCCATCCCACCAGCATTAACCAGTTTGCAGAGAGTGGTGCTTTTAAGTCGAGAACGTTTGCTGCCCCATATGAATGTGTTAAGTATGGTTTGCAGTTGCATTATTTGTTGTTTGAGGAAGAGTATGGGGAGGGTTTGGAATTTATATAGGACATGGGGTAGAAGGAACATTTAAGTGTAGCGCTGGTAGATTTGCAATCTACCGCACGTTAGGTAAATTTAGTAACTTGTTCGTTAGCAAGGTTAAGTTTGCCTCTGTTCCAGCTTGGCTGACGTTGTGTGTGTTTCCATGCTGACCGGTGGGTGTCGCTGTTATCACTGGTTAGTGTTGGAAAGGCAACGTGTTGAAGCGTATGGATGCTCTTCTGTCCCGGAGACAACTCGGTGGAGGTGGTCCTCTGAGTTGCATTCTGGGCGAGGGTATTTATGGGACATACGCCATATTTTGGGGTTCGTTTTTCAGCCACCTGCTGGCCCTCCTGGCCGACAGGTATGCATTAAGGAGCTACCTCGTGGTAGCCATTCCGGAGGCCCACAATACTACAGCGCAGGGGTGGGTCCAGAGGCTTGTCTGGGGCCTACCACCGCGGCCGAGGAATGGTCCTGAGCTGTCGGTCCTGTGTGGCGAAGCTGGACAACCGAGGTGATCCCAGGGGAGGACCCGTCTTGGAGGGACCACTCAGCGTGCTGGTCTATAGAGGGGCCTGGTGACTCATTTGGAGGATGTATCCGAAAGTAACTATACAGCATAGTGTTGCCGGGTTGGCTTAAAGGTTCAGGCACTGTGACTGACATTCACTACAGAAAATCTGATACGTCCTGTGGCAGAGGATCGTACAGATTTTGTTCCCAAGCAAGTCTGTGGCAGAGACTTTGATTTGTGCTGCGTGCTGGTTGCTAGGCTGGTGAGAGAGGCCTATCCAGACGAGCAAGGAGTGTGTCCCACGAGGGGAGCGCATCCCATACAATATCTGAATTCTACCCGAACATTTGTTAAAAAAACCCTAAAGGAAGATGTTTGAGTTTCTTCTGCAGTTTCCCTTTCATCTCTTTCATGCTATTTCCTAAGTCAAGTGTTTAATAAAGCATTGAAAACGTACTCCAGTGTTGGTGCGTGTATCGTCCAGAGGTAAACTCAACGGAACCCAAGACCCGGTGGCGGTGAAACAGAGGGAAGCAGAGTGAAGGTAACAGACCCAGCAGCTCCACCGAGAGTTATTGCTACATAAGCAAGGGCTATTCTGCCTGCCCAGGAGGCAGTTGTGTGTTTGAGGTCGTGTATGGTTTTTTGCAGTTTGGCTGTGAGAGTATTAAGATTGAGAGAACGCAGGTCTGATGAAGGTGCGGTCAGTTGTATGGAGAGGCTGGAGTTAGGTGCCCACGGGAAGGAGGTGCAGTTGATAACAGCACGTTTGACTTGTTGGTCCAGTCCTATGCCTAGCATGCTGGATTTGGAAAAGTTGATTTTATAGAGAGAAACTTTGCCGAATAATTCCAGGGTGTCCTGTAGTGCGGGAAGTGAAGTGACAGGGTCAGTTAGGGAGATGATAACGTTGTCTGTGTATAGGCCAATTTTGTGTGTTTCTTGTGCTATTGGTATTCCTGAGATAAGCGGATTATCTCTAATTGATTGGGCTAGGGGTTCCATGACAAGGGAAAGTGGGCACCCCTGACGTGTCCCATTGGACATATGGAAAGGGTCCGAAAATAGTCCAGAAGTCAGGACTCTGGCACTGGGGAGGAGTAGAGGGCGAGTATTGCCTGTAGGATGATCCCAGTAAAGCCAAATTTGCGGAGGACAGCAGTTAGGTAGGACCAATCCACTTTGTCAAACGCCTTCTCTGCATCAAGGGAGATGAGCAGAGAAGGTGTTTGATGGTGTTCCACCCATTGTATCAGGTCGATGAACCTGCGAGTGCCGTCCGATGCCTGTCTGCCAGCCACAAAACCCACCTGATCAATATGAATCAGTTGCGGTATGATATCAGATAGTCGCGTGGCCAGGAGTTTGGTAAATAGTTTTGTATCAGTGTTTAGTGGGGAAATGGGTCTGTAGCTGGCAGGCTGGTCAGTTAGTTTACCCGGTTTTGGGATAGTGACAATAGTAGCTTGGAGGGATTCTGGTGGGATGGAGCCTGTGTTTGCAATAGAATTGAAAGTGTGGCATAGGTAGGGGGTAAGGACTTCAGAGAACGTTTTATAATATTCATTATAAAACCCATCAGGGCCTGGGGCTTTATGTAGAGGTAGGGCGTTGATGGCTGCTGCAACTTCCAAAGGGGAGAACGGAGAGAAAAGTTGGAGAATTTGTTCTTGTGAGAGTGTGGGAAGGTGAAGGCTGGCGAGGAAATCATCTATATCAGAAGATGAGGGTGGTAAGGCTGAGCTAGTGCGGGTAAGATTGTATAATTTGGAGTAATATGAACTAAATTGGTCCGCAATGTCTTTAGGGTTGGTATGTTTTGTACCATGGTGGTCTGTAAGGAACGGAATTTTAGATTACGTTTGAGTTTAGCTAGGTATGCCCCAGGTCTGTTGTGATGCAAATAGGTTTGTAGGTGGAGGCGTTTGAGGTGGTAGTCGAAGTTAGCGTGGAGGTGATCACTGAGAGCTTGTCTAGCTGTTTGCAGTTCAGAGGTGAGCAGAGGGGAGGGTTGGGGTTTATTGGTTCGTTCGAGAGTACGTATTCGATCTAAGAGTTTGATTGTGATGGAATTATATAGTTTCTTCTTGTGTGCGCCCAATTTGATTAGGAGGCCTCTAATAAAGGTCTTGTGGGCATTCCATAGAATGGTAGGGTTATCCACCGATCCTTCATTTGTGGTGAAATATTGTTGCAACTTGGTTAGAATCTGTTTTTGGTGGGGCTGGCGTGCCATAATAGAGGAGTTAAGCCTCCAGATGGTATTGTTTTTGTTTGTGAGTGCTGGGAATAGCCTTGAGATGGGTGTGTGGTCTGACCACGTGATGAGTCCAATTTTAGTATCCTGGATCATTTGCAGGGTATGCTTGTCAGTCAAGAAGAGATCTATCCGAGAATAGGTTTGTTGCATGTGGGAGAAAAAGATGTAGTCCCTTTCGGTGCCATGATGGCAACTCCAGGGATCATAAAGGTCTTCCGAGTGGAGCAGGGAGGCGAGGGAGGTGGAGCGTTTGCGAGCCGGGTTGGAGGTGTCTAGCGAGGCATCAACAATTTGGTTGAAGTCACCACAGATGATCAGGGGTCCTTGTTTAAAGGGTTCCAGCTTTTTCAAAGCAATTTGTAGAAACGGTGTTGATTTGTATTGGGGGAGTAGACGTTAGCAATGGTGATGGTTTGGTTATTGATAGTGGCATTCAGAATTATGAATCTGCCATCCGGGTCTATGTCTGTGTGGATTGGTCGGAATGAGACTGTGGAGCGTACAGCAAGCATGACACCTGCTTTTTTTCTTGGTAGCGTTGGCGAAGTAGCAGTGAGGGTATTGTTTGTGGGAACAGGAGGGGGGTTTGTTGGTTGCGAAAGGGGGTTTCCTGTACACATAATATGTCAGAGATGTGTACTAAAGATTCTTTCCACAATAAACTTCTTTTGTAAGGGGAGTTTAGGCCCTTTGCATTTATGTATGTGAAGGTGATTGACATATCGGGAGGTGGATAGCCAGTGGGGTAGGGGAGGATGAAGGTTGCATCCTGTTAGTAGGTATGTATGGGGGAGGTTATGAGGGGGTAGACCTGTAAGAAAGAGTCGCAGCAATCAAACTTAGTTAATACTCTAACAGTAATCAAATATACCTACAATGCAGTCGATAAAACATGTAAGAAACAATGCTATGAGCTTAGTATGGTAGAAAAAAAAAGAGGAAAAAACAAGAAGTAATAACAAAAGAAAATTAAAAGACGCGGCAGAGTGTCTTTCAAGTGCTTGGCAGTTTTCTTTCTCTGGGGGAAAAAAAAGAACAGAGTATACATAGTGGTACGCTCAGCAGGGACAGCAATGAGGTAAAGTAGTGCAGGTTCAATGTCACAAAAACTTTTCCAGGAGGCACTTGCTGGAGTAAAGTAAGTACAGGTAGTCTTTACCTGCAGGTGGTAGCAGGA
Source organism: Aquarana catesbeiana (assembly GCF_042186555.1). NCBI lineage: Eukaryota > Metazoa > Chordata > Amphibia > Anura > Ranidae > Aquarana > Aquarana catesbeiana. Next base: position 397,374,110 of record NC_133326.1, on the reverse strand, counting down.
GTATGGCGCCTAGGGCCTGAAGTAGATGATGATGGTGGGGGTCGCTGAGGCATTGGTTCAGGTGGCGAAGTGGTGATTAGGCCCCAGTTTAGCATGAGCTTGATGCCATCTTTGGGAGTGAAAATGGTGGTACTCTGGATCTGGTGCGTGACTACCAGCTTGGTAGGAAAGCCCCATTTGTATGGGATGTTGTTTTTCCGGAGGGTTGTGGTGGTCTATGAGAACTCTTTTCTTTTTTGAGCAGCGTCAGCCGATATGTCAGCGTATAGGGACACAGAGGAATAAGGATCAGGAAGCGGAGAGATGGATCTGGCAGCTGCCATGATCTTTTCTTTCACTTGGAAAAAGTGGATGCGTGCAAGGACATATCTAGGCACAGACACAGGGAGGTGGTTGGGCTTGACAAGTTGATGTGCTCTGTCGATGAGCATGTCATTTTGGAGCAGTTGAGGTATGAGTGCGAGGAATAGTTGTTGTATGTAGGGGATCAGTTCGAGGGGGCTTAACCGATTCTGGTACCCCTCTAGATTTAATGTTATTCCTCTTTGAACGATCTTCTAAATCCATGACTTTGGCTTGCAGATATTGAATTTCCTCAGTGTGGTGATCATGGGCAGCCGCCATTTCGTTATAGGCTGCAGTGTGTTCAGTGAGCTGTTTTTCAATATTATCTGTGCGGTCTTCTACTTGATCAATTTTAGAGTGAAGTATAGAGATCAATGATCTTAATTCATTACGGATGTCATGCTGTAGTGATAGCAGCATGAGCTTGAGTGTATGCTCAGAAGCTGGCTGGTCAGATGCAGTTCAGGGCCTGCAGTGGCTGGGGTGTCCCAATGCTGCTTCTTAAGCAGAGGAGCTTTGGTGGGTGAGAGGGCTGGAGATTGTGTAGCTCTCTTACCTCTGTCAGCGGGAAAAGGCTGAGAGGAGTCTTCTGCTGGGGTAGAGCTGTCCATCTCGTCAGCGCTGTGTTCTAGAGAGCTCCTGGGCTCAGTCAGAGAGATGTGTGGTGGCGTGCCGGCGTCATCTTGGGTGATCAGCATGTCAGCTCTCTTGAAATAGTCTGTGAGGCGGCGGGGATGATAGAGGCTGGTTTGTCTGCTCCTGGACATACCGATCAGGTGCAGGATCATTCCGATCCTCTCTGGTGAAGCAGAAAGGGGGGATGAGCTGCTATTTCGTGCTGGGTGTTGCTTTCTGTCCGTAGGCTGAGCGGAGCTGAAGGATCAATCGGCCATTTCAGTCCGCGGCTAGCCACACCACTATGTTACTGTTTTTTAATGCCTCCTATCCTGGTACTATCCTAGGATCCTCACTTATATGCTGTTAGGGATCCTTACTTTACAGAAACCACGTCGAGGTGTAACTAGTGTGAATGAAACCACTTATGATAGGATTGAGTACACATCACACTTGTATTATAGCCCAGGGTTATGGGAATGTCCCACACGGCGCACTACAATTGCTCTAAACATACCTCCCCAATGGATTACATGCTACATATCCTGTCAGCAGGACACAACACATTCTGACAGGTTACATTTTCCACCAGAATCAAACTCTCCTCTCTCACAGCGGTACAAAACTCGGATCGCACCATACTTTTTTTTTTTAAGCAATAGTTTTTGGTAACACTAACCCACTCCAGAACCACCTATACATAGGTGCAATACCACCTCAGATAAGTGACCAGGACTCGCAAAACCCTGGATATAGTACTGGTCTCACCAGAATAGATATCCCAATTGTTTGAATCTTCCCTTTCCTCTATCCCTGACAGGGTTCTCCTCTCCTCCACATACCTCCCCTCCCCTGTGACCCCTCTCCAAACCCCTCTCACACACAAAGGGTCCAGACCCTGAGAAAATATGCCTAAGTGAGACTCCACTTATCTTTCTAAATCACTACCCATCACACTGCAGTGTGACCAGGTAGGTAAATCACGCCTTAACATGGCCACCCACAAAACAATGAATACGAAGGTCACACACCACAACGGCAGTTCCAAAATTGTATCCCTAAATGTACGAGGTCTCAACACCCACGAAAAACGCTTGCAAATTCTACTTTCCATGCGCAAACTTAGGGCAGACATAGTGCTCCTCCAAGAAACACATTTTAAAACGGGCTCCACCATCAAACTATTGAATTCCTATTACCCATCAGCAACCCACGCAACCTCTAAAGAAAACAAAACCAAAGGGGTATCCATCCTTCTCACTAAACACTGTCCATTTCAGATTACAGACTCTCTCTCAGATGTGGATGGCAGATTTCTGTTCCTCAAGGGCTTACTGTATGGCAAACGACTTACCCTAGCCAACATCTATGCTCCCAATGTTAAACAAGTACCCCTCTTCAGAAATAGTCTACAAAAACTAGCAGACTTCCAGGAAGGATCCCTGATATTAGGTGGTGATTTTAACATACCAATGAATCCCCTAACTGACACATCTTCTGGCACCTCTAAACTACCTTTTAAAGCACTTTGTGCAATTAAAAAACTTCTCCAAGAATTATCTCTTCATGACACATGGGGCACCCTATACCCCAATGTTAAGGACTATACGTTCTACTCAGCTCCCCACAATCGCTATTCCTGATTAGACTACCTATTCATTTCTTAAAGAGATCTGCCCACTCTCATCACAACATCCATCGAATCAATGTTAGTATTGGATCACCAGCCAGTTACTATGTCCATGGAATTCCCGACCACTCAGTCATGGTCCCCGATATTGCGCCTAGACCCATCTCTGCTCACGGATACCTTCGCTGTTCACACTATACAAAACAGACTGACTCAATACTTCACAGAGAACGACTCTCCAGACATCTCCCCATTGATTCAATGGGAAGCGCACAAATGTTCAATACGGGGGGAATTCATGGCCATAGCAGCCAAAAAAAGAAGGGAAAAACAAGCACACATCCTACAACTTACAACACGCATTCACAAACTAGAAAAGGTACTTAAATGGACTCAAGTGATATTTACCTTACAAGAACTAACGCAAGTTAGGGTGGAGTTAGTAGATGTACTACATAAGAGAAGGAAATGCAATTATATATTATCGCAAAAAATGTTTTATGAATATGGAAACAAGGCTGGCAGACTCTTAGCCAGAGCACTATGAGCAAAAAGAGCATCGACAATGATTCACTGTTTACATGATTTGACAGGGAAAAAATTGACAAACAACGACTATATAGCGGACCGATTTGTCGAATACTACACACAACTCTATAACCTTAAAACGAACATTCCTCAGACAGAGATAGATGCAAGACGTCAGTTATTGAGAGACTTTCTTTCCCAACACTGTCCAACTCCTGTTTCAGAGGTGGAAGCCACTGACCTGGAACAACCGCTATCATTGACTGAATTAGAAGCTGTACTTAAACAATTAAAACCAGGCATAAGCCCGGGACCGGATGGATTGACGGTAGGGTATTACAAAACATTTATAGACACACTTAAAACACATTAACTCATTACAGTTTTCAATACCCTATCCTCAGATACCCTGCCACCTCGTGATCTGCTAACGGCGCACATTACGGTTCTCCCAAAACAAAGACCCAACTGCAGTTTCCAATTATAGACCAATTTCTCTATTAAACATTGACCTCAAAATGTACGCAAAAATTTTAGCAAATAGACTTTTGCCCCTACTATCTACCCTGATCACGCAAGATCAAGTAGGATTCGTCCCGGGGAGAGAGGCAAGGGACAACACCCTTAAAGCATTCTATATCCATCACTGGATGACTTCAACACACCAAGAAGGATATTTCATTTCCTTGGATGCGGAGAAGGCATTCGACAGGGTGGCATGGGACGATGTACAGGAAGTGCTTATAAAAATCGGTTTACAAGAACGTATGTTACAATTTATCATGGCCTTATATTCAGGCCCAACGGCTAGAGTCCGAGTTAATGGTCACCTGTCAGATGCCTTCTCCATCTCCAATGGAACACGTCAAGGTAGCCCTCTCTCCCCACTTATATTTGTTATCACGCTAGAACCCTTGCTCCTATGCCTAAAGGACAATCCTGACATCAAAGGCATCAAAATTGCACGGACCACCTACAAACTCGCAGCATTCGCTGATGATATCCTATTGTTCTTAAAAGATCCACACATCACAATCCCCAATCTTCTGAAAGATTTGTCCCTATTCGACACTTTAGCTAATTTGCGGATAAACTTTACAAACTCGGAAGCGCTAAACTTATCCTTTCCAAGAGAAAGACAAACAGAAAGCCAAGCTAATTTTCCATTTGCATGGAATTAAAAATCAATCACATATTTGGGAATCCAAATCCCGACACTCCTGTCAGACTTATATAGCGCTAACTATACCCCGATTCTTCACAATATACAGACAGACCTCACATCATGGTCAACAGTTTTATTCTCATGGTTCGGTAGAGCAGCCAATATTAAGATGAATGTCTTGCCGAAAATTCTTTATGTAATACAAATGGTCCCTATATCACTCCCTCCAACGTCCTTTGCATCATTACGCAAATCTTGCACAGAATTAATTTTCTGGGAAACTATGACCCAGATTGAGCTACCAGACATTCGCAAATATTATTGGGCTTGTCAACTGACAAGGGTTGTTGACTGGAATGTTCACGCAAGCACCAAAGCATGGATTCACATAGAACAAGCGTTCTCACATATGCCACTTAAACAACTTCCCTGGACAGCTACTATCCATATTCCACAATGCTGTAAACAACATCCGTTTATAGGTAACATCCTACGAATCTTTACAAAAATGTGCCATCAGTTTAAAATTTCCACCTCACTAGGCCCGCTTACACCGGTCTACCAGAACCCAGAATTTCCTCCGGGAATGGGCAACAACTTCCTTCTCCATAGGGGATCCCACTCAGATTTAAGAACAGGACACTTCTTTTCAAATGCCACCCTTATACCTAGGTCCACTCTCACAACTCACACAAATACTCCATAGTTTTCTTCCTGGACGTACACACAACTTCATCATTTTCTTAATGACCCTAAGCTACGATCATCCTTTGCGAGACAAAAATCACCATTCGAAATACTTTGCTCCAATACTGAGCCACAAAGACATCTAATCTCTATCATCTACACCCTCCTGTTTGCTGAATGCACTACTAAATCCAACTTGGCAACCATACAGTGGGAAAAAGACCTCTCCTTAGACCTCTCTGAGACAGAATGGGAAAAAAATATACTCCCATATCCACAAGGGTTCAGTTAATGTTTCAGCACAGGAAAATGGATTTAAACTTTTCTCAATATGGTACCAAACTCCATTCAAACTACACAAACGTAATCCCCTGATCCCATCAGTGTGTTGGAGGTGCCAAGCACGTGAGGGCTCCCTCCTACACATCTGGTGGGATTGCCCCATGAGCCAAAAATTTTGGACAGAAATCTACTGACTCATTACCCACATCATCACATTCAAACTTGACTTCTCACCAGCTCAAGCACTTCTTCATCATTCGTCCATATCTAGGAAATCTTACCACCGCTCGTTGGCACTACACCTTCTCAATGCTGCCAAGATGAGTATCCAGTCTACTGGAAATCTCCCAACCCACCCACCATAGCGGAATGGATTAAATGGGTGAACAAGATAGCTGAGGTGGAAGAGCTTGTACATCAAGACCATGACTCTTCCGCTTCACTCCGGGAAACATGGGCTTGCTGGCAACATTTTCAAACTACTAACGAATATGCCAAACATTTACAATGATACGCTTATCGATACCACAATAAAGGGATAGAGAAAGAAGGAGAACCATAAACCCACCTTATCATCCCCCCTCCCACTACCCCCTTAGCTGCTCACACTTCTTGTCTATGAGGGAACCCCTTACACCACATCCCTCATTGCCCCCAATTCTAGGATCTGTTAGTGATCGCACTTCAATTGTGTCATAGGATTGTTAGTGGCCTGTTGGCCACAATCTTACAGATACTTCTTATATACAAACGAAGTGCTCCATTGCCCCCAGAAAACCACACAATATGCCACATTATATGCCATTGGGACCTGACCCTACTCTGGTACATCTAACTATAATCACCATGACACCTATCGTGAAACATCCTTATGACAAATCCGCAAAGAGAAGATTACCTATCAATAACAAGTTATACCTACTAATGTGAGCCACTAAACCAAAAGATAGAGATCACACTGGATACTTCACGTGTCTTACTTGTCATGTTGACCAGCCACTACCAGACTCCCTTCATTAGATCCAAAAAAACTTACGAACAGCATATATTCAATACCGTGATATAATGTTTTTTGTACATTACTTTTGTTACTGTTACCCATATGTACATGCAATGCTGTTTTTATGTATCTTTCCCCTATGTTTCAATAAACGTCTTTGAAAAAAAAAAAAGACTGGAAACCTACCAGCACAGAAGTAGCGCAACAAAATTTGTTAAAATTTGGGCACAATGGCTAGCTGTTCCTGGTTTAGCCCTTGTAGATCTAATTATGGACTGTTTACTGCTGTAAATCGCAGGTAATGGTGTGGGTTCCCCACCCTGGGACCTTGGTTGTTTCGGTTACCCTGTGACTGAGAGTTTTCTATTGTTGAAACTGAATCTGATGCGGATGTAATGTGATTATGTGCTTATGGAGTTGAACATTAAATGCAAAGTGCTTATGCTTAATATGTAATGATATGTGATGATATGATATGAAATTCTGTACTGTTTCTTTGTTATTGCTTTGTAAATAAAGTTCCTTTTGATTTAAAAATTAAAACCCAGAAAATGAACTCTGCATGAGGTGATAAGGAATCCAATACTTGTATATCCAAAGAGTTTCCGCATATTACAGCCCTTTGGGTCTGATATTATTAATAAGGGAAACTCTGCACCAAAATGTAAAAAAAAATTGCGTGGGGGTCCCGCCAAAATCCATACCAGTCTCTTCAGGTCTGGTATGGATATTAAGGGGAACCCTGCCCCAATTTTTTTTTTTTAATGGCGTGGGTCCCCCCCAATCCATACCAGGCCCTTCAGGTGCATTTTAAGGGGAACCCCGAGCCCAAATTCTTAAAAAAATGGCATGGTGGTCCCCCCAAAATCCCTACCAGACCCTTATCCAAGCACACAACCTGGCAGGCCACAGAAAAGGGGGGACAAGAGAGCACCCCCCTCCTGAACGTACCAAGTCACATACCCTCTACATGGCGCTGGTGTTTTGGGGTCCCCCCCAAAACAATTTGTCCCCATGTTGATGGGGACAAGGGCCTCTTACCAACAACCCTTGCCCGGTGGTTGTGGGGGTCTGCGGGCTGGGGGCTTATCGGAATCTGGAAGCCCCCTTTAACAAGATCCCAGCCTCCCCTATGTATGTTGGTATCGGGTACGATGTCCATTCATCTTCGACCACAGCACAGACGACTCGATAAAAAAAATGGTAAAAATTTGCTGCCGACTGCAGCCTTTTTGTGCTGACAGCTCTTATATAGCTGACGTAAGTGGATGACCCGCCCCCCTTCTGACGTCATGTGATATAACGTAATGTCAGAGGGGGCGGGGTCACCGTTTATGTCACTGGGTGGCCCCGCCTTCAGCTATATAACAGCTGTCATAGCAAAAAGGCTGCAGTCAGTGGGAGCCATTCATCAAGGCCGAGTTTTTCCAGTTTTTTTTTTCCTCGGGTCGTCAGTGTTGTGATCGAAGACGAATCGACATTGTGGGAATTTTTTTTTAATAAAGGAATTGTCCCAAACTGTCTACTATCATTCTTACTTTTTCAACACTTTTTTTGGTGAATGTGTAGGGGTACAACGTACCCAATACCCATTCACAAAGAGGGGAGTGGGATCTGGGGGTCCCCTTGTGTACACATTTCTACTGAGCCTGTTTTGATCCCCCTGAACAAGGGTGGTCGTAGGCTGTCCAGTAAGCCTCTATTACTCTATCACAAGGTGTTGGGCAACACCAGCGGTGGAATATTGATCCAGAATGTACATTTGAACACCAATGTTTATGGACTTTATTTTCACCTTCACTTCATTATATTTATTGTTGTTCACTTTATTATATTTTATTATGCCATTACAATATCTTTATGAGCACTTTATTGATTGATTAATATATATACCAGTCGTTATTACTTTAACGGTTGTTATTCACTTTAGTTGGTAATTTATTTATTTATTTAACACATTTCACAGTGATACTTGTCCAGCGCTGCACTGCTTTTTTCTATAAGCCTTATTATAGGCTTACCTGTAGGTAAAAGTTAATAATTTGGGTATACAACCATTTTAAGAAGTTGTAGCGGGATACTGCCTGGCATCATTCTGGTATCAAAATTTTCAGCTGGTGATATTCTTTTTTGTAGAAGTGATTAAGTGGCTTTACAGCCACTCAATCACTTCTACAGGCAGCAGAAGGGTACCCCCCACCCCCTGCTTCCTTTCCCAGGCTCTCCCATCCAGTTGGGGAGCCTGAAACCGCTCCAACCAGCGGCACATAGTGTATTGCACAGAGAGAGAGGAACTTCCTCCTTCTCTGTGATGTCAGAAACCAGAAACAATGAGAATTTCGTCACTTCTGGTTTCGTTTTTTTGTTTACTGGCCTGTTACTGGCCAGTAAAGCAGCCAATTAGACCAATCTGCATTGGAGGCCAGAGGAGAGATCTGGGATCGAATAGACCCCAGATCTCTCCATAAAGTGGACCTGTCATGGCCCAAGCAATAAAGACGTTCACAAAAAAATAAAGAAACATTGTAAACATTTTGAATAAAATACATTTTAAAAAAAGTCCTGCAAGCATATGTAAAAGGTGAGGTATTGTTGTAAATGTCATAGTGGGAGCAATAATTCTAGTCCCTGACCTGTGAAACTCGAAACTAGTAAACATGTAAAGGCTTTTAAAATGTCATCTATGGAGTTTTTTAAGTACCATCGTTTGGTGCCATTCCACAGGCATACGCAGTTTTAAAATGTGATATGTTAGGTATCTATTTACTTGGCATAACATCTTTTTATATTTTACAAAAAAATCTGGATATTATTTTGTGTATGTGTGCAACAAAATTCATCAAAATGTATATTTTCCAAAAAAACTGTGTTTGAAAATCCACTCCGCAAATTGTAACACCCACCATTTTATTCTTTAAAAATATATAATGCTCGAGGGTTTGAAGTAATTTTCAAGCAAAAAAAAAAAAAAAATTTACATGTATGTGAGAAGCGTATGTGAGAAGCGTTAGAATTCTCACAGTAGGGACGTAGATAAAAAGCCTTTTTTCAGACAGGTTTCCAGTAGTCTCAATTTAAGCCCATTAGCCTCTCTCAAAAATGTCCCCCCCATCAAAGGTATTGAATGTACAGAATGGAGTGTAATAATGGTTGGTGGTGGAATCTCCTAGCATGTAGTAGAGAGTTTTCAGCTGTCGGTTTAGAATATAGCCAATTAGAGAAGATAGTAAGACAGCTATTTAGGAGGCAATATATCTGAGTGCATTGGGATACAGGACACATCGTTTGTACCAGCCAGTGAGCTAATGAGGAGAGAGAGGGGGCAGGGCTGAGTCACAGCTGTGTGAATGGACACTCAGAGCAGTGGCTCTGGAGTGCGCCTTCTTGGGTGCCCCTATTGCAAGCTGCTTGCTTTGGGTGCACTTGTCAGGAGAAAGGGACCAGAAACGTCGGCTGGGGGCCCAGGAACAGGAGAATCAGGGCTTCTTTGTGCAGAACTGCTGCACAGAGCAGGTAAGTATGACATGTTTGTTATTTAAAAAAAAAAAAATAAGCTCAAATCCCTTAAACTCAAAGTGGCTGACTTAGAGGACAGATCTAACAGGAACAATATTAAATTTAGATTGCAGAATCTGTTATGACAGCCAAACTACAGCCATACTTTATTCCGGGATTACATTGTATGCCAATCTCTCTCAGGCCACTATAGCTGGATACACATTAAACAATGTTTGTTGTTTAGTTTCCTCTAGATTTACCTTCAACAATGTCGTGCAAGAGCTGCCTGATTGCATACAATTTGAAAGGGTTTAGGTTTGACCTCATATTATATGGTTTTGGTAAATCTAAAGGAAAGTTGTAGAAGAAAATTGTATACAAGTTGTACAGTGTATAGCCAGCTTATGTTGGCAAGAAAAATCTCACCCAGATTACCAAATAATATGCAACCACAAAATCATCTACCGCTGGGGTTTCCCTGCCAAACTCCTTCTGGACTGGAACATCGTATCACAGAGCTCTCTACAGACAACAGCAATGTGTCGTTTTCTTCTGCCTGCAAAGCAGAGTGTAAAAATTGGCTCTTCACTCAGTAAAAACAGTACACATAGTGAACATTGTAGGCACACAGTTAACCCCTTGATTGCCCCTAAATGTTAACCCCTTCCCAGCCAGTGTCATTAGTGCAGTGAGAACGTATCACCGGTAGCACAGATCACTGTTTTAGTGTCACTGGTGATGTCAGTGTCAGTAATTTCCCTCCCAGTGTCAGTTAGTATCAGATTGCACACCTCACTATCGCAGTCCCACTATAAGTCGCTGATTGCTAGTATAAAAAAAATCCAGTATGTATTCCATAGTTTGTAGACACTATAACTTTCATGCAAACCAATTAGTAACACATGTAGAACCTGCCAGTAGAGTTCATTCAGACTTTGGCATGCTGGTGCATTGCATTAACAGATGTGCATTAATATACTTTTCATAGTGCATTAATGTGCATTATCTTAAAGACTGCCTATTCAAACAAATGGGATGGCAATACATCAAATTGTCCAAAAAAGGAAATGCTCCATTTTTGGCAACAGAGTGAGCTAAAAATGGTAATGCATCACCATGCCTTGTGTTGTGCTGCAACACATGTGCATTGGAACTAATTTGTCTTAGTCTGTTGGGGTAACGTTCAAAATTATTGACACCATAGTAACATAGTTAGTCAAGTTAAAAAAATACACAAGTCCATCTAGCTGAACCAATAAAAAGGAAAAAAAACAAACAAAAAAAAAATGTTTTTACAATCCTATACCCACAATTGATCCAGAGGAAGGTAAAACCCCCCAGCAAAGCATGATTCAATTTGCTCCACCAGGGGAAAAAAATATGAATCATTAACCACTACGCTCTGAATTTGGTCTTTTAGCCAGTTTTCTATACATTTACAAACAGATTTTTTCAGGCTTGTAGACGTAACCTTACACATTAGCCATTTAAGGTGGGGAACTGTGTCAAACGCTGTTGCGAAATCCAAGTATACTCTGTCCAAAGCCACTCCTTTGTCTAAAGTGTTTTACTTACCTCCTCATAAAAATAAATCAGATTTGTCTGACAACATGTCTTTCACAAATCCATGCAATCTGTTGCTTAAAATATTTTTCCCAGCACAAACTCATCTATGTGGTCTTTTATTAACCACTTGATATCCGCGCTATGGCCGAATGATGGCCACAGCGCGGACCTGAATTCCCGGCCTCCCCTGTGCATGCGCCCTGTAGGGTGCGCGCCGAGCGCACTGCGATCACCGAGTCACTGAGACTCGGGTGATCACCGATGACAGCTGATCACATGATGTAAACAAAAGATCGGTAAACGTTTTTTTTTCTACTCACGCTGACAGCGTGAGTAGAAAAAAAAGTCGATCACCAGCTCAGATGTGAGGGACATCGGTCCCGAAGTGGAAGAGGCACATATGCCTCATCAGTGCCACCTAATAGTGCCACCTAACAGTGCCCACAGTGCCACCTAACAGTGCCCACAGTGCCACCTAACAGTGCCCACAAGTGCCACCTATCAGTGCCCACAAGTGGCACCTATTTGTGCCCACAAGTGCCACCTATCAATGTCCACAAGTTCCAGCTATCAATGCCCACCAGTAGTGCCAATCAGTGCCACCTAGCAATGCTTCCTATCAGTGTAACTGATCAGTGCCCATCACTGCCACCCATCAGTGCCCATCGTGGCCGCCTATCAGTGCCCATCACTGCCACCTCATCAGCGTACATCAATGAAGGAGAAAAATTACCTGTTTTAAATTTTTTATAACAAAATATAAAAAAAAATATATTTTTTTTTTAATTCAGGTTTTTACATTTTTTTAACAAAAAGTAAAAACTGCAGAGGTGATCAAATACCATCAAAAGAAAGCTCTATTTGTGGTGAAAAAATGATAAAAATTTCATATGAGTACAGTGTTGTATGACTGCGCAATTGTCATTCAGTGCCCAGTAAGCAAGTGGTTAAACTTTCTATTATCTTCCCAACTACAGAAGTTAAACAAACAGGTCTATAAACAAACAGGTCTATAGTTACTTGGTAAAGACTTTGATCCCTTTTCAAATATAGGCACCACATTGGCCTTACGTGAATCCAGTGTTACTATTCCCATCCTTAATGAGTCCCTAAAATTAGAAACAATGGCTTTGAAATGACAGAGCTCAATTCTTTAAAGTGGAATTTCAGTAATTTTTTCATCTTTCCATCTATTAAATCTTCTGCCCTTGTTGTTTTAACTTTGGATAGTAAAACATTGTTTTCTGCCAATAAATACCTTATACAGCCCACTTCCTGTTTCTTGTCTGGTAAAATGCCTAGGCTTATGACATCATGCACAGCTCTCTCTCTCACTCTCATGAGAGTTTGCCAGGAAGGAAGGGAGGATGAGTCATAAGAGGGCCAATGAGAGCTGCAGAGCTGGAGGTGTGACTCTGTGTCCCTTTGTAAATCCAGGAAGTGAACAGGCAGCAGCTTCAGCTGCCCACAGTTAAAATGATTGCAGCCAGACTCAGTAGAGGGAGATTTCTGCAGCTTATTTGGCAAGTACAGAATCACCAGAATCACAGTATATTTAAATTAATACACAAAGTGGTTGGAGGGAAGCGTCAGAATGGCAAAGATGTTTTATTACAAATTATGTGAGCAGACTGCAGTTCCTTTTTAAGGATTTGTGGGTGTATGCCATCCAGACCCAGTGCTTTATTCACTTTTATGCTGTCTAAATATTTCTAATCATATCAATTTTGAGCCATTGTGGATTATTTGGGGCTGTGTCAATATTATCCCCATTATGGCCATGAGCTCCCCCATGCTCCTTTGTATACACAGAGCTGAAGAAGGTATTTAATACATTTGTCTTCTCTTAGTTCCCAGTCACCCATTCTAGATTATTTTGTAAAGTGCCAACATGCTTAGACCTGACATTTTTACTGTTAATATATTTGAATAATTTTTGGGGGTTTGTCCTACTATCTTTTGCACCACAACATGCTAATGCCTGTAACGCACATTAACGTGTGTTACCAAAACGTACTGTGGTGGAAAAATTAGTTTTTCCTCTTAAGGTCTTTGTTCAGGCACTTCCTGTTAAAAGGTGAAAATACTCTGTCCTTGTCTCCTTGCTTTGTTGCATTTTCAATGCTTGACACATAAATAGTTCATGGTTGTCACCATTTGAAGACCTGACCTGGGAAATGTCACCCAGCCAATGAGTGTATGTATGTAGTAGACAGGAGTCACTGTAAAGAGGCTGCAACAATGGATAAAATGGGTGAAAACAGAATTTTATAAAAAGAAAAAAAAAAAATTGGTTGGAATCCGTATTTATTTGTTTAGTGTGTGTGCTGGGGGAGGTACCTTATTTGCAGTTTTCACCCATGGTTGAAGAGAACAGATATGCTCTAACAATAGGGATGCCAGTTTGTGGATATTTTGACCACATGGGATGTAAAACAATAAATAAAACATAATAATTGCTCATGATATTTTTTTGGACTAACTTTAATCATGTCACCATGGCTTTATATAATGTATTTCACCTTTTTAATATGCATCAGTAAGCAAGGAATAATTGTCAGTTCAACATTCATCAGTGCAACCTTGGGACCACACTTTCATTATGTCAATATTCACAGCTAGTGTAAGTCTCTAATTAGCTGTTCATAGAAATACACTTATTGTTTACACACGATTTAAATGAATGTGCTTCCATTTAATTGCATTAATAATGTGCTTGACATTATGATGTAGGGAATGGTTGTTACAAATGAATAACTGAGTTTATTTTTTGTACTAGAAAAAACAAGTGAAAGTGTACAAAAAATCAAAGCCCCCCATCCCCAAGTCTATAACGTTACAGTTTTTTACCTTACCTTATCTGCTCTTGTTCACCAATGATTCCTTCTTCAGCCAAATTCTGTAAAAACATCTGTAATTCTGAAAATGAGGCAACATTTGACATTTACCCTACTCAACCTACCTCCTACACTGCACACATAATGCAGTGATTGGTGCCTGAGTGGCAAATGGCCAGGTCAAATGCTTTCATGTGAGATCATATGGACCTCGCCTGTGTGAGTTTCAACCCAACTGCTGTATGATGAACAAGAGTCACATAATTACAGATATTATTCTCCACTCCTGGCAGCCAAATGGAAGCACCAAGTGAAAACACTTACGCACTGAGTGATAGCAGCTACTAATTTTTATTCACTGTCACTCACATTCATTGTTTTTTAGAATTTAATTGCGCTGATTGCGTTGATTTTACACAGTTATTTTTTTTTTTTTGTATTTTCACAGCACAAATGGCAGCAGTCATTGAGGTCTTTCAATATCTCGAAACCAGAAAGGTTAAGAATGATGAGATCTTCTCTGGTGATAAACATAGAGGAAGAAGTGATGATCTTGCATATTCTTTTAAGAAATTAGGCTTTTTAATGGAGAAAAAAACAGAGCATGGTGGGATGTAGTGTTCTTTCAGCAGTACATAGCACATGAATTAGTGCCCAGATGACCCCAGGTGGGATATTCCCCCGAATGATGGACTGAATGATAAGGAATCCCTAAATGATTAGGTTTTATTTTTTAATAGCGAAGGGAAAGAACTCATGCAATTTTTAATGGCACGGAAACAGAATAAGCTGAAACTTTTAGAGAATCAGATTAAGGATATTAAGGATAAAATTAAGGGATTTAAAGACACACCAGAGTTTATTAACTATCAGGTGAACTGTTGAAAAAAATTGGGAAAGTCGATAAAGATACACAAGAGAATAAAAGAAAGAAATTTATTAGGGATGCCAGAGCTTTCAAAAATAAAAAGGTTTTTAAATGGCAACGCATTGTAAGTGAGGAGATGCAGATACCCTCATGAGGGAATACACCCCCGAGAGATAATCCCCGACATCACCTGTCCCCACTCACCAGCCTAATAGAGGAGGACCCAATCAGAAAGGTGGGACTATTGAGCCACCATCTAATACAGGTTACTCCCACCCAGGACCACTACCCTTTAGGAGTAGCTTATGATATACTTCTATGAGCGGCCAGGTGCATTGGTAGTCTACACGAGGTACATTGATGACCTTATGTTTGTATGCAAAGGGGACAGAGAATCCTTTAATAGGTTCATGTGTAATATGAACAATAATTCCAAAGATATTGAATTATCCTGGACTGTAAGTGAAAATAAAGTAGTATTCCTGGATTTGGAAATTTTTAAGGATCAAGGTTACATACAGTTACATACGGACTATGATTTACTGCAAACCTACAGATAGAAATTCATATCTCCCAATAGACAGCTGTCATCTTAATATTTGGCTGAATAATATCCCTAAGGGCCAGTTCATCAGAGTAAGAAGGAACTGCTCTGATGAATTGGACTATCTTCACCAATCAGAAGTTCTGGCTAATCGATTCATTGAAAAGAACCCTCTTCTATTCAGAATGATGGAAGGGGAGTGTTAGATATGGATAGACAGTTACTGTTACAAGAGGGGAAACCATGCACCACTACCGATTTTCAATTTAAAATGGTACTTGATTTCAATGTTCAGTTTAGACAGGTTGAGAGTTTATTAGGCACCACTGGAACATTTTGAAGAGGGATAAAGTATTGGGCCCTGTCTTGCCTGGGAATCCTGGGTTTATATATATAAGAAAACCCCCACGTTGAAAGACAAGGTCGCCCCAGGGGTGATAGACCCCCCTTACATAGGAAGAGTACCATGTTTGTTTTTTTAACAGGGTTTAATGCATGTGGGAGATGTCAAACTTGTTATTGCTAGGACTAATACTAAGAAAAAGAAATAATTTATTTCCACCAGCACTGGAGGAAGTTATTATATCAAGGATTGAATTACTTGTTTCACTACTGGTGTCATATATAGGCTTGAATGTGGATGCGGGCTACAGTATATAGGACGCACCTCCAGGGCCCTACATGTTCAGGTAGAAGAACATATCAGGAACATTAAAAAGGGGGTGGTTACCCATAACGTGTCCAAGCATTTTAAATTAGTACTTGATAAAAATCTTTATTCTCTAAAATTTTGGGGTATAGAGTTGGTGAATAAGCATTGGAGAGGGGGGGGGGGGTAATTTTTAAGGCAGTTGAGTAGAAGGGAATCGAGTTGGATTTTTGAGGCCAAGGTCCTCCATCCCCGAGGCCTCAACATTGATTTCGATCTCAACTGCTTTATAAGTGATAGATAAATATTTATATTGTTTTATGACCTTTATCATTTATTTCAAGATATCCATTATGATGATTTCCCTTATGATGATATCCTTGCCTATTTTAAGATATTTCAATTTTGATACATTTTTATTTATTTTTATAATTAAATGAAATTTTTATCTTTATTATAATAATTAATATTTTTGTATTTAATTGGTATTTACATGGTCTTAGTTGTCATAAGTTATGTAGTTATGTATAGATGGCCACAATGTGATATTATACAGTAAGTGGGCTGTGTTCTTTTTATGGGAGTGCACCTGGCTGTCAGGTGTCCCCCGTAAGGAAGTCTGTATTTGTGCCTTCCTGTGTTACTGAGATCCCAGCAGTGGGAAGCAGTGGGAGGGTTGATTAGCAGCTGATTAGCTGCTGCTGTGTTATACCAGCTTTAGACTCTATTTAAACAGTGCAGTGATGTCTCTAGCTTCAACCCTACTGAAGAAGTCTATGACTTGCCGATATGCATATAGGGGACAGAGCCCACGTGTTGATGTCACACTGCGGCTATCCAATTTGATTTGTATCTATGCCTGTACAGCTAGTATGGCGTATATTGCCTTACTTGTGAGTATGTTTGACTCATGTTTTATGGAAATAAATTGGTTTTAAATAGAGAGCACTAGATCTCGCCATTCTGTTTTTATACATGCTGATCGTTGCACACTTGGAGAGATTGTCAACCACTTAGAGGAAGTGTATGGAATTGAGGACTTCCGATGTAAGCTTTACACCAGTCCCTTGTGATATTCCTAGAGGGGGACTGTTTTTTTTGACACGCTAGTAAAACAGCGGTCAAATTGTGAGGTGAGGAGCCTAATACACAGGTGGAGGAGAGCACAAGCACAGTTTATTTGGATCATCTTACACAAATTGTGGATTGTTTGCTGTCACCTGTACTGGAATATTTAATTCATGTCTTCATTGTATTGTTTATGCACATTGTATTTTCAGTAGTGCAGCACTGTTTATTTATGCATTTTTTTATAGGTGGAGTGAAAACACTTTGAGCGATAGCAGCTACTATTTTTTATTCACTGTCACATTTATTGTCATTTAGAATTTGATTGCGCTGATTGATTTTACACAGGAAGCACAAATAACCCTAATGAGAAGAAACATGGCAGAAAGTATTTCTGTTACTGTAACTGTTATCTCACATCTAAAAGCATTAGCTAAGACAAGTGCTGCATGAAAAAACGTCATGAAAAAAAAACTAAAGTGTAATGAAATTTAAGCAAATAATCATTGAAAGGGATGCAAATATTGGTGTCGTTTATGAAACAGAGAAAAGCCGTGATCCCCTGAATTATATATATATATATATATATATATATATATATATATATATATATTTATTTATATTTATTTAGTTATCATGTGTCTGTACATTTCTTTACATGTTCTTCAGTTTCACTTTTTGAACTTGGCTGTACTGTAATCTCACAATATCTCACGAGATTACAGGCAGCCCACCCACTTTTACAATGATCTTGGTCGTTTTAAGAGGAAAAACTTCTCCTCTGTTCTCCCTCTGAGAACTGAAGTTCTCAGCTTCATAAACTGGCTGCAGAGGAGATAATTTTCCTCCAAGAACTGTTGAGAACTGAACTGAGGAAAAACTTCTCAGTTTAATAAATGCACACCATTATTTGCAACTATGATCACAATGAATTAAGCAATGAATAAAGTAAACATTACCAGATAACTCTTATTAACCTGTTTATACTATAATTGAATGAAAATCAAAGAGGAAAATTACTGCTCTAGTGCAAATAAAGCTGCTGACACCACAATTGTCAAAAATCTGCGAAAAACTAGGAATCACATAAATGCAGCAAAGAAAACTTTTTCTTTTCTCCGGTTCTCTCGGGGATACAGAGCTGGGTGTCTTCCATTCATCGCCAGTAGGTCACCTGGATTCCCCCAGCACCATCCTCCCTGCGCTGCTGTGCTTACCTCTCATCAGTTATCTGTGACCGGGAAGATCTCTGAAGATTATTGAAACTAGACACTTGGATTTTTTTCTAATGTGTCTGAATTGAGAGCCACGGTCCACCTAGGCAGAGGTCCATACCTACCAGAATCCTGGGGATTTGTGGGATCCATCTTCACTGGAGATACCTGTGCGATTGGGCTTCCATTTTTGATGTGTAATCAAGCCTGCTTGTGTGTCTCATTCCCGCAAGGTATTTGGATCCACACCTTCTGGTAAGCACATTTACATCACCCATGGTGGCGGGGTTGTCACATTGTTGATATCAGCATCTGGTGATTTTATTCCAAGCACCTATGTGGACTTATCACTAAGGGCACTTTCACATTGAGCCGTCCCGGGCATCGACAGTAAAGCAGTGCTATTTTTAGCGGCACTTCACCGTTGTCTTAGTGACGATTTTCACACGCTAACGGGACGCTTTTAACCCTCGCTAGTGGGCGGAAAAGGGTTAAAAGCGCTGCTGCAACTGCGCTTTTCCGGCACTTCGTCGGCACTTCAGCAGCGCTGCCCATTGATTTCAATGGGCGGGGGTGCTTTAGGAGCGGTGTGTACACCGCTCCTAAAGCGCCTCAAAGAAGCTGCTTGCAGGACTTTTTTGAGCGTCCTGCCAGTGCATTGCTCCAATGTGAAAGCACTCGGGCTTTTACACTGGAGTGAGAGGAGAGGCACTTTACAGGTGCTATTTTTAGCGCTATAGCGCCTGTAAAGCACCTCAGTGTGAAAGGGGTCTTTCACTATACATTTTTCATGTATAATTTTTGTCACCTTTTTTATTTCCGATTATCATTCTAGTTTGATATTTTCACTTATTTATGTGATTTTTTTTTCCATTCATGATCATTACATGTATCATTTAGCGCTGCACTTACATGATTCCTATAACTGAATGAAGCATCATAATACTGGACAAATAAAAAAAAAAACATTTCTGTTAAGTCTCGATAGGTGTAACGTGTTCAGTGATTTTATCCACCAAACCTTTAAATTCAAATGGGAAATGTATGACCATCCTGAAAGGCTGCACTTCATTTGTGTAATAGCTTCCTTTCCTGAAAGTGAAACAGAACTTATAGCGCAGGCTCTGCCTCCAGTACCCTTGAGCTTGTTGAGCGCACAGGTGACTTCCATTTAGAGTACGGGATGTGATTCTTTAACCACCTCCCTTCTGGCCATTATAATGATATGGCTGGGTGGTAGCACCATTATCCTTGGAGGAGCAATCATATGTCAGTTGTACACAATGGCTTGCCACTCATAGCTATTCTTTGTGTAGTATTGTAATCTCTGTGATTGGTTACGGTGATCACATGATTGCTTATAAAATTGATCATCACTGTAATAAACAGCCATAGTGTAAGCAAAAAAAAAAATCCAGATCACCTCCCCAGAGCAGCATATTGTCACTATGATGATCGCCACCTGCTTTCATTGGCCGCGCAGGGATGATGTTTCTCCTGCGCATGCACAGGAGTTCAGTCAGATTTGCCAGTGCCAAATTTGCACAGAGAGTTGCACGTGCACAGCACACTGTACATGGGTGGACAGGCAGATAAGTACCTTTAATGCAGAAGAGAGAACGCATGTCTCGTCTACATTAAAAACCCTGCCTGGAAGCGTGTCCGGACGTGCAGCTGGAGAGACGTGTGTGAGCTAGGCTCCTCATGCCCCGCACCAATCTGGAGCCATCTGCTACCTTTTCCCGCACTGCCACAGCCGCAAACTATATACTCTTGATCCCTGACCATTGCTGCTCTGCTTCGGGTGATTATTTGGGTCTTTGACCGGCCGGATCCCCTTCTGTATCGAGGTTTCCCCTGTGTCACTGGGGGCCTCCGCCATCTTGGGGCCTATGGATTGACCAGTGGCTCTTACCACCTAGACACACGAACCGAAGGCTGGACAGACAGTCCACACACACATCGGATAGCCGGCTCACCTCTAGGGAACACGTGGATCAGCCTCTCAGCTCGGGGACACAGCGGGATTCCATTTGACGGCCACCCTCAGCATCCTGCGGCCTTCTACTTTGACGCAGCCTGTGGGCTCGATTATGGACGCTCTCCTGGGATGCAGTGAGTAGTGTGTCCCTGCCGAGTCCCCAGGAGGCGTCGGACTACCCGGTCCACTATCTTTACCTCCCCGCAGGAGTTCTGGGGACTGGGGGCGGCTATAATTACCCATCCGGCGGCCGTCTCCTGGGGTGGTCCGCGGCTTCGGCCTGCCCCTGGAGGCCAGCGGCCATCTTGGGACTCCGACATACACCCTGAAGGCATCCCCTCCGCTCCCTCGGCTGAACAGACCCTTATAGGGTATTGGGGCTTGCAGAGACTGTATCCCTCCTCTCAAACTAACAGTGAGGGGCGGTGGAGCTGTGGACAGGTGGATCTGATGGTCCAAATGGAGCACATTACTACCTTCAAGAAGGATGCTGCTTAGATAAACCTAGGGTCCTTGTTTGCTCACCAAGACCTCCGTGCAGCAGTTTTAGCTATTTACAGTGTCGGAGGTAAGCCTGACTGATCACTAAATTCTCTGCATACCTCATGGGCAAAGTTGGCCAACAGCAACGATACTATAAACCACAGATTGGGCTATGAGAGGAACCAAACATGGAATGTTATGTTACCAGACAGCATCCTACTTCCTCTAACCTCTCGGCAAACCCTTTTGCCCTGCTGGATCCCTCCCTGGATTCAGAAGATGCTACAAATTCCTCTCTGACTAACTCTCAGAACCACGCTCCCACTTTTTCACCGTCGAATATGACTCTCACCGCTGACATGGACACTCTGGACACCAAACTGCAGCTTTTACTTCAACAAATTACGTCCAATGTTTCGGCTGAGGTTAGCAAACTAGCTGCTGAATTGAGAGGGGAAATAACCCAAATTGGAGATCGCACAGACACTCTGGAGAGCAAATTTGATGAAATGATAAACTATGTACAAGCGATCGAGGAGGAAAATCATACCTTATGCCTCTCAGTTTCTCAACTGCAATTACAACAAGAGGACTTAGAGAACAGAGAAAGAAGACAAAACCTAAGCTTCAGAGGAATCCCAGAGACGGTGGGTGACTCTGAGCTCTGGGCTTATCTTCTTGGCCTCTTTAACAACTTGGCCCCCTCAGTTGTGGACATAGACTGGTGTTTGGACAGGGCCCATCAGTCTCTGGGCCCAAAACCTCCGGCCGGAGCTAGACCCAGAGATGTTGTGGTAAGGTTTTATTACTTCGAAAGTAAGGAGGCACTAACTCTGGCAATACGCAATAAATCCCAAATTATGTATAAGGGTGCTAAACTGCAGATCTTTAGCGACCTCTCTCCCATCACTCTCACTAAACGGAGGAATTTACGCCCCCTTACTTCTCATCTGCAACAACACAAGATCCCATACTACTGAGGATTTCCTTTCCATCTAGCTGTATCTAAAGAGGGAGCCCAATACTCTCTACATGAATTACAAGAGGCTGAGGCCTTCCTGAAAAACCTGGGTCTCCCCCCTCTTCCAGAAGATGACATGATCCCTCCTGCCACACAAGCCCGTTTACCTCCAACTACGCCCACTCGCATCTGGACCCCTGTCCAGGGCAAGTCTAAGAAGCACCTTTCCACCCCTCAACACCTGCGATCTTCTAAACAACCTCCTTGAACATCTCCCTGAACGCTCCTTTTTGGTTCTATTCCTCATTACTTTTTGCATTTCTGTTTCCTCAAATTTTTAGATGAAATGATGTTGCTGTTTTGGTTACTTAAGTTTTGAATCTGCCCTGCTCCTTTTCCGAGGTAGAACTTTTCTCATCCCATGAGATGCATTCACTAGAGGTTTTGATACTTTGAGTGACAAACATACCTGTTTTACTTGTTAACTTTGCTTTTCCCTAAGGACTTATGCCTTGTACACACGGTCGGATTCTCCGACGGAAAATGTGCGATTGGAGCGTGTTGTCGGAAATTACGACTGTGTGTGGGCTCCACTGGACATTTTCCATCAGACTTTCCAACACACAAAGTTTGAGAGCAGGCTATAAAATTTTCCGACAACAAAATCCGATCGCGTCAATTCCGACCGTGTGTGGACAATTCCGACGCACAAAGTGCCACGCATGCTCAGAAGAAATTCTGAGATGGAACAGCTCGGTCTGGTAAAATTAGCGTTCGAAATGGATATAGCACTTTCGTCAGGCTGCAATGTTTAAAATTGTTTAATACAGCACACTCTCTTCTTTATAATGCTAGAAGAATGAAGTAGTTTTGCTGCTGATATTCATACAGACTTCTCACAAACTTCTTTCTTTATTATTTATCGTGATTTCATCAATATATTTTGATTTGTCACATCTGACAAAAAAGATATATATATATTTTTTGGTTTGTATTGTTTTCAAGCCTGATTGTGTTTTTAAATTTTAAAATTTTTTGATTTTACATCCTGAATATTTTTGGGTGTGTTTTGTGTGTCATGTTACCACAACACAATTATTATCTTGTATTATTTAATCTCAAGGAGGTTGCTTGGTGTTGGTGTCTCTTGTTAATTTCACATTGTATTTTTGAAATGTACATGCCTCCTCACAAACAAACTGTCCTTTTTGAAGGAAAACACACATAGGCAATTATAATTGAAACACAAAATCCTTTATTAAGGGATCAGAACCAAACAAAGAGGGAGGCAACGCTGGAGAAACAGCAGAAATTGATGAAGCCTTTGGCCCCCAGGGCAGACATCAATTATTTTATTGCAAAATTGGTGGCCTGAGGAATCCATATCTAAGGGAGTGCAGTCTGGTCCAGAAGTCCAAGAGATCCTGAACAGCAGCAGATGACATGTATTGTCCCCAGGCTGTGGTCATACAAGAGCCTGCATCTTTTGTCAGACCAGACTAAACCCAGGGCCATCACTCTCTGGTCTTCCTTCCATGCTTCCTTCCACGCTGTGTCTGTGGTGGTGGAGTTGTGGCAGGAGGAGGAGGAGGATGGTCCAACTAACACAGGTGGGTTTTATGTGTGATTTCGCCCCTCACCCCCTTAGTTAGTGTTTTGTAAAGAAGGTCCTCACACAGGAGGCGTTGGCCTTCCTGCATGCCCTGCAGTTTTGTGGAAGCCATGCAGGCAAAGGGCTCTTCAGGAGTGCGGGTGGCTCTGAGGGACACAGAAGCCTCCTGAATCAGCCTGAATGCTGAATCCTGCACGTTACTCCCCTTCCTGGGTCTTTTGTTTGGAAGGCGGAGGGGAGGAAACTGTGATTCTGTCAGGCTCCTACTGGACCCGGCCTTCTCCTGGCTGCCACTTAGCCCCGCCTCCTCCTGGCTGCCACTATCCCCCGCCTCCTCCTGACTGCCACATTCCACAGCCTCCTCCTGTGTGCCACATTCCACAGCCTCCTCGTCCTGGCTGAGGTCTTCCTGTGTATGAAAAAGAGACATAGTTTTAGTTTTTTATTCATCAATCACACACAATTTTCACCTCATGACTGTTGCAAATTGAATGTTAACAAATATAACTGATGATCATTCTGAGCCCAGCATTTTTCATTCTTGTCCCAATTCTTTTTGCCCACTACTGTCTATTGACACTTTATTAAATCAACGATTAGTGATCAATAATAACATCTAGTAAACATCATTTATTTATTGACCAGAAATCTGTAGAACAATGCTATACCTGGCTCCAGCTGGGATCCTCCACTTCTTCATGGCTGGAAGTCCCAGGTTGGACATCGGAAGCCTCAGGTGGGGTGAAAGATAGAGTGGAAGGAAGAGTGGAAGGAAGAGTGGAGAGAGATTCCCTGACTTCAGTCTGGTCTGACAGAAATCGCGGTCTCTCATAGTACCAGAGCCTGGGGACATAAATGTCATCTGCTGCAGCTCCAGATCTCTGGGAATCCTGGACCTTCTTGCGCTTCCTAAGATAAGTGCTCCTCAGGCCACCAATTTTGGCTTTTAAATAGGGGATGGTTGCTGTGGGGACCACCGGCTTCACCATGAATGATATCATTAGCAGTAATCAGCACGGATTCATGAAGAATTGTTCTTGCCAAACCAATCTATTAACCTTCTATGAGGAGGTGAGTTGCCATCTAGATAAAGGAAGGCCCGTAGACGTGGTGTATCTGGATTTTGCAAAAGCATTTGACACAGTTCCCCATAAACGTTTACTGTAGAAAATAAGGTGCGTTGGCATGGACCATAGGGTGAGTACATGGATTGAAAACTGGCTACAAGGGCGTGTTCAGAGGGTGGTGATAAATGAGGAGTACTCAGAATGGTCAGGGGTGGGTAGTGGGGTTCCCCAGGGTTCTGTGCTGGGACCAGTCCTATTTAATTTGTTCATAAACGACCTGGAGGATGGGATAAACAGTTCAATCTCTGTATTTGCAGACGATACTAAGCTAAGCAGGGCAATAACTTCTCTGCAGGATGTGGAAATCTTGCAAAAAGACCTGAACAAATTAATGGGGTGGGCGACTACATGGCAAATGAGGTTCAATGTAGAAAAATGTAAAATAATGCATTTGGGTGGCAAAAATATGAATGCAATCTATACACTGGGGGGAGAACCTCTAGGGGAATCTAGGATGGAAAAGGACCTGGGGGTCCTAGTAGATGATAGACTCAGCAATGGCATGCAATGCCAAGCTGTTGCTAACAAAGCAAACAGAATATTGGCATGCATTAAAAAGGGGATTAATTCCAGAGATAAAATGATAATTCTCCTACTCTACAAGACTCTGGTCTGACCGCACCTAGAGTATGCTGTCCAGTTCTGGGCACCAATCCTCAGGAAGGATGTACTGGAAATGGAGCGAGTACAAAGAAGGGCAACAAAGCTAATAAAGGGTCTGGAGGTGTGTCCCTCGGACAGAGCCCATCCCAGATCCGTGTAAAGAGCCAATAAAAAATGGCTCTTTACCACGTGACCGGCACGCACAGAGCGGCGATCGGGGACGAGGAATGTCACCCTGACACAGCCCAACCCCGATCACAGTAAAGAGCCAATGAAATTGGTTCTTTACCACGTGACCAGCTGTGTCCAATCACAGCCGGTCACAGAATGTCAACAAACCGCGGTAACGAGATGTTACCGGGTTCTCCTCCTCACACACCGATCGTGTGTGAGAAGGAGATTGCAGTAACATCTCGTTACCTCTTACAGTGTACACCATTCACACTGATTGCACCCCAATAACCCCCCCAATAAAGAGTACCTGTCACCAGCCATCAAAGTACCTGTCACCACCCATCAAAGTACCTGCCACAATTCGTCTGAGTACCCGAGTAGCTGAGTACCTGTCACAGTCCATCTGAGTACCCAAGTACCTGAGTACATGTCACAGTCCATCTGAGTACCTGAGTACCTGTCATAGCCCATCTAAGTACTCAAGTACCTGTCACAGTTCATCTGAGTACTCGAGTACCTGAGTACCTGTCACAGTTCTTCTGAGTACCCGAGTACCTGAGTACCTGTCACAGTTCATCTGAGTACCCGAGTATCTGCCACAGTCCATCTGAGTACCCGAGTACCTGTCACAGCCCATCTGAGTACCAGAGTACCTGAGTACCTGTCACAGTTCTTCTGAGTACCTGAGTACCCGAGTACCTGTCACAGTCCATCTGAGTACCCGAGTACCTGGTACCTGGTTTATGTAGAAAGATATGGGTGGCAAGAATATGACTGCAATCTATACACTGGGGGGAGAACCTCTGGGGGCATCTAGGATGGAAAAGGACCTGGGGGTCCTAGTAGATGATAGGCTCAGCAATGGCATGCAATGCCAAGCTGTTGCTAACAAAGCAAACAGAATATTGGCATGCATTAAAAAGGGGATTAATTCCAGAGATAAAATGATAATTCTCCTACTCTACAAGACTCTGGTCTGACCGCACCTAGAGTATGCTGTCCAGTTCTGGGCACCAGTCCTCAGGAAGGATGTACTGGAAATGGAGCGAGTACAAAGAAGGGCAACAAAGCTAATAAAGGGCCTGGAGGATATTATTTACGAGGAAAGGTTGC
The DNA here is from genome assembly GCF_042186555.1 of Aquarana catesbeiana. Classification (NCBI taxonomy): domain Eukaryota; kingdom Metazoa; phylum Chordata; class Amphibia; order Anura; family Ranidae; genus Aquarana; species Aquarana catesbeiana. The sequence continues at coordinate 397,347,560 of NC_133326.1, read as the reverse complement.
GAGCACTGAACTTATTCTCTCTGGAGAAGAAACGCTTGAGAGGGGATATGATTTCATATACTGGTGACCGTACAACAGGGATAAAACTTTTTCACAGAAGGGAGTTTAACAAGACTTGTGGCCACTCATTAAAATTAGAAGAACTCCCATTCTCCAAATCCCCATACATGCTAGCGTGGGAAAATTACCTCCAAATTAGCTGGGATCTTAAAAGGTGGCAGTCATCACTTTCCAGAACTTTCAAGGGGGTAAGAAACATCTCCCTAGTTGAATCAGGCGTCAAGGTTATGACCAGATGGTACCTCACCCCCTCAAAGCTGGCCTCCTTTTTCCCCACAGTGAGTCCCCTCTGCTTCTGCAGATGCCAGCTCACAGGCACCATGGCCCATACTTGGTGGGAGTGCCCTAGAATTAGGCCATTCTGGAGCAGGATGTTCACCCTGATCCAAACTGTGACTACTCACCAGCTCCCGAGAACCCCAGCTATAGCTCTCCTGAACTCCAATCTCCCTGGAATTCCCAAAGTAAGCTGCAAAATAATATATTTTATGCTGCTAGGGGCCAAGATGACCATAGCTAAAGCGTGGAAACAACCCACGGTAACCCTCTCAGCAGCCAAACGTAAGATCTCCTGGATCATGTCGCAGGAGAAACTTGCCAGCATATTAATGGACACAGTCCCGAAGTTCGAAGTCATCTAGGAACCCTGGTCCCTGTATGTGGGGGTTCCTCTATGCCCAGGATTCCAGACCAAACCAGAAGCTCCTGGGGACGGCTACTCGGCTCCCTCCTGGTAAGATTGGATCTCTCTCTCCTCCACCTTTTCTCTCTGTTACTCTCTCTTTTCGCCCCCTTCACCCTATCTCCTCCCATCTTAAGTACTTTCCAACTCAATATGGCCTTTTGCCAGGTTTGAATCTGGAACTATAGTCTGTCATATAGCTTTCCTCACCGAGCTAATTGACCCATCGTTATCAATTAACTACTGCCCACGAGGTCTTTAGCTTACTTTGAGATCAACGGGGGAATCCTCCAGGCACAGATTTCTCCCAATAGGGGTGCCGGAGGTCTACTCCCGATGATCCTGTACCAACGCCTTAGTTGTGGGTCAAGTCCTTTAGATTGAAAATGCCAGCACCTGGTCAACTATCCTGTTCCATAATGTTCTTATGTGTTTGTTGTCATAAAGTAATGTGACTCCAACTATAGAAAGATTGTACTTATTGTTTATCTTCTTGTTCAAAACCAATAAAAATCTTTGAAAGATAAAATTAGAAGAAAAGAGGGTTAACCTTAAACTACGTAGAGGGTTCTTTACCATAAGAGCGGCAAGAATGTGGAATTCCCTTCCACAGGTGGTGGTCTCAGCGGGGGGCATTGATAGTTTCAAGAAACTATTAGATAAGCATCTGAACGACCGCAACATACAGGGATATACAATGTAATACTGACATATAATCACACACATAGGTTGGACTTGATGGACTTGTGTCTTTTTTCAACCTCACCTACTATGTAACTATGTAACTATGTAACATATCACAGTCCATCTGAGTACCCGAGTACCTGAGCACCTGTCAGAGCCCATCTGAGTATCTGTCACAGTTCATCGGAGTACCTGAGTACCTGTACATATGAGTACCTGTCACAGCCCATCTGAGTACCTGTCACAGTTCATCGGAGTACCCATCACAGTCCATCTGAGTACCTGAGTACCTGTCACAGCCCATCTGAGTACCTGAGTACCTGTCACAGCCCATCTGAGTACCTGTCACGTCCCATTTGAGTACCTGTCACCACCCATCAGAGTACCTGAGTACCAGTCACCAGCCCATCAGAGTACCCGAGTACCTATCTGTAGCCCCATCAACGTACCCGAGTACCTGTCACCAGGCCATCAGAGTACCCGAGTACCTGTCGCCAGCCCATCAGAGTACCTGAGTACCTGTCACCAGCCCATCAGAGTAACCGAATACCTGTCTCCAGCTCAATAGAGTAACCGAGTACCCGTCTTCAGCCCATCAGAGTACCCGAGTACCTATCTGCAGCCCATGCCTCATAGAATATATGTTGGGGTGTTTGCTTTCCAAAATTGGCTCATTTTGTGGGTAATTCCACTGTCCTGGTGCTCAAGGACCTTCATAAGTGTGATAGGTAGGAATGAAATGAGATGTGTAATTTATGCTCCTAGAACCCCTGAGGGTACTACTTCAATGTTGGGCCTTTGTATGTTGTCGGGCTGTGTAAAAGTCCCACACATGTGATATCACCATACTCAGGAGGAGTACCAGAATGTATTTTGGGGTGTCATTTTTGCTATATACATGCTTTAATTTTCTTTCCACATTTTCCGAAGACTTGTGGAAAAAAAATGAACCATTCAAAAGAATGGTGAAAAAAAAAATTGTTATTATTATAATTTTCCCAAGAATTGTGGGAAAAAATTACATCTTCAAAATAACTCACCATGCCTCTTACTAAATATCTTTGACTGTCTAGTTTTCAAAAAGGGGTCATTTGGAACTTCCGGTTCCGGCGCCGCATGGAGTAGCTGCACTCTCTCACAGCTCCCGCTCTGAGGACACCTAAACCTGCCTAAAAATCCGGCCCAGAAGCCAGAAACCTCCATCGGCCACCTCGGGCTTTTGCATCCGCTCTATGGACCGTTTCGTGGAGGTCCGCGGCTCCCGCTCCAACACGGCCCTGACGCCGCCGGCCCAGCCGCAAATCGAGGCCCCGGCTTCGGCCTACACGGAAACCTACACAGGCACGCACCAGCAGCTGCAGCAACAACACACAGCGGAGATGGAAGTAAGTGGAAGCACAGCTCCACACACATCCCCTCAGGCACCCCCTACCCAGCCACACTCCCAGGCTCCCTCTCCTCAAGCACCCTCTCCTCAGGCCTTCTCCATGCCAGCTACCTCCCTACAGCTCGCCGGGGACCACAAAACCGAGCGCATAGCACAGGCAGTGGCAGCACTTCTGTCCCCCATGATATCTGCTTCAGTAGAAAAGGCTGTAAATGCGGGGATGAAACAAATAAAGGCCCAGCTAGGAGAACACAACACTAGGCTAAACGAGCTAGAACACCGCCAATCAAGCATGGAGGAAGAGATATACCAAGCTCAAGCCACGGAACAAGCACAAGACAAAACGAACCAATATATATTCCAAAAACTTGACGATTTGGAAAATAGATCCAGAAGGAGCAACCTGCGATTCGTGGGGATTCCGGAATCCCTCCAAGCATCTGCCCTAATGGATTTTTGCTCCCAACGCATACCCGAGGCGCTAGGCCTAACAGGCCCCTGCACAGTGGAACGCGCTCACAGGATGGGGTCGTATAATGAAGAACGCAAGAATCCTCGGCCCATCATAGCCAAATATCTAAACTATTCCGACAAGGCTCTCATTCTTCAAAAATTTAGACAAACTCGCTCGCTACAAATTGACGGAGTGAGAGTCCTGATTTTTGCTGACTACTCCATCGAAGTTTCAAAGAAACGCAAGGCTTTTCAACAGATATGCTCTGAACTCTTTAAGCAACAGATCAAGTTCACCCTAGCCTTCCCGGCTACCCTACACCTCAAGACACCTAACGGGGACCAGCTCTCCTTCCAGGAACCCTCAGAAGCAGAAGCATACATGCGGTCTTTATTCCCCAACACTCAACAACACACCCCGTCGAAAGGTACTTCAATCAATCGCTCCCTGGATCAACGAAGCCCGCGTAAAGACTCCCCCAAGCGATTCAGACCCTCGATTCCGGACCAGCACCGCTTTACGCATCGCTGAACTAAAACCTGACACCCACCTCCATCGGTCCCAAAATTTTGGACAGTAAAGTTCTCTCTGTCCTCCCTCAGGTTCCACGTATCATCTGTACCTCATCTACACGTAATGTACAATATTTCTCATATACATATGTTTGCCTTTCCATTGTAATCTCTTTTCTTACAGGTCCCTTCCTAGCAAGTTATTCCCTTTCGTAAAGGGCAATGTTTTTCTTTTTTTTTTTTTTTACATCCTCATGGCCTCACTGTGTGCGGACAACTACACTCCCCCCCCCCCCTCATATGTGACCCCTTGATGCCCACATGAACACTTGTCTCACGGCCAAGGGCTCTCTGGGGCTATATCATCACCGTCCTGAGATGGGAGCTGACCTACACAGTGACTCCATGCGGAAAAAAGCGAAGTTTCCATGTTCGTATGTTTCACTGGTGATACTTTTCACTATGTTGCTTCTCTTACAGGTTAAATCCCCTTCCCCCCCCCCCTCTCTCTCACACGGCCCTAGCCAAATCAAATCCATTCTCGTACTTATACACCTCCCACATAACAACCTCAGACTTCCAGACACAGCTGACGTACTATCACACCTTCCGCACAATATTAAAACACACTTAATAACACACATCCCTTTTCAACCCCCCTAATATGAAAATACTCTCCTGGAATGTAAAGGGTCTCAGATCCCCCCAAAAGAGAATGAAAATCCTTAGGCATCTCAAGCGGCTCAAAGCCGATATAGCACTTCTTCAGGAATCACATTTACCGGCCTCAAACTTTCATCGCATGAAGAAACTCTGGGTTGGCACTGTTCTAGGCTCAGAGGCAAAAGGACGCAAAGCTGGCGTTCTCCTACTCATACACAAGAACCTCCCGTGCACAGTCTTGTCCGCAAAAAACGACGACCAGGGCCGTCTACTCACGGTACACATGAAAATAGGCTCCAAAGAACTAGCTATAACAAATGTTTATGCCCCTAATAATCCAAGCAGACAATTTTACACTGAACTATTCAGTTGGCTTCTAGAAAACACACATCTCCCTCATCTAATCGGAGGAGATTTCAATGACACCCTCCATCAGTTGGATGACAGGTCCTCACAAAAAAGACCAAAAAAGGACACTAACCCACTACCCCCTTCCCTCCTGGCTAGCACCATGGAATCCATCCATTTCCAGGATCTATGGCGCCTCTCCCACCCGGCAGACAGGGAATTCACTTTCTACTCTAACCCACACAAAACATTCACCAGAATAGACTACACCTTCGGCTCTGACAACCTTCTACCCTACCTCCAAAACTCCACCATCCACGACATAACCATTTCAGATCATGCCCCTATAGAAGTGACACTAGATAATCTAGACCTACCTCCACACCCCAATATATGGCGGTTCCCACCTTATCTACACAACAACACTGACTTCCAAAATTACATCTCCAACGCTTGGGCTGAATACTCCTCAAACAACGCCCCACACATACACGACCCCAACCTATTTTGGGACGCTGGTAAAGCTTTCCTGAGGGGCCGTATCATTTCCTATGCAACCTCATTCAAACGCAACACCCTAACTAAATACAAAGAGGCCAGCTCTCGTTTACACCGGGCACAACGAGATATGTACACCAAAGACTCCCCAACAACACGCTCTGAATGGCAGATAGCAAAAAGGGAATTTGACATTTGGGTAAACAATCTAGAAAACACCAAGAAGGCCTATTTAGATGCCTCTTTCCATAAATTTGGGAATAAAGCAGGAAAACTCCTATCCAGACTTTGCAAAGGTCCATACCGCCCAACGCATATCACATCCCTACGTGATAAAGCGGGTACCCTCCACGCCACTCCACTCCCAATTAACAAAGTCATGCAACAATTCTACTCCACTCTTTATGCCTCAGACCCGATAGATCCACAAACAGCACGCGCTTTTCTAGAAAAAATAACCCTTCCCAAAATCTCCCCACCACAACTAGAAACCCTAAACGCACCTATCACTCTCCCCGAAATATCGGCAACTATCCGCAACTTAACCCTGTCTAAAGCCCCAGGCCCGGATGGCCTCACCAGCGAATTCTACAAGACCTTACAACCCCTATTAGAACCTACTCTCCTCCAAGTATATCAACATATATGGTCAGGGGGTTCATACCTTCATTCGGGGAACCAAGCCATCATAAAACTACTGGCAAAAAAGGGTAAAGACCCTCAAGAACCAGGATCGTACAGGCCCATATCACTTCTCAACTTAGATGTTAAAATCCTCTCAAAAATTGTTGCCACCAGACTAGCAGACATCATGCCTTCTCTAATTCACCCCGCCCAGTCAGGTTTTATTAAAGGACATACAGCCACCCTTAACATCCGCAAAGTTATGCTGGCCCTAGAACACGCAATACATCACCCAAACACGGATCATGCCATTATCACGCTAGACGCGGAAAAAGCTTTTGATAACGTCAGTTTTGACTGGTTATCCATGACAATGAAGGCAATAGGATTCTCTGGCCCCTTCCACCACCTTATTACCGCCATGTACACAGCTCCGACAGCAAGGTTAGTGGCGGCAGGTCTCCTATCAGAAGAATTTCGCCTCCATAAGAGCACACGCCAGGGCTGCCCCCTATCGCCACTCCTCTTCAATATAGCATTAGAACCACTTTCCAGATATCTAACATCAGTAGCCCCCCTACATGGCTTAAAGATAGGCCCACACGACTTACGTACCTCACTTTTTGCAGATGACGTCCTTATATTTTCCGCCAACCCCTCGTCTGATATGCTAACCATAAAAAATGTATTCGATGAATTTCGCTTGTGCTCGGGCCTCCGTATTAATTACACCAAAAGCGAAATTCTTCCCATCGGTTCCCACGCCGCACCTAAATGGACCCAACATTCAATTTTCCCCGTTGCTAAATCCCACATTACATACTTAGGAATAAAAATAGGAAAACTCCCTTCTTCGCTATACCACCTCAATTACCCTCCTTTGGTGTCAAAAATAACTCAGGAATTAAATACCTGGATGGATCTGCCCCTTTCGCTTCTGGGAAGATGTCATTTAATAAAAATGGTCAGTTTTGCAAGACTACTTTACCCCATGCAAACCATCCCACTACTTCTCCATCATAAAGATGTGACCTCACTCAATAACGCTATATCTAAATTCTTATGGCAGAACAAACGACCACGTATAGCTTTAAAAAAACTCTATCTTCCCAGGCGCGAAGGGGGCATCAGTCTCCCGCATGTCAGAATGTATAACCTTGCATGTTTGTTAAGAACAAGTCTAGACTGGATAACCCAGTCCTCTCGATACTCAAACTTCTCTTTGGAATCCCACATGGCCCATCCCTACTCACTTGTAGCCCTCTTACACTGCAGATGGAAGTCAGTCCCCTCTCCCCACCAACATAATCTCCTATTAAGGGACACAGCAGTAGCGTGGAGAGAATCACGGAAAATACTAAAGGTATCCCCTTTTCTGTCCATACACCTCCCGATTCAAGGAAATCCGGCATTTTCACCGAGTCTAGAGCACAAATCATTCAAAACATGGGAACAGAAAGGCCTAACTAAATTCTCTCATCTCTGCAACATCCAGACGGGTCAACCACTACCCTTTGCCAACATCGCGAAAACCTTCTCTCTACCCTCCACTCACAACTTCTACTATAGGCAATGTATCAGTTTCTTAAGGGAGGCGTGCAATCAAGACGACAAAAGGTTCCAAACAAATGTCACGGATCAAATGATAATGAGTAACACATACAAAATCTCGGACATATACAAACCACTCCTCAACAAATCCTCTCTACCTCTCTCGTCATCATCAATTAAAAACTGGAATAAAGACTTCCCTGATCCAAACCTAGTAGAAAAAATCTTACAAGGGCTCAACGCAGTCCAAAAGATAACACCAAACGAAATATGGAGAGAAACACAACTGAAAATAGCCCACAGGGCACATATGCCTTTCTTATCGTCTAAAACGGACAAGAACAAAGACATCTGCCCCCTCTGTAAACACCAGAAACCATCCTTAGCTCATCGCTTCTGGCACTGCTCCTACATATCCACTTTCTGGGACCAAGTTATAGCCTACATATTTAAAGTGACTCTAATTAAAATACCCAAAGATCCTCTGCTTCTTATCTTCGGCTACTGGGACCCAATCCTACTGCCATGGTCCAAAACGGCCGTCTCCAGGGTCGGCTCTACAAAGAAATCGAAGGAAACCACATCACACAAAGGGTGGTCCTTGACTTGCCTATTAACTGCAAGAAGAACCATCTTAAAAAACTGGATTACACCTGTAAGCCCCAATATCACTCAAGTCAAACGGGACCTCATGCAACTTTTACTCAAAGACCGCCTAAACACGGACTTCAAACAAAAAAAAATCCTCAGATCACTTCTACTCCAAATGGCAAGCCTTTATGCATGCATCTCTTTCAAAAGAAGAAATATTAAACATCAGCTCATCTTCCTTTTCCTACTTCGATTCCGTCCTCCCGATGCCAGCTCAAGACTACAATCGGAATCACACTCCAATCTCTGACACCAGCTAACCTAACGCCAGTGCCAACGTCAACGTCAGTGGGTCTACATAAATAATTATAAATAATTATATACTTCAAATAGAAATAATTATTAATGCTGGACAATATTTGTACGACATTACATCATACTATATCAATTCTCTCAATCTATATAGGGCTCCCCCCCCCTCTTCCCCCTCCCCCCCCCAGCTACCCTCCCTCCCCCCCCCCCCGCTTTCGTTATTTTTTCTCTTAGTATTATTTTCTTTATGTTTTTTCAGGTTCTAAAATGCAATGTATTCAGGGTTACTAACAGATCCATCCAGGTTTCCACTATTTGTTACCATTTATTGCATTGCTATGATCTGGTAAACATGTCATGCAGAATCCTGCATGGGTACATACACTGGAAATCCTCTCTTACTGTAAACACCAAGTTTGTAACCAAGTAGTTCTTCTATTATTTGCTTCTGTTTATGCTACAAAACAAGACTGTACACAAGACTGCATTATTAACTGTACTCTCTGAAAATCAAATAAAATCTTTTTGAAAAAAAAAAAAAAAAAAAAAAAAAGGGGTCATTTGGGGGGTATTTGTACTTTTATGGCATTTCAGGGCCTCAAGAAATGAGACAGGCCGTCAGTGCATCAGTGTGATCAATTTTCAATGATTTGCAACATAGCTTGTAGACTCTATAACTTTCACAGAGACTAAATAATATCCATTAATTTGGGTTATTTTTACCAGAGATGTAGCAGTATAAATTTTGGCCCAAATTTATGAACAAAAATTACTTATTTGCAAAATTTTATCATAGAAACTAAAAACAAAGTTTTTTTTTAAAAAATGTCGCTCTTTTTTCACTTATGTCGCAAAAAATAAAAAACCCAGTGCTGATTAATTACCACCAAAAGAAACCTCTATTTATATGAAAAACATGATAAAAATGTTGTTTGGAAGGTGCATGCGCGGAAGACTCCAAGATGGCTGCTTGAGCCCGGAGCTCCACATTGCCCCGCCATAACGGCACATACAGCACCCGACTGCGGCCGGAGAAACACCAATGGACAGCACCATTAGCTGGGGGAATCATCTGGGATCCTTTTTATACCCGGGGGCTCAGCCAGACGAGACCTACGACTGTGATTCAGCCCGATCCCGGAGCTGCTCGTATCCAAGATGGCGGCCGTGGCTCCCTCAGGTAAAGCCATGGAGGAGGGAAACACTGAGAGCTCAGCTCACGATCCCCCACAGGCACCCCCGGGACACACAGTGAGTACCCGGCATGCTGCCACGCCCTCTCCAGCATCCACGGAATCCCTCATCAGCCACACAATGGAGGATTATCTGCTATCCCCCCTGAGGCCTACTGAGGCCTACTCGGCCTCCACACACCTCCCTATGCAGGGCAACTCAGATTTCCTCATCAACACGGCAGACCTCTTTAATTGCTTGACAGAGGGCTAACCACCATTGCTGCTCAAATTACAGTGGACATTAAAGTGGAGGGCCACCCTAAAAAAAAAAATCACCAAAAATCCTAAAAAAAAATTCAAAAAAAATTTGAAAAAAAAATTTTTTTAAACTTACCTAAACCCTTGTTGCTAGGCAGTCTTCCTAATCTGCCTCTTCCTTTTCCGCGGTGTGTTCTGCTCCTCGGTGAGCAGCCCCATTGTCTTCTGGGAACTGTGTGTGTTCCCAGAATACCACGGGGCCATTCACAGAACGGAGCGCCGCGCCGCTCGCGTGTGCGCAGTAGAAAACTGGCAGTGAAGCCGCAAGGCTCCACTGACTGTTTCCCTTACTTAGGATGGTGGTGCTGGGACCCGAGAGCCGAGGGATGGGTCGGCCTCGGGCGGCCAACATCGCGGGCACCCAGGACAGTTAAGTACTTATTTAAAGTCAGCAGCTACAGTGTTAGTAGCTGCTGACTTTTAAATTTTTTTTTTTAGGACGGAATCCCGCTTTAAGGCCGATTTTCAAAACCTTGGTGACCGTATAGAAGCCATGGAAAACAAACTTGAAACTACTGTGGCCAGGACCAACCAAAATTCTGACCACATTCGTGTCGTACAAGAACAACTTGATATTGCCCTGAACAAGATCGATGATCTCGAGAACCAATCGAGAAGGTACAACTTCAGGTTAAGGGGGCTCCCGGAGTCTATCACATACGTCACTGCAGCAGTCCAGGACTTCATTAAAGACCTTATTCCTGACATTCCCCCACATAAATTGGAACTGAACAGAGCTCACCGGGCCCTGGGCCCCCAAGAATAGATGGAGCCCCTAAAGATATCGTAGTGAAGCTGCATTTCTACTCGGTAAAGGAGAAGATCATGAAAAGATGCCGCAAGCAAGCGCCTCTCCTTTGCCAGAACCATCCAATCCAAATCTTCGCTGACATCCAAAGGCGCCGGTCGCTGAATCCTCTGCTGACGGTTCTCTCACAGAAGGAGATAAAATATTGGTGGGCATTCCCATTCGCTCTCAAATTCAAGACATACTCAATCTCTGACCTCCAAGAAGGAGAGAGATTTCTACTGGGACTGAGATTAATCACATTGGGTATGCCACAAACCCCACCAAAATCCCCACTTGGGAGCCACAAAACGTCAAACTCCTTCCAGCCCCATCTCGCCGGTATGGACCAAATCCAACTTGAAACGATCCAAGGAAGGCAGACCCCCTTGATACAGAACAAGAACTGAACGGTTGCTCTCTCTTTTTTTGTTCTAAATCTGACCAGACTTTGGGCACTTCTCCGTTGATCCGTGTACTTATCAACAACACCTCCTGAAGGGGGGAAATCATTCCCCCCCCTTTTTTTTTGTTTTGTGTTTTTGCTCTTCTGTTTTTGGTGGTAGCCTGGCTTCCTAGTTTGGTAATAGTGCCATCAGTTTGCATAGTTTACTGCAAATATACCTCTTTCCAGGACCTTCACCCAGAATACTATGCTCAAATGCTAGTAGGCATAGATAGATAGCTCACGTTTCCTATATCGGGGTTATCACATGGGATTTCCTCTCGATGGGTCCAAATTCCAGGGGATACCCCCAGTACCCTACGCACCTGGATCGAGAACTACCTTTCAACCCCCATAATGCTGAGGACAAAACTAGAGGAGTGGTGATCCTAATATCTAAGAACTGCAAGTTCACGCTGCAACTAGAACACAGGGACCCAGAAGGCAGATTCATTCTCATAAAGGGCACTATAGATGACCAAATTTACAGAATACTATGCTCAAATGCAAGTAGGCATAGATAGATAGCTCGCATTTCCCATATCGGGGTTATCACATGGGATTCCCTCTCGATGGGTCCAAATTCCAGGGCATACCCCCAGTACCCTACACACCTGGATCAAGAACTTCCTTTCATCCCCCCATCTGTATATTTTCATATTCCAGGTTCCGGTTAACAATCCTCCATCCACCCCTTACCTCCCCCACACGTTTTCAAGATAGTCCAGCTCAGCCTTTATACTGCATTGTACCTGTTGTAGTCGGACTTTAAGTTTTTCAATACTTTTGAAAAGTTATAAAGTTTGGTGTGCCTAGGCCAGGGTAATATGTTCTTGTGCCCCACCTACCCAATGGCTCTGGATTTACCAAGCTCATTCGGTAGAACTTTGGTCTCTATTGCAGAGACTGAATTCAATATTTGTTGCATGGACAGCAAGTTAGTACGCTGCTTCTGTCCTTTAGAATACCTAGAGGATTCTCTTCTCTTCCTCTTGCCTCTGCTCCGTCACCTTTCTTTCTCTAACTTCTTTTCTTTTTCTCCCCTCCTTGCCAGCTGTCAGGATCCATCCATTGGAACAGCCTCTAAAGGGGTGCAAAAATTTCGCTGGAGCGGGTACCGGAAAAGACTCAAGGCTGTCTATGAGGTAGGTGACCGGATGATGACGGAGGACCTTTTTTTTTTTTTTTTTTCTATAATTGTATTTTTATTGGGATTTTAAAGAATAAGTACAAAATTGTAACAAAATGAACATTACACTATCAATATAAGTGCACTATACCGCAATCATAATGAAAAAGGAAAGCAAAATATAAAGTAACAAATATAGGTAATAAAAAAGTGTTCACAGAAACAAGACACATATGTGTAGTAGATCAATTCCTTATGGTGTATATAATAAGCGTAATATTAAAGGGAGTCTAGAACCTTGAGATCAGTTCAGGCCATATACACAGGTAGTATAGGATTGAATTAAGATTAGGGCGTATCTGACGACATGGGGGTCCCTTATTCCGAAAGATCCCATGGTTCCCATATTATTTTAAATTGGGAGACACAGTCGTGCACCGAGGCCGTCAAAAACTCCATTGTCCGAATCTCAGTCACCAAGTGTAGTAATCTGGACCGTGGAGGTGGTGTATTGGATAACCAGAATAACGGGATAAGTCTCCTGGCTGATAGTAATATATAGGATATCAATTTGTTTGTCCTTTTAGATACCCCTGATGGAGGTAAACCCAATAGATATTTCAAGGGTGTCAGAGAAATAACAGAAACTTTGTTTGCCAATACCGGCATTTCCCTGTACGCCTGCATGGCAGAATGGCGAATCGGCGCATGTGGGTACGCGATTCAGCGGACCGCGTCACGGCGCAATGGCACACATAGACGTGCGAGTCAGCGGGCCGCGAAACGGCGAAAAAAGCACGTACGCATCTTAGCCGCACACGCGAGTTCCCCTGGTGGCCCTATAAAAGGCAGCCCAGCTCTCTGGCTTATTGCTGGTTTGTCATTTCAGCTCCTGTGTTCCTGTGCCTTTGTTCTGCTATTGACTCCTGCCTATTGTGACCCGGATTGCCTTGACCACCCTTGAATTTCTCCTGCACCTTGACCTCGGCTTGCTTTACGGATTCCTCTTCAGTCTGCTCCAGTGTTTGACCCCCGGCTTCTCTTTAAAGACTTCGCTACTGCCTGCTCCAGTGTTTGACCCCGGCCTGTCTTGGACTCTCCCATTTGATTGATTCCTGTGTATGACCTTGGCTTGTTTAAACGGACTTCCTTCTTACCGGCTTGCTGTGTTTGACCCCCAGGCTTCTCTACATACTTTGTTCCAGTTGTCTACTTCAGGACCAAGGTGTTGGAGCCCCAGTCTGCTTCCTCTGCCGATCACCGTCCGGGTGTACCCTGCACAGACTTACTACCAGACGGAAGTTCAACACGCAAGCCCCTACTAGTGCCTGGCGACCCGTGCCTCTCTGTGCCCGATACCCTCTGTGCCACCTCCAGGGGTATAGCGCACTCAGCTGCAAGGGGAGCCGCTCTCAGCATCTCGGCCCTGGTGAGTACCCTGACAAAGGGATCCACCGGAAGGGACACCGCAGTCACCTTTTGTATAAGAAAATGTACATCATACCAAAAGGGTTGAATCAAGGAGCACTGCCAAAAGATGTGAAACAGTGAGCCTATATCTGTTCCACATCGCCAACAACGCTGCGAAACTGATGGGTAATACTTGTGAATTACATCGGGAGTTCTGTACCAGAACATGAAAATCTTAATGGTTGTGTCCCTCTGATTGACACATTTGGAAGATCTAAATGTAGAGGACCAAATTCTATCCCACATCTGTATTGTGACAGGACGGCCCACTAGATGAGACCACCTGTGCATATAAAGATGCAATGTCTCTGTGATTGGAAACGACTCATGGAGGATACGATAGATACAGGAAATTAACTGCAATTGATGAGGGCCTTGAGCACACAGGTATTCAAAAGTAGTAGGCTTATCTAGAGTCAGGGATGGAGATTTAGAATGAAAGAAGTGTCTAATTTGCAAATAGAAGTGGAAAAGTTGTGGAGATAAATCAAATTTCTCACTTAAAGTGTTAAGGGTATGTAGCTTTCTTGTTATGGGATGAACCAGGTTCCTGAGCTGAAAGAGATGAGCATTTACCCATGGAAAAATCCTGCCCAGGGACATACTATCCGGAATGAGAGGGTTAAATAATACATTTACAAGAGGGGAGCAGGGAGACATAAGGGAAAAGCGTTTAAGGCAATTACGCCAAATAGTTAAAGTTAGTGTCATTGGGCCAGTACACTGACGTTTATATATAGGATCTAAAACAGGGGGAGCGCCCCAAACCAAGGATCCTGGATGGACCAGGTAAAGTACCCCCTTTTCAATAGCAGACCATTGGTTTGGTGCATGTAAGGAAGTCCAAGAGGTAATGGCCCTCAAATGTGTAGCATAATAATATTTAGTGATGTCAGGAGCTCCTAAACCTCCCCTGGATCTAATGGCAAACAGCACAGAGCTTGCTATACGGTGTGACCCGCCATTCCATATAAACTTTAGAAAAGTCCTGTGAAGTGCTTTTAATTGTGCGGCAGGTACAGCTACTGGGAGAGTTTCAAAATAATAAAGCAATCTAGGCAGTATAGACATTTTCAAAACATTAATTCTGCCTAAGAGAGATAGGGGGTATTTGGTCCAGTTCGACAGAGACTTATTAATATCTAGTATCAGAGGAGGGAAGTTGGTGTCATATAAGGAGGAATAAGAAGGGGTAAGTAATACACCTAAGTATTTAAGAGAGGTATTACACCATTTATAGGGGTAAGATTCTTTGAGTTGGGATAGTAATGGCATTGGAATGTGTATAGGAAGGGCTTCAGTTTTAGAGGTGTTGATTTTGTACCCGGAAATAGCACTAAAAGAGATCAATACTTTATGTAGTGAGGGAAGAGATATCAGCGGATTAGTGATAGTGAGCAAAATGTCGTCTGCAAATAACGATAATTTATATTCCCCCTGTCTCATCACCACCCCACTTATATCCGGGTGAACACGGATAAACTCAGCCAGGGGTTCTAGGCACAGAATAAAAAGCAGTGGCGAAAGGGGACAACCCTGTCGAGTTCCATTTGTCATGGGGAAGCCAGGAGACAGGAAGGACGACATTTGTACCTGTGCAGAGACATTTGAATATAAGGCTTCTAAAGCTTTAAAAAAAGGACCATCAAAACCATATATCTTTAAGGTGGCAAACATGTAGGGCCAACTTAGCCTGTCAAAAACTTTTTGTGCGTCTAGACTCAGAATCAATGCCGGATGGGAAGTTCTATCCAAGAGATCTATTAGGTCTATTGTACGCCAGGTGTTATCTCCCGCATGTCTACCAAGAACGAAACCCACCTGATCCCTGTGTATCAGTTTGGGGATGAGCGCGGAAAGTCGGATAGCGAGGATTTTAGTAAATATCTTGTAGTCTGAGTTTAGGAGGGCTATGGGCCTGTAGTTATCCGGGAGGGAAGGATCCTTTCCAGGTTTAGGGATAACCGAAATAAATGAATGGGAAAAATGTGAATGTGGAGGAGTACCCTTGAGAAAGGAAGCATATAAAGCTAACATGTGAGGAGATAGAATGTCAATAAAAGATTTGTAGTACGAGTAGGGCAAGCCGTCTGGGCCGGGAGCTTTGTGTGATGGGAGATTTTTAATTATAGCAAAAAGTTCTTCAGCTGTAACTGCTACGTTTAAACTCTCTAAGTCCGTTGTAGATAGTTTCGGTAGCTTTATATTGGAAAAAAAGGACTCAAAATTTCCCTGGGTAAATTCAAATTGATTCTCCGGAGTCAGGCAATTATACAGTTTGTTGTAAAAGTTGCCAAAAATTTTGAACATCTCACGACGACAGTGTGTTCTAGATCTGTCTGACTGTATAAGAAAATCGGGCAAGGAATTAAACGGATGAGGGAATAACTTATTAACTAACATCCTGTGGGGTTTATTGGAGAATTCATAAAATTTTTGCTTCATCCACAACATGGACCTAGCTGTTTTGTCAAGTTTTGTTGATCTAATTTGTTCTCTAAGTTGAATGACTTTACGTAATTTCAGCACTGTGGGACCACCCAAAAGCCTCTGCTCAGCAGTTACTAGAGCGGACATTAGGGACTGTAATAGGCTATTTGTATCTCTCTTCATTCGAGAGCCCTCAGCAATACATGTACCTCGGAAAACAGCCTTGTGTGCTTCCCACAGTGTAGAAACCTGACACACCGATCTAGTGTTGAGTAAAAAATACTCTTTCAAGCTATTTGCTAGAGTAGAGCGGGAAACTTCAGACTGCAGGAGGTGATCATTAAAATGCCAATGACAGGATTTGGTGTAGTTCTGAGATAACATAAGATCTAACATAATGGGTGCATGGTATGACCATGTGATGGGAGAAATATCTGAATCAACTACATAGGGAATAAGTGGGGCCGAAATAAAAAAGTGATCTAGACGGGAGTACATATTATGAGCTGATGAATAAAACGTAAATTGTTTAGCAGGGGGGTGTTTTATCCTCCATGAGTCGAAAAGTCTATATGACCTAATACATTTACGGAAGGTATTAGCTTGGGATAATACTCTTTTAGATGGGGTAGAACTAAAAAGTGTTTGTCTGTCTAGTGGGTGACATGACCAGATTGAAGTCCCCACCAACTATCATAAAAGGTTGCAAGCAATATTGGGGAGTATCAAAAAGTTTGTTGAGGAAATCAATCTGGCCCGTGTTCGGAGCGTACAAATTAACCAGTGTAAAAGAGGTAGACATGTATTCACATTCTAGAACAAGAAATCTCCCATGAGGGTCTGCATGCGACCTCCAAACTTTGATAGAACATGTTTTTCTGATCAAGATTGCCACTCCTGCCCTGCCCGTGGAATCAGAGGCAAGATAGGAGGTGGGAAAAAACCTTGAGGCAAATTTTAATGATCCGCTTGCCCGAAAGTGGGTCTCCTGGATCATCACCACATCTGCGCCCGAAGCCCTGAAATCTTTCAGGGCCATCCAGCGCTTACTAATGGAGCCCAGGCCCTTTACATTGTAGGACATAATTTTCAGAGCCATGATTGTGGTCTATCTAGGAATGCTTATATAAACACATCCAACACTATAAGCATGGGAGTACTTAAAGAAAGAAAATATATATGTTGCATTTTACGGATAGTAGTAATAGTAAACAACCTCCCACCTCTAACTATTGAAATACAAACCCCAAGGCAAATCTCTCTCAAAGTGAGGCAATAACGACCATGGAGTCTCAATCTGTGAAACACATCAATAGGTATAATTAAAAAAATTAAAAAAGAAAAACAAAAAAGTAAAAGAAAAAGAAAAAGAGCAAAAAAGAGTTCAAAACTCTGTGAACCTGACAAACAGCAATCTCTCAGGAAGCCCTGGGCATAGACCAGGGCCTGGCAGGGACGTGAGCAGACTCCCATATGGCGACTCTGTCCGAGGAGATGAGATGGGTCCACTGCTCATCTTGTGCATTTGGTTGCAAATAGAACAAAAAAGGACAAGAGTCATTGAAGGAGAATGGAAAACCTGTAAGTCCTTAAAGAGAAAGTAAGGTTAACAAATAAAACAGGTGTGTTGAACACTTAAAATTTCAATACCTTTAGTGAATGCATCTCATAGGATGAGAAAGGTTCTACCCCTGAAAATGAACGGGGCAGAATAAAAAAACTGATAGGACCAAAACAGCAACATCGTTTCGTCGGGAAAGAAAGGAAAGAAAATTCCCGAGGAAACGGAAATGCAAAAAAAGTAGTGAGGAAAAGAACCAAAAAAGGATGTTCCGAGAAATGTTCAAGGGGGTTGTTTAATAGATCGCAGGCATTGAGGAAAATGCTTCTTATGCCGCGTACACACGAGCGGACTTTCTATCCTACTTGGTCCGGCACACTTTCCGACGGACTTTGTCCGCCAGGTGCGCCGGACTTTAAAACGGACGGACTTGCCCACACACGCCGGGACTTTCCGGCGGGCTAAGTCCGCCCGTCTTTCCGACGGACTTTCGCCGGAGTTCCGGCGGACTTTCAGAATGAACGGACTTGCCCACACACGGACAAGTCCGTTCATTTTGAACGTGACTCAGGTGCGACGGGACTAGAGAAGGATGTCAATCTTGCCGCTTTTATCGGCGAGATTGACACCTTGCTAGCCCCGTCGCGGGGCATACCAGGCCCTTAGGTCTGGTATGGATTATAAAGGGGAACCCCGCTACGCCGAAAAAACGGCGTGGGGTCCCCCTAAAATCCATACCAGACCCCGATCCGAGCACGCAGCCTGGCCGGTCAGGAAAGGGGGTGGGGACGAGCGAGCGCCCCCCCCCCCCTCCTGAACCGTACCAGGCCGCATGCCCTCAACATGGGGGGTGGGTGCTTTGGGGGAGGGGGGCGCCCTGCGCCCCCCCCCCCAAAGCACCTTGTCCCCATGTTGATGAGGACAAGGGCCTCTTCCCGACAACCCTGGCCGTTGGTTGTCGGGGTCTGCGGGCGGGGGCTTATCGGAATCTGGGAGCCCCCTTTAATAAGGGGGCCCCCAGATCCCGGCCCCCCACCCTATGTAAATGAGTATGGGGTACATGGTACCCCTACCCATTTACCTAGGAAAAAAGTGTAAGTAATAAAACACACTACACAGGTTTTTAAAATATTTTATTAAACAGCTCCGGGGGGGGGGATCTTCCTCCGGCTTCGGGGGTCTTCTTCCGGCTTCGGGGGTCCCTCCGCTTCATCTTCTCCCGGCGTCCGGTTGGTTCTTCTCCGCTCTCCGGCCTCTTCTCCCGGTGTCGCAGGTCTTCGGCCGGCCCCTCCGCTCTCTTCATGTAGCTCTATTGCGAGCGGAGGTCCGGACTTCTGGGCTTCTTGGCTTCTTGGCTTCTCTTCTCTTCTCTTCCCCCAGATGTTGACACGACGCTCTCTCCGGCTGGACTGGTCTCTGAGGGCTGCGTTGTGACTTATATAGGCGGAGACCCCGCCCCCATATGATGTCACAGTCCTTGGGCATGCTGGGACTGTGACGTTTTAGGGGGCGTGGTCGACCACGCCCCCTAAAACGTCACAGTCCCAGCATGCCCAAGGACTGTGACATCATATGGGGGCGGGGTCTCCGCCTATATAAGTCACAACGCAGCCCTCAGAGACCAGTCCAGCCGGAGAGAGCGTCGTGTCAACATCTGGGGGAAGAGAAGAGAAGAGAAGCCAAGAAGCCAAGAAGCCCAGAAGTCCGGACCTCCGCTCGCAATAGAGCTACATGAAGAGAGCGGAGGGGCCGGCCGAAGACCTGCGACACCGGGAGAAGAGGCCGGAGAGCGGAGAAGAACCAACCGGACGCCGGGAGAAGATGAAGCGGAGGGACCCCCGAAGCCGGAAGAAGACCCCCGAAGCCGGAGGAAGATCCCCCCCCCGGAGCTGTTTAATAAAATATTTTAAAAACCTGTGTAGTGTGTTTTATTACTTACACTTTTTTCCTAGGTAAATGGGTAGGGGTACCATGTACCCCATACTCATTTACATAGGGTGGGGGGCCGGGATCTGGGGGCCCCCTTATTAAAGGGGGCTCCCAGATTCCGATAAGCCCCCGCCCGCAGACCCCGACAACCAACGGCCAGGGTTGTCGGGAAGAGGCCCTTGTCCTCATCAACATGGGGACAAAGGTGCTTTGGGGGGGGGGCGCAGGGCGCCCCCCTCCCCCAAAGCACCCACCCCCCATGTTGAGGGCATGCGGCCTGGTACGGTTCAGGAGGGGGGGGGCGCTCGCTCGTCCCCACCCCCTTTCCTGACCGGCCAGGCTGCGTGCTCGGATCGGGGTCTGGTATGGATTTTAGGGGGACCCCACGCCGTTTTTTCGGCGTAGCGGGGTTCCCCTTTATAATCCATACCAGACCTAAGGGCCTGGTATGCCCCGCGCTCGCCGCAATAGGAAGATTTGTTTTTCCTATTGCAGCGAGCGCGAGATGCAATACCATCCCCTCGTGTCGTATTTGGTCTGTCGGACCAGCCTACACACGAGCGGGCTTTCCGTCGGACCAGCACACACACGAGCGGACTTTCCGCCCGAAACTGAGTCCGACGGAAAGATTTCAAACATGTTTAAAATCTAGGTCCGGCGGGCTTTTGGGAAGAAGTCCGCCGGAAAAGTCCGCCGCCGCCCACACACGGGCGGATTGTCCGGCACACTCTGGTCCGCCGGACCAAGTATGCCGGAAAGTCCGACCGTGTGTACGCGGCATTAGATTTACCCTGGACAGGGGTCCAGATGCGAGTAGGTGTAGTCGGAGGTAGACGGGCTTGTGTGGCAGGAGGGATCATGTCCTCTTCCGGGAGAGGGGGGAGACCCAAATTTTTCAGGAAGGCTTCTGCTTCTTGTAATTCACGTAGAGAGTATTGGGTTCCCTCTTTGGATACAGCTAAACGGAAAGGGAATCCCCAGTAATACGGAATCTTGTGTTGTTGCAGATGTGAAGTAAGGGGACGTAAGTTCCTACGTTTAGCGAGGGTGATGGGAGAGAGGTCATTAAAGATCTGCAATTTAGCACCCTTGAACATTATTTGGGATTTATTGTGAGTCGTCATAGTTAGTGCCTCCTTACTTTCAAAGAAGTGAAATTGTACCACGACATCTCTTGGCCTAGCTCCAGACAGAGGCTTTGGGCCCAGAGATCTATGGGCCCTATCCAAGCACCAATCTATGTCTACCACCGAGGGAGCTAGAGAGTTGAAAAAGGCTCAGGAGGTAGGCTCGGAGCTCAGAATCACCCACTGTCTCGGGTAACCCTCTGAATCGTAGGTTTTGTCTTCTTTCTCTGTTTTCCAAGTCCTCCTGTTGTATTTGTAGTTGAGATACGGAAAGGCGTAAAAGTATGGTTTTCCTCCTCAATCGCTTGTACGTAATTTATCATTTCGTCAAATTTGCTCTCTAGAGTGTCTGTGCGATCACCAATTTGGGTTATTTCCCCCCTCAATTCAGCAGCTAGTTTGCTTACCTCAGCCAAGACATTGGACGTAATCTGTTGAAGTAAAAGTTGAAGCTTGGAGTCCAGGATGTCAGGGGTGAGAGTCGCATTTGAGTATGAAAGAGTGGGTGCATGGATCTGCGAGTTGGTCAAAGAGGTGCTTGTAGCATCTTCCGAGTCTAGAGAGGGATCCAGCAGGGCAAAAGGATTTGCGGAAGGATTAGAGGAGGTAGGTTGTGATCTGGTAACAAAACGCTCCATGTTTGGTTCTTCTCGTGGTACAATCAGTGGTTTGTAGTATTGTTGCTGTTGGCCAACTTTGCCCATGAGGTATGCAGAGGATTTAGTGATCAAACTTGCAGGCTTACCTCCGACACTGTGTATAGCTATAGTTGTACGGAGGTCTCGGTGAGCAGGCTAGGATCCTGTGTTTATTTAAGCAGCATCCTTTTCATAGATAATAGCATGCTCCATCTGGATCCTCAGATCCCCCTGTTTACAGCTCCCCTCCTCCCCGCCATCAGCTTGAGAAAAAGGAGACAGTCTCCGCAGTCCCCAATACCCTGTGAGGACCTGTGCAGCCTAAGGAACGAGATGAATGTCACTGGGTGTATATTGGAGTCCCAATATGGCCACTGGCTTCCAGGGGTAGGCCGAAGCCGCGGACTATCCTAAGAGACGGCCGCCGGAAAAGTGAACACGGCCGCCCCTGGTCCTCAGGAACCCCACGGGGAGGTGGAGAAAGAAGATCAGGTAGGCCTATGTCTCCTGAGGACTCGGTTATGGAAGATGTTGCGGAACGTCCTACTCACAGCGTCCCAGGAGAGCGCCCGTACTCCAGACCACAGGCCGCATCAGATTGGTAGGCTGCGAGATGTTCAGGCCGGCCGCCGGATAGAACTTTGCGACCCCTCCGTGTTGGCAGATCGATCCACTTGTTACCCAGAAAATCGTCCAGGACGCGCGGACCGTCTGCCCGCCCTTCTATCTGCACGCTCAGAGGCAGAGGGGAATTCTTAATTTCAAACAGGGTCTGATCGGTAGAAAGCAGAAATAGGCACCCAGATCAAATCAGCAGGAGTCTGGGATCAAAAGCGTGCAGTCTGTGGCTGTGATAAGATGAGCAGAGGCAACGGATGGCTCCAGATTGTTGCGGGTTATGAGGAGCTCAGCTCACACACGTCTCTCCAGCTGCACTTCCGGACACGACCCCCAACGGAGGACCTTTACACTATGCTTGATGGCTGACTCCACTACGCCCTCTCCTCCCCTGCGGGTTACTTCCCACAACACGCAGGGGATAAACTCCCCGGTTAAACGCCAGAAAATTTTACAATTCATGCATTCCCAAAAGGTTGACATAGTCCTACTCCAGGAAACTCACTTTCCAAAGCGATATAATCCCTCCTTCCTGCATGCAATATTTCCGCTGTTTTTTTCTCGCCAATGCTGAGGACAAAACTAGAGGAGTAGCGATCCTAATATCTAAAAACTGCAAGTTCACACCGCAACTAGAACACTGGGACCCAGAAGGCAGATTCATTCTCATAAAGGGCACTATAGATCACCAAATTTACTCTATCATTTCGTACTATGCACCTAATCGGGGACAGGCCACGTTTTTTCAGATGATGCTCAAAACACTAGGACCCATGGTGAGTGGGACAGTCATTTATGGGGGGGACTCAAATACCACCCTAGATCAAGGTTTGAACAAAACCGGCCCAAGGAACCCAGCTTATCTGTCTGCCTAAAAGAAGCCTCAAAATAGCTAAGCTAATCCATCAATATGGTCTTGCAGACGCCTGGAGAGAACTTAACCCAACTAGACAAGATTATACACACTTTTCACATCCTCACCAGTCATACGCTAGGATTGACTACATATTTATCTCTGCAGCCAAAACCATATTGATGGATTAGCTTAGCTATTTTGAGGCTTCTTTTGGGCAGACGGATAAGCTGGGTTCCTTGGGGCCTGGTTTTGTCCAAACCATAAATGACTGTCCCACTCACCATGGGTCCCAGTGTTTTGAGCATCGTCTGAAAAAACATAGCCTGTCCCCGATTAGGTGCATAGTACGAAATGATAGAGTAAATTTGGAGATCTATAGTGCCCTTAATGAGAATGAATCTGCCTTCTGGGTCCCTGTGTTCTAGTTGCGTTGTGAACTTGCAGTTCTTAGATATTAGGATCGCCACTCCTCTAGTTTTGTCCTCAGAATTGGCATTCTATATGATACGCAAGGTAACGGGCTGTCAAATTCCAAAAGACCCATCCATTGCATTACTCAATGACAGGATACCCAAAGTCACCAAAGCTATCCAATCACTAATTTTCTACATCTTTCTGGGTACCAAATTGACCATAGCTAAGGCATGGAAAAAGAATATAGTCTCCTTCATTGCAACCAAAAGAAAAATCTCCTGGATTATGGCTCAAGAAAAAATGGTAAGCTCCTTAACAGACACTGTGGCAAAATTTGAATCGGTCTGGGAACCATGGGCCACCTATGTTGGTGCCCCCAGATGATCTCATATCATTACTCTATGGTGCGTATAGGCCCTGGGGGCTGGCAGGGAGGGAGGGGGAAGTTCACATCTTCATTCCTATCTCTCTCTCTTTTCCTCTTGTTTCCTACTTTTCTACTTTTCATTCCTTTCACTCTTCTCTTTATTTTGGAGCTCTCGGCTCTGTGGGATCCACAAAGAGCCCAAGGAACGTTTCCTCTGAGGTCTATTAAATAACATCCTGAAAATGTTCGAAGCTAGATTAACAATTACCTTTCCTGACAAACCGATGTAAGTTTAATCTCCAGCATGAACAAACCACCTATATGTTTTTTACTCCCACATTCTGAACTCACTCAGGAAATTATTGTTTCAACATTAGTGTTCACTATTAGATTTGATTTTCCTTGACTTCTTGTTTTATCATTGTAATGATCGCCGCATGTATTGTATGGTTTATAGTTCTTTATGAAAATTTACAATAAACATATTGAAAGAAAAAAAAATGTTGTTTGGGTACAGTGTTGCATGACTGAGTAATTGGCATTCAAAGAGTGAGAGCGCTGAAAGCTAAAAATTGGTCTGGGCAGGAAGGGTGTATAAATGCCCCGTATTGAAGTGGTTAAGTAAAGTCTGCAGATATTTAGCGCAGTGGATCAGGCAGGAATGAAGCCAGACTGATCCAAATGTATCAGATCTGCCACAATTTCTGACAGTCTAGTGGCCAACACCCGAGCCAGCAATTTAACATCCGCATTGAGGAGTGAGAGGAGCCCAATAGGAATCAGGTTGTAAAGGGTCTTTACCAGCCTTTGGGATAACTACTATTATAGCCTCATTCTTAGAGGCGGGTAAACCACCGTCCTGAAGGGCATCATTCAGGGTTTTTAGTAGGGCAGGCAAAAGAGTATCCCTATACTTCCCATATGTTTACAGGGGCAATCCATCAGCTCCCAGTGATTTATTATTGGTAATCTGTGCTATCGCTAAGGAAAGTTCCTCTAATTTTATTGGGCTGTTAAGTGCAGCAAAGCCCTGCCTTGAGATACATGGAAGGGAGCACTGATCCAGAAAATGATCTAGCTCCTCCTGTATAGGATGAACCTCGGACGTATATAGGTCCCGGTAAAAATGTGAGAACACTTCAAGTATTTGAATCTGGTCAGTAACCATTTCCCCCTTTACATTTTGGATGGCTTCTTTTTTTTTCAAAAGATTTTATTGAAAGAAATTGCATTACAAGATATAATAATGACAATAAGACATTTTCATATTTAGTTAGGCATATACAATGTTGACTAGGTGTTGTTTACATGGGCTGAGATAACTGGATGGATCATCTGTGGAGGATCCCTGAATTACAAGGTGGAAAAAAGAAAAGGAGAAGGGGGTGGCATACACCAACTACACTTTAGAATGACACTAGGACTGTGACTGAAGACATGAGCTGGGTGCTCTTGATTGGGATGTTGGTGATTGGGATACCAGTGAGGAAGGAGGATGATCAAGCTGGATGATGTTGAGGACCTTGAGTCCCACTAGGAGAAAGTCAGTCATTGGAGGTGTCCTCTTTCCCGGGTGGTGTTGGGAGAGCCCCATAGTATGAGAAAGAATTTTCAAAGTTATCAAGTTCCTATTGAGAGTCAATTTCATGAAGGCCTGCCATCTGGAGTAGAGACGTTTGCTAGAGACTTCATGTTTGAGGTCGGTGTTGAGTTTGTCTTTGTGTAATAAGTACAGAAGCAACCGTTTGACCTGCAAGATCTTTGGACAGCGGGGAGAAGTCCAATTTTTAAAATGGATCTTCGGGTGGTCAGGAGACAGCTCAAGACCCAGTATTTGTCTGGGGGGTTGGCGGACCATGTTAGTAGTTGGTTGTCCCAGACACCATAAAATTCAGCAGGGTTATTCCATATATAAAGGATATGACTTGATCCCAGAAGGTGGAGATGTATGTGCAGGACCAGAAACGGTGAGTCAAGGAAGGTCTTGCCAGATGACATAGAGGACAGGTGGTGGAGTCCTGGTTGTTCTTTTCCAAGAGGAAAGTTGTATAGGCACGGTGAAGAATTTTCAGTTGGGTTTCTGTCCAAGATTCGTTGGGGATCAGTTGTAGGATTTTGTTGTAGCCTAGTAGAAGTTTATCTTCTATATCTGTGTCAGGAAAGTCTCTGCCCCAATTTGCTGCTGCTGAGAATGCTATAGTAGGAGTGATCTTTTGCATGAGAGGTTTGTAGATGTTGGAAATAGTATAGGAGCCTTCTTGGAGCAGATGATCTGTAATAGTCGCTCTGAATCTTTTGCGCTCCTCTGCACGAGTTGCGGATGAAGCTGACACATTGCCCAAAGTGGAAGGCATGTGACTGGGGAAGAGAGATTTTTTCGGCAATGACTGTGAACGTATGGGGTAACCCCGTTTCCATGTCGCAAAGGGTAGAAAATTTGGTGAGGACTTTTTGTTGCCAAATAGAGAAGGGTTTGTGTTCCATCCCCGGTGGGAAATTTGGCTTGCCCTGGATTAGAAGGTGCCTGGATATGAAAGGGGAGAGCTTCAGGCATTTTCTTACTTCTCTCCAGGCTATGGCAGTGTTCCGTAAAAGGATATTGTGTTGCATGGTTGAGGGAATAGATTTCCACTTGCAGTAAAGAAGGGCTGCCAAGGAGTAAGGGTGGGCCATCAGTGAGTGAGTAGTTTGAATAGCGGGATGATCATGAAATCCAATCTAGGCCTATGCGGAGAAGACATGCTAGGTTGTATGCTCTAAATTTGGAGATAACTTTGTTTAGCATCTGAATATCCTTGTGTTTCAGGAGTAGTGGAATTGTTTAAAGTGGATATAATAAGCATGCAAAGCTGACAATTTTTACTAAGTGGCATCTTCCCAGAAGCGAGAAAGGCAGATCCATCCAGTTTTCCAGTTCTTGGGATATTTTTTTGACCAGAGGGGGATAGTTAAGGTTGTATATAGAAGATGGCAGTTTTCCTATTTTGATGCTTAGGTAAGTTATGTGTGATTTGGCCACTGTGAAAGGCAAATTCGATGGCTTCTATATGGGTCATCCCCTGCTGGGCCCTAGCTATCATTACTAGCAAGTGTCCTGTATTTTCTCCATCATTAAAGTACTTTTGCTGCAGGAAGAATCTATTATTCTCAGCTGCAGTACTAGAAACCTGCTGATACAGGGCCTGAGCTTCCAACCATCTACGCTCAGACTCTGAGGTGGGGGCAGCAATATAGATATAGATATGAGATATAGATATGAGATTCTCCCACTCCCCGGTTTTGGTTTTAATAGTGGTGATCTGTGTGATAATTAAACCCCATAAATGAGCCTTCAGGGCATTCCAAACCACCGTGGACCTAGCTGTACCCTGATTAAATTGCAAGAATTCTATGATGGCTTTGGGAATGGAATTGGTTTCTGGAAAAATCATAAACCAAAAGGGGTTGACCTTCCAGAGCCTGTGTTTGTGGCTAGGAGACACATTTATCTGGACACTGAGAAGAGAGTCATCCGAGATGCTACGTGGAGCGTAAATCACTGAATCAGTCATCTGATGCGTCAAAGTGTTGCACAGACATAGATCTATATGAGAAAGACATTTGTAGGATGCTGAGTAGCAAGAAAAACAGTGCACATTAGGATTCTTGTCCCTCCACACATCTCTCAGGCCCAGTTCTGCAAGGAAACATGTAAAGGGGGTAGGACCCCCCGGTTGAGGATTACTGCCAGATCTGGATGAAAATGTATCAATCTGTTTATCCATAACATTGTTGTAATCTCCCAACACCCAAATAGGGATGTTGGAGTATGAAGCTATAAATTGTGCTAGACACTTCAGGCTGTCAAAGGAGAGGGGTGAAGGGACATATATGTTTGCAATAATACATAGCAACCCTGCCAACTTGCATAGTAAAAAAATGTGCCGTCCCTAAACATCAATTAGGGAGTGCAGTAACTGAAAGGAAACAGCATGTGAAATGAGTACGCTGACAGCCCTGGAGTAAGCTGTGTGAGTGGGGTAGAACTGGGTTGGGTAACTGCGGTGCTTAAGTGTAGATGTAGAGTTAGCTCACAAGTGTGTTTTCTGTAAGCACACCACAGCAGATTTGTGGGCCTTCACCATAGAGAAAAATGCCACCTGTTTCACTCCATCACCCAGTCCCCTCACATTCCACGAAATCAAAGTACACACAGTCATAAGAAAGCAAAATAGTAAATAACCAACAGTGATAGTTCTAGGTGCAGGCAGTCACCAGGGGACTCGCCACATCTCCTCATATGAACTGTGAGCAAAAGGATTCTCCAAACAAGGTCTAGATGAATGGGTGGGAATGACTTCTAGGAAAAAGTAATTCCAGCTGGACAAACACAAAAAAGTAGAACGTTCTCCATGCAACCAGCAGGGGTCAGTGGTGACAAAGAAAAGAAAAACAATAAGCAACCAAGAGAAAAAGAAAACATCTCTGCATATTCTAAACAGTTGAGAAGACAGGCAACAAAATGCATATCCATGCATGACAATGTTAGGGGGGCCCCAATGTTTCAGTTCAAACTCGGATTCAAAGGAACTTGCAAATCCAAGTCATTGGCAGAATGTAGTAATTATAGACTACTTATGTATTCCTCACCGCCTTGAAGGGAAGACTAACAAAGGAGACCAGCATAATCAAATCCTCTCCCAAGGTATCAGTGAGTGGCTTGTGATAATTGATTGCATAAGGCAAACTTCCCTCTGCAGTGGCACTACATCATCCTCCACATTGCTCACTCTATCCGCCAGGGCTGCAGTGCAATTTCGCAGTTTCTGCATGTCCTGTCTGACTAGATTCAGCTCCAGCTTCACCCCTTTGATCTCAGAGGTCAGAGTAGCAATGGACATATTGCAAGATGTGACTGCAGAAAAATGTCTCTAAGAGTTGGTTCAGGGGTATGCAGCTCCTGGTTTTCTGGAGCACTGTCTGTATTAGCAGGGGCTGGAGCAGTGATGGCCCATACACTGTGGGCGCATAGGCACCCTCCCCATCCATGCGCCCTGCCCCTTTCAGGATGCCGGATGCATGGATTCCTATGGAGGGGGTGGGAGGAGGTGGTATTTTTTGAAGCACCTGATTAGAGCCAGAGGCTCTAATAGGCTTCAAAATAGGGTGGGATCAGGGCACAGAGAGTGCGCCCTGATTCCACCCAATTGTGTGACCATAGCGAATTAATTTTTGCTATTTTCACACTAACCTTCCTCCCCGCCAATCAGGAGGCAGGACGTCAGACCTACTTCCTGATTGGCCAAAGCGCCAGGCCACCCTATTGGATGCCTGCTGCTTTGGAAGAGGAGCGAGGAGCGGAGGTCGCTGCCGCTCTGAGAGGATCTGCTGCAGACAGTGCTGCCAGCAGATCTGTCAGAGCCACGCAGGGGGGTGCCAGAGCCGTGATCCGCGCAGGGAGTGTGGGTGCCAGAGCTGCCATCCGCAGGGGGGTGCCAAAGCCGCAAACACCGTGAGTGGGGGGGGGTTGGTGGGCACAGTGGCTGCATTAGATGGGCAAGTGGCTGCTTTTGATGGGAACAAGTGTGGGCATTTTATGGGCACAAGTGGCTTTATTTGATGGGCACAAGTGGCTGCATTTGATGGGCACAATGGATGTGTTTGATGGGCACAATAGATGCATTTGATGGGCACAAGTGGCTGCTTTTGATGGGCACAATGGCTGTGTTTGATGGGCACAATGGCTGCATATGATGGGCACAAGTGGCTGAATTTGATGGGCACAGGTGGCTGCATTTGATGGGCACAAGTGGCTGCATTTGATGGGCACAAGTGGCTGCGTTTGATGGGCACAATAGGCTGTCTTTGATGGGCACAAGTGGCTGCATTTGATGGGCACAATGGATGCGTTTGATGGGCACAAGTGGCTGCATTTGATGAGCACAGTGAGGCTGCAATTGATGGGGGGAGGCTCAGTATTTTTCAGTTTGTTTGCGCCCCCCCCCAAAAATCTTGAGCACCAGCCGCCACTGAGCTGGAGTACTCACTGTGTCCCATGAGGAAGGAGGCTCTGAGTCCTCAGGCCAGGCAGGCTCTGGATCCTCTAGCAGGGGTTCCTGGTCAGTGGATTCCAGGAGGAGCGATGGTGTCTTCCCCAGCGATTTGGCAAATAGTTTCATGGCCGCTTCCTTAGCCGAGCGCTGGGCCCGGGTGCCATTTTGTCCACCATGCTCTGTTGCAGGCAGAGAATCATGGCCATCGCAGGTTGGGCAAGTTGCAGGGAACCCCACAGAGATGGTTAGGGGTGAGTAGGGAGTATCAAGATGGGAATAGTAGGAGAAAAGCCCAGAGTTTCAGCAGAGCTAGCACACCATGCTGCCTACTCCATCAGCCGCAAGCCACGCCCACCCTCAATCCTAGTTTAAATACTCCTCCAGGCTTCCCATAAACCTCTCCCCAGCACAGCAGACCCCCTTCCAGACCAGACCCTTGCAAAGCATCAGGGACTCCATATTCTGGCACTACATATTTTGGATGTGTAATTAATTTGATAACTATTACATCTAGTTTTGTTTAAGTAAAACAGCAGTACCTCAATCAGATTCATTTCAATTAAAAAAAAAAAAAAAAAGTTTATTTTAGGTAGCTTTAGCAATGCACCTGATTTTCTTTTCAATAAACAAAAACACTTCTGTCTGGGATTTTTTGAATGATTCATTTAGTAAGCTGTTTAATTGACAACAGCACCTCCAATACAAAAATAATTTATAAAAAATTAATTAAGCTGACTCAATTATTCTTTTTTGAGTTATTTTGCCATGCAGAAATCCTTTGAATAACACAATAAGATTGGTGTAAGTATGGACTGAGACTATCAAAATAAATTATTATTTATCTACAATAAGTTTCTTTACAAAACCACTAGCAGTCATCAGATTAACCAGATGCCGATTGCTCCACTTACTTTTACTGGACAGGGCAGCCAATCTGGGCAGAATCATGTACCTGTATGTGATTCTGCACTTCCGGGTCTGGGGCGCGCACACGCACTGCCGGCGACCCATCCCCACTGTGATTGGACACAATAGGAGCTAATCAGCAGGTCCGGTGGATGCGATGTCCACTGGGACCTGCCGATTGTTTGAGAGATAGGCAGAATGGCGTAAACAAAGCAGATTGCTGTTCTGTGAGAAGGGGAGGTAGAGATCCTGTGCTTGTGCTAAGTGGGAACATGGATCTCTGTCTTCCCACAATACAAGCACCCCCCCACACAGTTAGCAAGAACTCTAGGAACACATTTAACCCTTTGATCGTCCCTGATGTTAACCCCTTCCCTGCCAGTGTCATTAGTACCGTGACTGTGCATATGTTTTAGCACTGATTACTGTATTAGTTGTGTCCCCAAAAAGTGTCAAAAGTGTCAGTTGGGTGTCTGACTTGTCCGCCGCAATATTGCAATCCCACTATAATTTGCTGATCGCCGCCATTACTAGTGATAAATAAATACATTAAAATTCCAAAAATATATCCCATAGTTTGAAGAGGCTATAACTTATGCATGAAACAATCTATATACTCTTATTGAGATTTTTTTACCAAAAATGTGTAGCAGAATACATATTGGCCTAAATTGATGAAGACATTTGAATTTTTACATTTCTTTATTGAGTATGTTTTATAGCAGAAAGTAGGTATTTTTTTTTCAAAAAACCACAGAGGTGATTAAATACCACTAAAAGAAAGCTCTATTTGTGGGAAAAAAAGGACAAAATTTTATTTGGGTACAGCATCACATGACCGTGCATTTGTCAGTTAAAGTAACGCAGTGCCGTCTTGCCTGGTCAATAAGGGTTACCCTTTCCAGGGCGGAAGTGGGTAATTGGGCAACTATATGGAAAATGAGGTTAAATATTGATTAATGTCAAGTTATGCACTTGGGGGCTAATAGTATCCATGCATAATACATATTAGGGGGAGTATAACTGGGGGAATTGGTGGTGGAGAAGGATCTGGGTGTTCTGGTAGATCATAGGCTTAATAATAGCATGCAATGCCAAGCTGCAGTTTCCAAAGCAAGCAAAATCCTTTCTTGTATTAAGAGAGGCATGGACAGCAGAGAAAGAGTTATCTTTTTACCCCTGTACAAATCACTAGTAAGACCTTATCTGTAATATGCAGCTTAGCTGTGGGTACCAGTTCACAAAATTGATATCGGCGGAACTGGAAAAAGGGCAGAGAAGGGCAACCAAACTGATAAGAGGCGTGGAGGAGCTCAGCTATGAGGAAAGATTAGAGAAGCTGAATGTATTCTCTTTTGAGAAGAGGAGATTAAGGGGGAATATGATCAACATGTATAAATACATAAGTGGTCCATATAGTGAACTTGATATTGAGTTATTCACTTTAAGGTCATCACAGAGGACAAGGGGCACACTTTACATCTAGAGGAAAAAAGATTTAATCTCCAAATATGGAAAGGTTTCTTCACAGTAAGAGCTATGGAACAGACTCCCTCAAGAGCTGACTGAGATAGAAAATGTGCTGCCAGCCATTAGTATGTGCGCTTAGAATCCTTTGGCAGCAATACAGCATCCTCATTTGACATGTGGTTCCAAGTATAGCCAAGTCGTAGGGAGGGTAAATTTACTCTTGGCAATGCAGTAGTGTAAATAAGATACTTTGTGTAAAAGCTTTATCAAGGGTTTTCTGTTGTAGCCACCCTGCCCCAAGCTTATTTAAGCTACTGCACTAATTTTGTCTTCCCATAAACTCAGTGTTGCTGTTGTTCTTGCCCACTGCCAGCAGGTGTCACTGTCGCCCGATGCTTCTCAACCCCTACTAGCCATGGACTCTTGGGGACTGTCAAAATATGTTTTGTTGTTGCCCTTAGCTGTCAGGTTTCTATGGTAGTGTTCCCTTGTAGAAAGCCAACCCAGGGTTCCCCAGAGTGCTAAGCCCCAGCCTGATTCTTCCCCTGGGCCCCTGATGGTGGGGATATGCTTGCAGCAAACTGGAACCAGATTTCAGCCCCCAGGCATGACCAGCTGACAATGCATAGACTATTTACATGTGCAGAGTACAGATGGCAGGAGACAGAAGAGAATCTGGGTAACTAGCT
Source organism: Aquarana catesbeiana (assembly GCF_042186555.1). NCBI lineage: Eukaryota > Metazoa > Chordata > Amphibia > Anura > Ranidae > Aquarana > Aquarana catesbeiana. Next base: position 397,314,833 of record NC_133326.1, on the reverse strand, counting down.
GAAGTCAAGGATATAAATCCACAGTAGAGCAGGCAACACCCATAAGTGAACACAAAAGCCAGAAGTACATGTGAATGGATTCACAGATCTAGAAAAACCAGTGCAGTAAGGAGGTTAGAATTTCACAAACTGAAAACTGCAGGCTAGACCGTGATATTTGCAGCTGTAACTCTAAAGGTTTCCTCTTTGCACCATGCGGATCATGGACCAGAACACTGGGCAAAGGCTTAGAGACAGTTTCCATGGTGCTCTACCATAGTGTGGTTAAGAGCCTGGTGATTTGTGTGAGGAGAGATATTTCCAGACTTTGTCCCTTTATCTGGGAACTGAAGGGTTAACTGCAGACAGGACTTTTTCCTCAGAGTATAGAGTATGTGCAGGAACTCCTCCTTTCTGAGTCACCCCTTTTCTCCACCCTTACCCACCTCCAAGCACCATTCTTCGTTTCCACCTCCTACCCACCTCCCAGTACTGCCCTTTTAAAGAATACTGAACCAAGTATAATTTTGTGTTCCTAAGTAATTTGTATGAAATATGATAATGCTAACAAGAAAAGCAGTAAAAAAGATCCCCCCAGCAGCAACAATAGATCAACATAACAATGGACCATCCACAACAAAATGTCCCCCCTAGCATCAATAGATCCATCAGCCATCAACAATAGATCCCTCCCTTAACAATAGATCTCTCCCAGCAACATGTCAGGATTCAAAGCTGGGAGACCAGATATATGTAGCTGCACACAGAAAACTGAGACCAAACAATGTATCTATCTTTAAAGTGAGATTTATTTACAGTGAACCAAAAGACAAGCACACCCTAGCAAACAGTAAACATGAATAAACCCCAGTGACAAAATACCCAATAAACCTAACAGGGACCTAATAACTAACTATATTCAAAATATATACACAATGAAGGACAAGGGTAATAGGGAATACCAGGGATGCAAGGAAAGGTGGAATCAAGACTGGGTACAAGAACTAGGAACAGGAGTAAGAAGCAGGGTACAGGATGCATGATTAGCTTAGGAGCAGGATACACAGTTAACAGGATCTGGCATCAAGGAGGCAATCAAAACAGCGACACAAGGTGTGTTAGTGGAAGCAGTCATATATAGCCACCTGACAGCTGAAATTCATCACTGCTGGCTTCTGGGAGACACCTGCTGGTGAACACTGAAACTGAAGCAATCAGCCCAGAGCACAGTGCCATCAGCAAGCAAACTCAGTCCTAACACAACAACCCACAGCAACCCACCCCCAGCAATAGTAGGTCCCCCTTCAGCAACAATAGACCTCCCCAACAACAATAGACCCCCTGGAAAAATAGATCCCTCCAGCTGAAATAAAGCCAGCATCAATAGACCTTGCAGCACACCCTAGCACCCCTTGCAATTACATACAGTCAGTGCTGGAGGTGCCAAATTGCATTCCCCCACGTTCCTACTGAAAACAAGTCATGACTGCAGACCCCATGGAATGATTGAGAATCTCTGCTATATGCTCCAAAGAAAAGGTGGGAGGAGCTACCCACTTGTTTCAGAACTGGAGACTTATACTATGTGTCTGACGTTGGAGAGAAACTTGACTGCTGCATTAGAGAAAAGGGGACTGAATAATGTTTGGCTTTACTCCTGTTTCCACGGTCATTGGGACTGCCAGATGGAAAGTGTCCTCCCTGAGCAAAACCACTAGCTGATTGCTTTACAATGTCCTAGTTACTCTATCCCCGGCATTCTGCATAGATGTCACAGTTTTGTGTACATTGATCCAGTGCTGGGTTTTCTTATCTTATCTTTTCTGAGCTTCATTGTCTCCAGAGATGGTCTCTCTATGGACCCTAAAAAGGTTGCCGCTATATCCAATTAGCCCTGGTCTTGGGATCTGAAGGCTATCCAGCGGTTTCTGGGATTCACAAACTACTACTGGCAATTCATTCACAACTATTCTGTTCTGGTTGCACCCATCACAGCCCTTTCCGGAGTGATGCTGATCCTAGGAACTGGACACCTGATGCAGTGGAGGCCTTCCATGCCCTAAAGAGGGCTTTCCTCTCTGGCTCTGCTCTCTTGAGGCCTGATGTCTCCAAGCCCTTCTCCATCGAAGTGGATGCCTCCTCTGTAGGAGTCAGGGCTGTTCTTTTCCAAATCACCTTGTGGGGCTAAACGTCCATGTGCCTTTTTCTCAAAGAAGTTCTCCGCAGCAAAAAAAAAATTCTCTGTAAGAGATTGTGAACTTCTTGCTGTAAAATTAGTTCTGGAAGAATGGTGGTACCTTCTGGAAGGCTTGCCCCCTCACTATCTACATGGCTCATAGAAATTTGCTGTACCTCCACTCTGCCCTCCGTTTGAATTTGTGACAGGCTCTCTGGTCACTGTTCTGCTCACGTTTTGAACTTGTCATCACCTTCAAACTAGGGAAGGCCAACTCCAGGGTGGATGCACTTTCCTTTGACTCACAGGATGGGTTGTGGTAAACAGATTTTTCAAAATTGCACACTTTGTACCTTATTCCCTATTGCCATCAACAGCATAATTGGTGCCAGTCTTCATTTGTGAAATCTTTAGACTCCACAGGATGCCTATAAGTATAGTTTCGAACCGTGGAGTTCAGTTTATTTCCAAATTCTGGAGAGCTCTTTGTAAATCCTTGGAAGGATCGCTGCAGTTCTCTTCGGTCTACCATCCACAGTCCCATGGACAGTGTGAAAGAACCAACCAGTCCTTGTTGTCAGCCCACCAAGATGATTGGGTTACCCTTCTGCCTTGGGAAGAATTCGCTCACAACAATCATCATAATGCCAGCAAATCTCCATTTTTTTCATAGTTTTAGGGTAAACACCCACGCCTTTCTCTGTCTATACAATGTAATCCTGAGACCCTTGTCCAAACCCTACTTCTGCAGGCGAACAGCAGACACAAAAGATTTTCTGACCAACATCGCTAATGCATCCCTCTATTTCAGCCTGGGAACAAGGTTTGGTTGGCTACTAAGAATATCCACCTAAAGGTTCCCTCCATGAAGTTTGCTCCTCGTTATATTGGGCCTTATGTCTTCTCTGCCAGAATCAGCCCTGTTTGCTATAAACCCTGTTTGTCCTCTCATCCTAAAATGCCTAATTAATTTCATGTATCTCTACCTAAACCACTGTCTTGAATAAATGTTCTTATTCATCAACCCTGGCAACCCCTCCTACCAATCCATCTCATAGTAACATAGTTACATAGTTAGTCAGGTTGAAAAAAGTCCATCTAGTTCAACCAAAAAATCTCAAGAATTTGAGGTTAACCAAATCTTGGATTCCCAAAGTCTCCCATGGTAGACTCCAATATCAGATTGATTGGATGGGGTTTTGGTCCTAAAGGAAAGATTCTGGGTTCCCTCTTCTGATGTTTCTGCTCATTGTCTGCTGAAAAGATTCCACCTTTGCTTTCCC